>NW_024429199.1:19893100-20493100 GCF_017639785.1 Mesocricetus auratus
TAGACTGCTTATCAAGCACATAGATCTAACCATTGTACTTCCCAGATTACAGACCTTTCCCTTTTAAATGCAAAGCCTACTGGTATCATTTTCTTTAGCTCTCTCTGTGACAGTGTGCCCCACTGCCAAGGACATCCACACAGCTCATGGATTTGAATGTAGAGAGATCAAGCTGATGTGGGGTTGGAGCTTTCACTCCTACATTCTAGTCTCTTTGGAGCTAGAAGGTACTCCTCATGCTGTGGAAAGAGAAGCATGGACACCATCCCAGACACAAAACACTCTATCTATAATCTGTCCTGCCTGCAAGATGGGCTGAGGCAACGATGGTGCAGAACTTGTGGGAGTGGCCAACCAATGTCTGGGTTAACTTGAGATCCACTCTACAAAAAGAAGCCCAGGCTCTACACTGCCTTGATGGGCAGAAATGAGAGACTGGATAGCCCAGAGAACTAGAGTAGAACCAAACATGGCTTGCAAAAAACTAACCAACCAATCAACCAACCAACTATACAAACAAACAAAATAACAAATAAAAACAATGAAATGACTCCTAATGATAGTATTCTATACTCATAGATAGGTGCCTTGTGCAGTTGCAATCAGAGAGGCTTTTTCCAGTGGCAGCAGATAGAAGCAGGTGTAGGGACACACCGTCAGACATTATGCAGAAGAAGAGTCTAAACTGGAGGTCTCCATTAGGTCCCTCACTTTGGAGATCTTGGTACTCCATGGGAGATGGGGAGAAAAGACTGTAGGAATCAAAGGGATAGAGGACACCAGGAGAACATGGTCTATAGAATCAACTAAACAGGGCTCACCTGGGCGCACAGAGACTGAAGCAGCAAACATGGGGGCTTCACAGGTCTGCAACAGTTCTTCTGTGTTATGGCTGTTAGTTTGGCTGTTAGGTGGGACTCCTAGCAGTGGGAGCAAGTATGCCTCTGATTCCTTTGCCTTCTCTTGGGACTCTCTTCCTCTTATTGGGTTGCTTTTTCCAGCGTTAATATGAGGGCTTTTGCCTTTTTTGATTGTACTGTTTTGTCCTGTTTGGCTGTTTTCTCTTGTAAGCCTGCTGTTTTCTGAAGAGGAAACAGAAGGGGAGTAGATCTGAAGAAGAGGAGAGGTAAGGGGAGCTAGAAGGAGTGGAGGGATGGGAAACTATGGTTGATATTCATTTTATGAAAGAAGAATCTACTGTATATCCCTAGACACCTTTAAAAACCCCTCTTTGAAAAGGAGGAGTCTAGTTTTCAACCCATTGCATATGATCTCTACTCATTCGCCTAACTTGATGGAACATGTGGTGTGATTAGGCCATATATATTCCCTACCCCTTGAGCTATCCCTTTAGTTGGCCATGTCATAAGAATACTCAGACTACCTTATGTTGGTATGTGTCTGTTTAGAAGCTAGAAGTGTAAAGTAATCCCAAGGTAAGAAGAGGGAAGGAAAGTTTTTAAATGAAGAGAAAATTAGCAAACCTGGAAGTGCAAAACAGTAAAAATAATAATAACAAATCCCAGTGAAACCCAAAGGGGATCCTTTGAAAGCATCAGTAATATTTAGAAGAATCTCACTAGACTCTTTTATCTAACTGTTCCCCTTTCTCCCCAACCAGCTAACTTAAGGGAAAAGAGGTCTCCATAGCAGACAATCATAGCAGGCTTCACAGACATTAAAAGAATAAGATGAATTTGTGTAAGTAGGGAGGTGTGGGAAGGATCTGGAAACTTAGAAATGCCTCTAGGAGGGTGCCTGATGAAGGAAGGATCTTGGATTTCAGTTCTCATCAGTCCCTTAGGAGAGTTACTTCCTATTCTACTGAAAGGAAATTCATTGGAAATTCAAATGGATATATATATACATATATATATACACTATAAACTAAAAAGGGAAACAAAGCAACTGCATAACTACATGTACTATAATATGGAAATATGTACATTGTCTCAGTTGGCTTAATTGCTGCATCCTGTAAAATTAGGAAATACAATTTTTTATTTTCAAAAAACTGCAATCAAATTTCAAATATAAAACATTTTTTTCTTACAAATATCTAAAATATTCACCCATGCCTTTAATCCCAGCACTTGACACACAGACACACAGACACACAGACACACACACACACACACACAGAGAGAGAGAGAGAGAGAGAGAGAGAGAGAGAGAGAGAGAGAGAGAGAGAGAGAGAGAGAGAGAGACACTCATTTAGAAAAGAGGGGCATCCTGATCCCATGCTACATTGATGCAAAGGATATCCTGTGCTTCCTAAAACCTATTAAGGTGCTTGCTATATGATGTCATACTGAGAACCATTGGTCTTGACCTTATCAATAACAACATGGTATGGAGTAGCCACCTGAACCTGGTGACAGAAGAATAAAATGCTGTTCTGTTTGGTTGAAGGGAAGAAGCCGCCATGACTGAAAATCCTTGCAGACACTTCACCCCCTTTTAATAATGTCCCCTGAGTACAGGGACAGCTTCCAACCAGTGGAGTGATGAGAAACATTTCAACAGAGCTGAGACAGCTTTAGCCTGCCACCCTCTGCTGCTGCCTGGACAGTCACCTCCCAGGAGGAGTGTCCCCACAGGCAACCCCAGTTCCTTAATACTTTAGCACCCTGGTCTGGGGGACAGCCCGGGGTGACCTGGACCCAGGGCAGCTGAACACAGTTTTGCCAGGACTTTCTGAGGAGCAAAAGTTTCTAGCTGTATGGATTTGTGGGAGATAATGTTTTCCATCTGGAGGTATTACACAGACCCCAGAGTGCCTTGATGTCAATTACTTTCTTCATGCTAAAGAAGTTTGGATAAGTCCCACTAAGGCGTGATTCCCCTGACAGAAGAAGCACCGGGAGGAAAGGTCCTTTCAACCAAGGACCCTTTAAAGGCTCAGGCCTGGGAAGGGGTGGGGACTGTCCTTTCTCCCCCACCCTTGGGCGGTGGCGGGGCAGAGCTGGGGAGGGCTGTCTGTCTCCTCCTCTTTCCCCCCGCAGCTGCTCACTCCAGCCTGGGCGGACCGGAGGCAGCAACTCCGTGGGCTCCTGAGGAGGGGATCTGCTCGGGCCACGATGGCAGCCGCCGGTGTCCTCCTTCTCCTGCTCTCTGGGACTCTGGGAGGCTCCCAGGCGCAGCGACCATACCCTCGGCGACAGTCCCCAGCGCATCAGCAGAGAGGTACTGTCCAGGGCGCCCTTTCCTGGGACCGCTGCTCCTAACTGGCTTCAGCTGGCCAGTCGGCTGACTGGAGACCACTTTCTTGCTTGACTTTAGGGCGTTGGCTTTCAAGTACAAGGGGCCAGGACTCCTGCAAGTTAAGGGTCAGATCCCTGAGTGAGAGGTGCAGGAAATTAAAGAGAAGGGGCACCAAGCGCTTTCTGCTTTTTCGCGCTCTTAGTCCTGGAAAGTTGTCTGTGGAAAACTTTTTTACAGTTCCCAGGGTAGGCTTTTTCCAAGTGAGAGAAAACGTTTCAAAAAATTACATTCCACTACTTCCCTGAGCCATAGTTTATCTTAGAACTTTAAGTTAAGTATTATTTTTTAAACTTTAGGATTGTGTTTCCAATTATTTATATAAAGTAGCTCAGTATATGGATAACACATCCATCCTCACATTTGTGAAATCTCCTCTAGCTTAAAATACAGACTATATCTCTGTGTATTTTAAGACTCAAGGGGATCGATCAGATACATATTTCCGGGGCTTTGTGAAACAACTGTGTTGAGTACAACTAAATTATTCTTATCAGCACATCTAAATGTTTGTGTGCATATCTTTCTGAAAAGCTCGGGAGTCTTTGCAGGGTTATCAGAATTTTTAAAAGATGCACACGCACAGCGTTGAGAAACATAATTTGTACCACATTGTTCCGGGACACATTTCCCAAAGCTGAAAAACTTGAATCAAAGTAAAAAGCATTTCAGTAATATGAGAGCTTTGTTTTAAAGTATTTGCCCTCAAAAATACAAAATCTAGAGGAAAGGGCTTTGGAAAGCTGGAGGAGGTTGTAATAGAGTTTTGAAACACAGTTTTCTGTTTATTAATTAGCTGGAATCAATCCATTTCTGATCGTCTCCGTGTTTGTTCTTGTGGTAGTCTAGCACTTTCCACACTACTGTTTGAGAAGACACAAAGAGATATCCTAAGTTCATCACTGTAGTCTTTGATTATATATAGTTCGTAGAATAAAAATGACTTCCAGTTTCTCTAGACAACTTCCTTCTATTCTCACAGAGGTGAAATGAGGTCAGTGTGGCACAAATAATAGAATTACTTGAGACTGTGCTCTGGGGGGAGTGTGGTTGGCAGTTGGTTTGAAAAAATGCTACATATAACCTTCTTTCCTTTCTTCAACTGAGATTAGCAACAGGTGGTACTTCAGTACTGTTGGGCTTTTCCAGAGATGGGCTGGGTCTGTGCACTCTCCTCCACTTGGAATCAAGCAGAGCTTCAACCCTTCAGTGTAGACACCAGCAGAGTTCCTGAGAATTTTCTCTGTACAGGCATATTGTATTCTTTCTCCATGCTCTCTTCTTGCCATCTATTTATTTACTTTTTTTTGTGGTGGAGTGCACACATGGTGGTGACATATGTGTGGTGGTCAGAGGTCAGTTTGGAAAGTCAGAACTTTCAACATCTGAGTTCTGTGAATAAAAAGTATGTAATCGGGCATAGGCAACCACCCTTAACCCAAGGATTCATCCTCCTGGTTTTGTTAATGTTGTTAAAGCCATCTGTTGTAGTTATTGAAGTATACTTGGAGATTGGCTCCAGGGTAAGTGATTTAAATGATTAATAATAAAAGTATATTTAAAATTAATTTTATGATGGTTGAAATTAGTGTGAATGCCTTGTAATTTAATGTACTTATATAGAAGTCACATAACTTTGTATTGCATGATCTATTTTCATCTTCAGTTATCATTATTCCCACAGGACTAATTTAAAATCTAAGACTTGGAGTAGTGGCCACAAAAGTTTGCATAATTGATGAGAATATTATTTTCATAAACTAAAAGTGTACACAGTATTGTTTATGCTCACATTTCCTTTTCATGGAGTTAGGGTCTCTTTCCTTTTAGAAGGCTATTTTTCTTTTATACTGTATATCAGTAAGGATCACTAAGAATGGTTTGACAAAAAACGTTTTCTTGGCTACGATTATCTTTTCTGGGTTTGATTATATGTACTCTCAATGACCTTCATGTCCCAGAATTAAAATAGTAAAGGATCTCTGTTTTCCCTTATAGATCAAGTGCCAACTTATTAAGGATGTTGGCATGTGGTGTATTTAGACTTTGTAACACAGTGGTTCTCAACCTATGGATCATGACACCTTTTGGGAGTCAAAAGACCCTTTCCCAGGGGTTGCATAACAGATATCCTGCATATCAGATGTTAAATTATGGTTTATAACTGTAGCAAAAATTACAGTTATGAAGTAGCAACAAAAATAATTTCATGGTTGGGGGTTACCACGACATGAGGAACTGTATTAAAGGGTCTCCACATTAGGAAGGTTGGAAACCACTGCTGTAAGGGAATTAGAAACTTAACCAGATTTTATTTATTTGCTAATCCTTTTCCTTGGAAATACTGCATACTTTCTATATACTGAATTTTAGTGTGAATATCAGTGATTCAGCTAAGTTTGATTGTATATAGAAAATTTTTCACTAAACTAATATAAAAAAACAGAATGATTCAAAGTGAATCTACCTTTCAGCAAAGCAGTAAATAAAATTATCTCTGATATTCACATGATTAATATAGAGAGGCAGATGCATAGCAGTATGTAATCTACTGAGTGATCAATTTGGTAGTTTTCTTATGTCTGTCTATAGAGGAAAATGTGCAAATTAAGTTGTTAGAACTTCAGTTACTCTAAAGTTAATCTGGTTGTCTAAATTTGGTTGGTGGTGAATAACAGGTCCAGAAATTTCAAAGGTCTCCACACCTGGACCATGGAGCCTGCGGGAAATTAGCTTATTATTCATATCCAACTGTTAAATGATTCATTCTCTTCTGGAAACGTACTGTGCCCCCTTATAAATGTGCAGGAATAAGGATCGAAATACCAGTGTGAATTGCAGCAGTTTGAGTGTGAATATACAGTCTGGAAGTGTGGCAGAAAAGTCAACTTTCATCTGCACATAGAAGCAGACAAGGTTAACAGAGTTGAGTACCGGCAGGGGAACAGCAGTTACAGCTTTGAAAAGATGTTCACAGGAGGCATAGTCCAAGGGAAGAAATTTCATTGAAGAAGAAGGAAGAAGAGGAAAGGGAATATAAAAGACGCCTTTAGCCTTCAAGGAGTTGTTACATGAAAAGGGTTGAGAGGATCTGTCTGAACTGGGTCCATAGAAGAATATGGAGAATAAAAGGGCTCTACTCCAATAAAAAGAGGAATCCTTCTCTGTCTGCCCTGTTATGCTTAACACTCATTCCGAACAGTTTGGCAGTAACTAGGAGCTCCTTGCCTCTGAAATGTCCACTTGATGATAAGATGCACAGCTGGCCAGGTGTCCCTTAGGAGGAGATCCTACGCAGAGAGGAAGTTACAGCATGTGATGTTTTCAGTCCTGCTTCAGTTCCAAGATCCTGCAATTATAATTTATTGTTTTTGGACTGAATACTTTCTCTCAATCTCTGGATTCTTAAAAATGTGAACAAAATGTTAAATATGTTTAAATGTGTATTTAGATGCCCTCAGGAATTTAAAATAAAAACATCTTTGGGATAAACCTTGCTCATTTCTGGCAAAAATACTGAAACATTTCACAAGGAATTTCTACATCACTGAAAATGGCATGATTTTAAAACATCATTTGTTATAAAATGTGAGAACAGTTTATAAATGTCCTAAGATATTGTCATGGGGTTTATTGTGGTCATAAACATAGAGTTATCATTTTTAACCATTGTTTTGTTACTTTTTTGACTTAATAGCTTATTTACTATTCACTGACATAATAGTTTAGTAAAATTCTTCAAAACAGATGAAAGTGAGAATACAAACATATTCAAAATTGACTATGATTTATAAGGTTGATACAAATACTTTCAATTTCACATATAGTTGTATGAATATTTCAGTGTGGAGCCTTGAAGGTTTTCATCCATAAGTACCATGCAAAGTACTGAATTCCATCTATATAAAGGATGTTGGTCATTAAGAAGCAAAAATTGGGCATGCTTTTCCCATTCTCCCTCAAATCACTTCCTGAAATATGGGCCACCTGACACCTTTAACTGTGGACATTGTAAAGTCCAGTTAGGTAACCCAAGGGTTCTAGCCATGAATGGTGACGTCTGCAGAAAAAAATGACTGTATATTTTATGGGATGAATTGGGTAGAGGGATATTTCTGAATGGGAGATTGCAGAGATGACTCTGTGAGTTAAGTGTTTGCTGTCCAGCACAAGGATCTGAATTTGGAACGTTAGTGCCCACGTAAAAGCCAAGACTAGTGGTCACTGTAACCCCACTTCAAGGAGCAGGAGAAATGAGGATCCTGAGGATTCTCTGTTTAGCCAGTGTAGCAAGATTGATGAACTCCAGGTTTACTGCAGGACCTTCTCTCAGAAGTAAGACAGAGACAAATAAAGGAAGACACTGACATTGATCTCTGACTCCCATATGAGCACACATACACTAGTGCCATACATGTAGATAAAATACAAACCAACACATATACACACTCCACATTTTCCCATATAATTTCTACTATACTACAACAGCTGTGAATAAAAAATTGTGCTTGATGGCACATTTCTCAACTCATAAACCTCACCTTTATTCATCTAAAGCAGAACGTTTAACATCTAGGAAATATTAAATATTCTGACAATGAGCATGTTAAACCTCTAAGAATGAAGCCACTACTTCCTTTAGTCCAAATAGACATAATAGGAACTACTAATAAGTAAACTTTGTTATGTATCTCACATCTTTCTTCATAATGTATGTCAAGATTAGAGGGTCAAGCATCTGTCCACAATGGAAGCAGAAGATCTAGTATGGTCAGAGAATGACAACCATCTTAACTTGGAGCATATACTACAAAATCAGTGGGGTGGTTGACTGCCTAAATTACAGAATACAAAGGATTCAAACTGTGCTTAACTCATGTCAGCATGGTTCTCCGGTAGGATTCTACTCTGCCATTGAGCAGAGTTAGAAAGATTTCCAATTAGAGAGGGATAACAACAACAACAGCAACAACAATATTAATAATAACAATAATAATAAATAAATACAAAAGTTGTGACCCTAGGTCACCTACCAAATTTGCAGGTCTTAATTTAGTGCTTTAGAGTCTGAAAGGCTTGCTACTGCTCACATAAATTATTTTCCTTTTAATCCAAAAGAATGGTTTGAGTATGTTCATGCTTTTAAATTGGGTAGGAAGCAGATAGCTTAGGCAGAAGTTTAGGTTTGGTAAATAGAAATAAATACAAGATGAAAGAGGAAAAACAAAAACTGATTAATGCAAGATTAATGTCAAGGTTGGTGTATGTAAATCAAACAGACAGACATAGGACTGACACACAAATCTCTATCCCTGTGGAGACTATATTTAGTTAGGATAAACATGGGATGATAGGAATATGGTGAATAAATAATTAAGTAGCACAGCCATACATAACAGAATATAGTCTATGGTAGACTCCTGGACAAGCATACAGAAGAGAGATGGGGCCCTACAAGAGCAGGGAAATTGACTACTAGCTTAAATGGGTTGGAAGAGGTTGAACTTATGGAGTAGGTCAACTTGAGCAAATGTTTGGATGTAGAGTAGAATGTCACTGCAGGGGTCAGGTGGAAGAGGAATCCTGACTGGGCCCAAGGAAAGGGCTCAAAGAAGTAACATGAGCTAAATCACATACTTCAACCACTGTAAATATTTTGCTTTGTAGTCTAAGTGACATGGAAGGGGCACAGGTTTTGACCAGAGTTAATAAATGACAGAGATAATACCTACATCTTTTCTCATGTAGACACAGCTCATTGGAACTAGACCCAATGTCCAAAAATATGATTATTTTCTGCTTATCTCTTGTCCCAGATATCCTGTGCATAGAGGATGGTAAGTGATTCCATGTTGTAGAACATTCTACCTCGAAATGCTTCTCTGTAAAATCCAGATGCCTGATCTGACACTTCCTTCCTTTTGTCATAATCAATACACTGTGTTTCTGTGCCTGCCACAGTAAATGGTTTTTTTTAAGGGACAGCTACAGCTCTCTTTAGATTCTGCCAGTGAACTCAGTACACTGTGGACTTCTAAGGGTAGTTTTCACTTTAATGCACTTTAAAACAAAAGTAAGGTATTTTCAGCCTCACATAGATTCTTCTGTTCTTTGGAGTTGCCTTTGTTACTAACCATTTTAATATCAAAGCTAAACTTTAGACATAATTGTTAAAGTGACAGAAAGATATATTGGTCTGATGACCTCTTTTATGAAATGAACTTTGAAACATTGCCTATTTTATGAACAGAAGTTTATTCTCTGTTCTGTTTCAATTTTTATAAATACTTTAGGGATCACTGTAAATGTGATTTGGGCATGATTTAATTCTGTTATTTAAGACAAAAGTTACATGAAAAAATTGCTTAGGTTTTCCCTTCAGTCTTCTCTCTTTCATTTAGTATCCTGTTTGAGAATAAAATATGGTAGTTGAAAGAGGTGGTTTTAGGATTACATTTTTAAGAGGACATTTGCAGAAAATTCCCCTTATCTTTCATATTAAAAGGCATCAATAATTATTATCTAAGATGGTTTTGAGACAATCTGAATTTACATGGAGAATGAAAGCTAATGGCTTGTCAAAGATATGCAACATACATTAATTTTTCCCTTAAAACATCTTTCTTACTGTTTTTACTTTTTGAGGTAAGACTTTATGTATTTCAATGTGTCTTGAAATCTGCTGTGTAACCAAAACTGGCCTTGAACTCCTGAAGTTCTTACCTTCACTTCCCAGGTACTGGGATCACATGTGTGTGCTACCATATCTCTGAATTATCTTAAATCCAAGACTCTGACAATCAGGACCTTGCACAGATGATAGCAAGGACTCTATGACTAAGTATAATTTGGAGAGGGTTTTTTTTTGGCTAGGTTTTTATTTTTATTTGGAGATGTGCCATTTAGTAAAAGATCATGGAGTCAATTCTATTTGGGAGTTATTCCTCATAATGACATGAGGAGCTTAAACTAGTTCAAATAGCAAGCTAATCTATGCAAATTCTGAATTATGAACAGTGTCAGAGCTCTGCGGTGCCTGGTACTTAGGCAAGGCACCTTGTACAATGCTGTAATGTTTCTCTATGTATGATCCTCTCAGCTGACTCTGAGCTGCCTGTCTTCCCAAGGCTCTTCCCCCAACTGCTCTCAGGTGCCAGATGGTTTAATTTGGTATAATAGTATTTAGTACATTGTGTGCATTAACATGCTTACTTACATCATGGGGGTGTTTAGTGAGTTAATATAATTATCTTTAGCTTTTAGAGGGACAGGAATAGATGTCCTGTAGTCTGTCAAGGACAGAGAACAATCCCAGGGTAGTTTTAGACTTAGATATTAATTTTTGTTTTTCTGATTTTCCAAATCCCAAGTCATCATCACTTTTGGAGACTTAGATGTTTATGTTTTATAAAACACCCTGAAAAATTATATATCTCTCTGTGACTTATGTTATTTTAACTTGAAAACAGAGAGCCACGAGACTGTATTCTTCAGAGGTCATCTTCATTTAAATTAATATACTCACAAAACCATGTGAACATATAAACATATGCAACTAACTAAAATCAATTTAATGATTTATTAAATTTTAATCTTTAAATTGCTAGGACAGTGGTTCTCAACTTGTGGGTCAAAACTCCAAAAGGGGGTCTAACAACCCTTTCTCAGGAGTCACCTAAGACTGTCTATCAGTTATTTACATTATGATTCATAACAGTTTCAAAATGAGAGTTTTGAAGTATCACCAGCAATAATTTTATGTTTGGGGGGTTGTACAACATATGGAACTACATTAGGGGTTTTAGTATTAGGAAGGTTGATAACCACTGTTCTAGGACTTGTATTACTGTAATATAAAAGAATTCATTGATTATATGTAGGTTTTTCTAGAGCTATTTCTGCAGGTTAGAAACAAAAACATTTGTTATGAAATGTATTTAATAATAAAAAATCACTCAGCTTGTAAATGTTGGTAGATGAAAGAACAAGAGTTTTAAAAATTCAGAAAATGGTTAGGCTAAAATTTCTATCAGAGAGAGAATCAAAACACTGCAAACTTCTCAAAACTTAGTGGGATGGTTTTTAAGTTGCTTGTATTTCAGAGGAATGTACATATGTACATATATTGAGTGTCAGTATCTACAGCCTGTTCAGGCTTAGATCATAGAGTTCTTCATTAGTATATTTAGTATATTGTCTATTGATTTATGGTCTGTTAAACCATAGATTATTTTTTATATTTTAAAAAGCATACTCTTCATAGAGTATACATTTTTACATGTTATATTTATTTGCTTCTTTCCCCAAAGTCTCCATAGTGGTCACAACTTCCAGGCTCATTACCTGAGGTGTATTTTGCAATTATTAAGTAAGACTTACTGTATGAAGGAAAACATGAAATAGTGCAGTTGACATGATGAAGAGACCTTGCCTCAATTATCTGTCAGGAGGCATGTGTGAAACACTGAACATAAATCAGCATCTAGTAAGTCCTCAGTGATGTCAATTAGTCTAAAGGCTGACATAGTACCAAAAAATTTCCTAGCTCAATAAAAGGTTTTTTCTCAACGCTGTGGCCTATCAAATTCAGCCAAAATGATTTGTTAAAGACTTTGTGAAAGAATTTTGTTCTGTACTTGAGGTAGAAATGTATGAATTCAAATATAATTAGAATTTATACTGTAGTAGTCTGAACTTTGCAGCTTGGTCTATAATAATTAGTACTGCATATCTCTTGATACTTTTAATTTTTACATATATTTCCCTGTTTTAGAAATAACTCTGAGTAGGAGAAGCATGGACTTGAAAGAAGGCAAAAATTAAATTGATAGGAAAGTTACTACTTAACTAATATCAAAATTTTGATAGATGGAATTTATCTTATTAGAAACACAATTGAGTTAGAAAATACATGTGAAAATGATTGACAGTGAATCAATGCTTGTTATTTCTTTTTGCTTTTTGTTTTGAGTATTACACTCAACAATGATATTTTCAGTACACATGAAAATAATTTTGCTTACAAAAACAAACTGCCTTAAAATATTCCTTTAGTACATCATAAGAGACTACACATGGCAAAACTATTTCACTGTAGAGGTGTTGAAAAAAATCTGCCAGGGTTACACATGTCAACATGGGAGATACCAGGAAACACAAGCTTCTATAATTAACTAATGTTTGTTAGTAACTCAGTGTGAGAAGTGATTTGAAACAGACAAAGCTATGTAGACATTAGGAATAGACTTTGACTCTGTATTTTTTTAGTTAAAAGTTTATCACTGGTTTTAGGTGTCTCTCAGTTTTAGATACTTGTTAGCTAAATATTGACGAAACATTTTTATAGAACCCTGTAATAAATGTAGTAAATTTAGAAACATACACTACAGAGGTTTTTTTTTAAAGGTTAGTATTATCTTGGCTTATGAAGTATCTATCCTTGATTGACATGTGCTTTGGTTAGATGTAGAAAATATCTCACTATAGTTTGTTTATATTGATTTTCACTAAGGGCAGATAATTGTCTTGAAACACAGTTTTAATACTAAACTGGAGAGTGAGGTAGTTTTTAAACAAACAATACATATTAGTTGTACAAAATATTGGGTTTTGCTTTTTTTTTTTAGTTTTTCGAGACAGGGTTTCTCTGTATCCTGACTGTCCTGAAACTCTGTTTTTTTTTTTTTTTTTTTTTTTGTTGTTGTTTTTGGTTTTTCGAGACAGGGTTTCTCCTGGAATTCTCTTTGTGAAACAGACTGGCCTTGAACTCAGAGATCTACCTACCCTCTGCGTCAAAAATGCTGGGATTAAAGGAGTGCACCCCTACTGCCTGCCACAAAATAATAGTTTTCATTATGACCTTTTTATAGATGTATATAATGCACATCATTTATATTCATTCTTCAAGTAATCTTCTCTCTCTGTTCTACTTGGTCCTTCCTCTCCTCAGAGTTTGCTTCTATTTTCACGTTTTAAAAACCTAGATTCTTCATAGGAGAGAAAATATTTTCTTTTTTTTTATTCCATGTCCTAATAACAAAAAGGGTTAAAATTGGTATGAAAGGTAAACTTTTAAAAGCAGATATCTCATTTTTATAAGTTTTGTAAATTATCGTAGATACATTTTCTGTATAGGCAATAGGAGATGACATGTTTTACAATAAAACAAACACTCTTTTTCCTTTTATATCTTACAGTCCTCATTATATTGAGATATATTCTTCCTATTCCAATTTTCTTCAGAATTTCATTCTGGGTGGTGGTGGCACATGCCTTTAATCCCAGTTTTCAGAGGCAGAGGCAGGTAGATCTCTGTGAGTTTGAGCTCAGCCTGGTCTCCAGAGTGAGTTCCAGGACAACCTCCAAAGCTACAGGGAAACCCTGTCTTGCAAAACAAAACAAAACAATACAAAACAAAACAATTTCTCTGTAAATTGAAAATGTATTTTTTCATACAATAGATTCTGAAAATGGGTTCTGCTTCCTCAGTTCCCACTAGATCTTCTCCGCCTTTTCACCCACCCAAATCCACATTCTTTCTTGTTCTTTCTCATTAGAAAACAAACAAGGATCTTAAAAATAATAACAAGAAAAAACTAAGTAAAATAAAAACAAAGAAACCAGAATGGTATAAAATAAATAGATCCAAAGAAAAAGCACAAGAAACACATATGAACACAGAGAGATGGACATTCACACATATCAAAAACCCATACAAACAAAATTGGAAACCATAATGTATGAGAAAAAGACCTCTAAGGTTAAAAAGAAAGAAAAAAGAGAGAGAGAGAAGACTCCACGTGTGAATGAGGAGGAAGAGTTTTGTACCAAAGCTAGCTGAAATGGTGCATGAATATCTGTCAGTGACACTCTCTGCAGTGTAGTTTAATGCTGTCACTATTTATTGATGTTTCATTTAAATGACCTGTTCATTAATAAAAATGTGATCTTGAAGCACTTACCAATTACTGATTTGAACTCCATCTTTCCCTTAGATCTAATAATGTTTCCTTACTTAATTTTGTGCTATATTGTTGGGTGTATATATATTTATTATTATTGTTTTCTCTTATTGAATTCTTCCTTTTAACACTATACAGTGGATCTCCTTTATAGTTGCCTCTTTTGTCTTTATGTTTTAAAGTTGGTACTTAAGAATCCATTTTATCTGACATAAGACTAGTTACTTCTTAATTTTGCTTTGTTTGTTTGTTTGTGTATCTTTTTTTAAAATATTTAACTTTTACTTTATGTCTTTACCGAGCAAGTTTCTTGTTTGCTGGATTTCCCTCTCTGTTTTCTTTTCATTATTTTCAGCTTCTTGATCAACAGATTTTATCTCTTATATTCAAGTTTGTTACTGCCATTTCATTAATTGTTAGTTGTTTTCTGTTTGTTTTACATTTTTTGTTCTCATCTCTCATTTGTTCTCTTGTTCTCTCCTTCAGTTTTTCACTGTGGTTACTGGAATTGATTGCTTTATTTTTTTTTTTGTTATATCTGCTTTACCAGTGAATTTTATTCTTTCACATGCTTCCATGCTGTTATTTGTCATCTTTTACCTCTAAATGCACATTAAATATTTCTTGTAGTATTAATGTAGCCATACCAATTTTCTTGTCCTGGAGTGCTTATTTCTAAATAATTTTCTGAAAGATAATCTTCTTTGTAAACTTTGACAAAGATCTCATGATATGCTTTGGATAACACATTAGGGTAAAGAATAACATCCAACTGGCCCTTTTATGTTGCTAACTGGCTGGCAGAACTATAATTTTGCATCAGAAATCCAGCTCATGTGAGTATTAAACATGCATATCCTGAAATTAGATTTTCTAGAGGTTGAGGTCTTGTTGGCTGAGTGATGTTTGGGGAATTATTCAGCTTCTTTCTGTTACTATCTCTCTTTAAAGTTGTGGTAATAATCATAATAGCTTTCTTAGAAGAATAGTCTCAGTATTACAAGGAATCTAGGGTTTAATGGACATCAGAAGAGAGTGACCAAGTCATTATTCAAAGTCTTAACTCAGTGTGGTATTGTCAGCACGACCAACTAGAGCTTTGGCTTAAGACATGTAGGAAGTAGCCTGGTTCATCACACCTTTTGTTTGAATAGAGGTAGTCACCTACTGGGCTAAGCTGCACTACCCTATTTCAGATGGTGGTACTATCTACTTCAGGTTGTTAATTGGTTGTTTACTTGGCCTCTCAGAAGGAACTTTTCCAGTACTAAGCATAAGTACTCTATGTTCTCTTTTTTCCCTTTCCTCTACATTTCCCTGGCTTGAAAAAATAGCACCAATATCCACCTATTGAATAAAATCAGACACATAGATTGTTTCTTTCCTTCATCTCCCACATCTAAATCACTGATTCCACGTACATGCGTGCATTTTTATCCTGCTGCCGCCTGCATTGCAACACACTTTTCTTGCCTATGAAGCTACAAGAGCTGCTCTTTTAGTCTTCTCTTTGCACAGTTTATAATCCATTTTCCAGGCAATAGCCAGAGTGAGCTCTGAAAGGAGAAAATCATATTAGATCTGCCTCCCCTAAGGAGTTCACAGAATTCCAATTTAAGGAAATAAAAGTTCCATAGCTGACAAAATTATTTGTGAGTGAGCCCTTATGTCTTTTCTGATGCCAAACTGTTCTTTTCTGTTGCTTTCCAGCAGCTATAAGAACTTCTTCCTATTCTTCAAAAATGTGAAGATTTACATTCTCCTCTCCTCCCCTCTCCTCTCCTTCCCTTCTCTCTTCTCCCCTCTCTTCCCCTCCCCTCTCCTCCTCACAGTTCCTTCAGCTTAATTTCTGTTTTTAATATTTATATTTCATTTCCTAGCAGGGACTTTCCTGAGTATTAGTTTAAATTATTTCTTATTGTAGGCTTATCTTTCTGTTATAAATTCCTTAGTCAGGGTAATGTTTCTTTAGAATAATTTTATTTCTTACTTTTCTGTCTGTATTCCTCCACCTTTGAAATTTAAGCTCTAGATGAGACTTCATCTCCAGAGCCTAGGAAATACTATGTATCAGTATTTCTTGTTTTGAACCGGACTGTTGTTTAGTCTCTTCTGAACATAATTGCATGAACTAAGTCAACCTTGAATTAATGTATGTTAAGGATGTCTTGCTTATGATTTCCAGTTATGTAATATAAGAGAAGACCCAATACCCCCTGAATTTGGGTGTCAGTGAGGAGGCCTAGGGAACCTATTGAGCCTTGGGCAGCAGATCAGTACCCATCCCAAGTATACACATGGACTTTGGACTCCCATAGAACAATGTGAGGTGCACTCTCACCCTGAACTCTTGGGGAAGGGTCTAGGCCCTGCCCTATATGAAATGACAGACTATGGACACCCCCATGGAGGGCCTCACCCTCCCTGGGGGAATGAGGGGATAACGGGGGTGGTGTTGGGGGGGAGGGCACGGGAGGATGGGAGGGAATGGGAGAGGGACCTGGAACTGACTTGTGAAGCAACCTCGTTTCTTATCTAAATTTAAACTGGAAAAAAAGAAAGTGATTTGAATGCATGTTAAACATTAATGTAATTTTTGAAAGGTTATATCTGATTTTTTTACCAAAATAAATCTGGAGAATAAAAAAAAAAAAGAGACGACCATGCCATTCATATTTCAGACTAACCTACAACAGTTCGCTACAGAATGATAGAAGGGGTTTTAGAAGTTTAGCAAATAGGAAACAATCCCCCACATTTATGATGATAAAACTTTTGTTGTTGTCATCGTTGTCTCCTCCTCCTCTTCCTCTTCCTCTTCCTCCTCTTCCTCTTCTTCTTCTCCTTCTTCTTGTTTATGTCTAGCTTAGTGTGACATGTGTCAGGTACCCAGAAGAAAAACATGTAGTAACTAAACTTTTTTAACTCCACCAGAAAGCAATTCTTTTCTTTTTTTTCTTTTTTATGTGTGGTTTGATAGGCTGGATGAGTTTAATGTATAATATCTATAAATACTAGCACACATGTAGGCATCTACAAAAGATCATTATCAGTACTACTCATATGATAAAGAAAATACTTTAAAGCTGAGGCTACCTTAAATCTTACTTCTTGAGTTTTAGTTTTTTTCTTTAGACATTTTAGTGAGAATTAAACAGCATTTAAGCTTTGGATTAGAAATGAATATTTCGTGGCTTAATCAGAACTGTTAGGCAATTGAAGCCTTTGTGGATGAGAATTACAATGGACCAGATCAAAAAACCCATTTAAGATGTAAATTGTAGAGAAAGAATATAAATAACTCACTTGGATTGAGTTGATTGGCATCTGTTTCCATTTTTTTTTGTTGTTTCTTCTTAAACACCACAGAGTTCCCCCACCCCACCCCAGGACCCAGAAAACAATTTCTTAAAGTTGCCACAGACCTATAGAATATGTCAGCTCACACCATAACTTTAGATGTGGTCTTTTTCTTGCAGTTCATAATAGTCAATTGGGTGAACTATGTTTAATTAATAAAAGATTTGAAACTAATAATTCATCTCAGTTTGTCAGAGTGTTTGCCTGGCTTACAGGAGGCCATGGGTTCAATGTGCATCACTACATAAATCTAGATGTTGGAGTGTATGAGTGTAATCCAAGTAGTCTAGGAGAAAGGGACAAGAGGATCGGGAGTTCAAGACCAGCCTTGGAAACTGGATGCTGGCCTTGGATTTTTGAGACTCTTTCTAAGAAGCAATAAATAAACTTTAAAAATTTATTTCAATAAATGTAGCACACATTTTTTAAAGAACAGAATGATTTTCAAGGCCAAAGGTAAATCAGAGCTGGCCTGGAAGCAAGGGAAGGGTTTTCTTGTAGACAGCAAATTAACAGAAAGTGGAACACTTTAAGAGCTTTGACAGCAGGGATCACGCCTAGTTTTTGCTGCTACTGTATCCTTACTACAGAAGCTGGTGCTGACAATGTCACAGGGAAGACTGATGAGCTAGGAGAAATGGTGCAGCTGACTTTTAGGAAAGAACATGTTTTTTTTTTTTATACTTGTGGTTGTTGAAATAAATAGGGGGATGACTGAAATTCGTGATTCTATTCAAAGCAAGCAGGTACAAATTTTTACTCATTTTAGAAAACATGAGTAAACAAGCTTGCCACAGGTAGGGAAGGGGTAAGATCATGGGTTACTGTAATAAGATGTCTTCGTTAAGTATTTAAATTTAAGAGGTGATGTAAATGTCAGGTCAGGCTCCTTCCTAAATCCTCCATTTAAAGGTCAATGCCTAGACATGATTCCCTCATTTCTCAGTTGTTTGTTATTGCATGCCAAAGCGATTCCCACTTTATGCTTCGTTAAAATATTCAAGCCATCAAAAAACACCACCATTTTTCAGCACATCATTCACTATAGCTACCTGCCTCTTCCACTTCTCAATTAAGGCTTGAACATCATTCTTTCCACATTGAATTGGTGACATCACCATTGTCTGACTGCATCAGTCACATTAGCATCAGTGATCACAATGTATGGTATAAAATTCTTGGTCATTTAACACATTTAGATAGCAGTCAAACTCACTGTTAAGTGACCTATTTAAGCCACCCATTTTTTTATGAATTTAAATCTTTAGCCTTCATGATTAATGTGCTTGTATGCTGAGATTATAGAAGAGGTAGAATTAGTCTCAGAATTATGTGTTTTTTACTTAACTAACGGAACTATTTCCTCATTAAATTAATTCTAACCTCACCAAGCTTAGGCAACAACTTTTAGTGTCAAATTTAAATAAATCAGAAAGTCACACCATTTCAAATTGTTTTACTTATTTATCATTATTGCATGTGTGTATGCATTTGTTGCACATGTGAGTGTACATGTGCATGTGCCATTGTACATGCATGTAGATCCAAGGACAGACTTTGGGAGTCAGTGTTTTCCTTCCCGCTTTTGAGCCAGGATGAATTTCGGGTCATCAGACTTGCATGGCATCTATTTCTGCCTCTGATGAGTCCTGTCACCATGCTCTAATTGTTATATTCTTATCATTAATCCTTCACAAGTAAAGGAAAGGTAATGTGATTGAAAAGGCAAATGAACCAAATACTGAAAAATTCGGTAGCCAGATAAAGAATTATTAGCCTGCTGGTAAGTTTTGTTTATATTAAATATTCCTCTAGGACATAGAATTGGGATGATACAGTTTAATCAATTTTCTATTTAACAATCAGGTAATATAACATACAGATAGTGTCTGTTGTGGCTTGGATGAATATCTCAAAGGTCCATTTGTAAACCCAGGTCTCTAGAGTGGCAGGATTGAGGAGTATTGTGGCCCATTCAGAGGCTGGAACGTCATCCTTATATCATAGGTGGCATGCCAGCAAGGGGGATTGTGGAACCTTGCCTTATTTGCTCTCATTTTATTGATTTCAAATGTATATGCTCCAAAAAAATCTCCCCTGGTTTGTTATCCTTGCCAGACTCCCAAGACAATCGGACTACCCAATCTTGAACTTGAATATCCAGAGTTATAAAGTTAAACATTACCTTGATAACTAACACAGATCCTACAAATTAAATGCCTGATCTTGAGCAACTATGTAACATTTAATTTTCATGGATAAATAACACAAAACCATGACTTATATTCATTATAAGTTTCCTTTCCACCATATCGGTATAATATTGCTTACATCTGTATAGGATCTGGCATCATGGAGGTTTAGCCTTTGCATCTTACGTCTAAGATGGATACTACAGTGTAACCCACAGCTGGAGTAAAGGGAATCAATAGTAAATGTGAGTGAAAGACTGATAATGAGAAGGAAATAGAACTCCATGTTTTTTACAACTCAATCATGGATTCTCGTCCTACATTAATTGTTGACTTTTCCCTCAGTACTGAAAGACACAGTTGAAGACTGAGGAACTTAATATGAAAAAAATATATCAGTAAAACAATATAGACATGATAGGATTAGGATTTGTTTAGAATCATACCTATAACTAATCTAAAAGTCAGATTTTTAAAAATGTAGTAAAATATATTGATATCTTAGACTCTCCAGATTAAAGCATATATTCATTTTATCATGTGCTTAAGATAATTATCACTCATTCACTTGCACAATTCATTTTTATATTCCATTCACAACTATGCTTAGAAACAAATTAGAGTCTATACTGTCTTATTTATTAACACACTTTGTTCTTTTATGATAGGTTTGTGCATGATTCTCTATAATAGGATGTTGAATAAATTATAATTAACTTTGAAAATTATTGGTATTAAAATATGCATGTATATTTGAATGATACCAGAGTCTCACAATGAAATTACTTCATCAAAATCTTTTTGTAAGCCATTCACTATTACTGGAATTGGGTTTTGTACATGACATTCCTTTGACATAATGTAGACTTCCATTCTGCTCCACTATAAATGGAGTTTTATTATATCTGACTCCACAATAAGTGTGTTAGAGAACCATTGACATTTAGGAGAGTTGCAGATCTTAGTGTCTTTGCATATTGTGCATTAACATGCATTGTGTGTACTTTCAATTCTGCTTTAAAGAGGTGACCATTGATTTATATAGGTGTTACATGAGAGAGTTTGGTTTAAATTTCATTGTATGGTTTCACAATGACTTGATTTTTTTTCTTTCTGAAATCATTTGAAAATACTTTGCAGCACAGTTGCAATTATTGTACAAAAATGAGATAAATTATGGATTACAAATTTTCTTAAAGCCTCTGTGGATCTTAAGATATAATTGTAGTTTTGTCACAATATTCTTTTATTCTATACATTAAAAAATCAAAACTTTGGTAGACAAGTTGGGATATAGCAAACTTGGTAGACTAATTAATAAGCTCGCACAGAGCCCTGGGTTTGACCTCCAGCAACATGTAGCTGTGTATTGTGGTATATATGTCTTATTCCATTCCAGTAGTTCAATAACAGCCAGGTTACAAGACAGTCTGTCATATGAAATGCAAAGTATTTCTCCCTCCCTCCCTCCCTCCCTCCCTTCCTCCCTCCCTTCCCTCCCTTCCTCCTTCCCTCTCTCTCTCTCTCTCTCTCTCTCTCTCTCTCTCTCTCTCTCTCTCTCTCTCTCTCCTCCTATCAGTTTGATTCCCCAAGTTTAAGGGACAGAGCTTACTGGGAATAGAATCTTTCCCTGGATTAAATATTTTTGGAATGCATTGTTTAAGATGTTGCTATGTGGACCAAGAGTGAGAAATCTGGGTTGAAGGCAGCAACAAAAGAAAAGATAAATGCAATGGTCTTGAATTTGAAATGTTGATGCTAGAATCTCATCCATCCCCAGAAGGCTCACCCTTTTCAGTAATCTTTTTCATTTCATTTATTTATTTATTTGGCTTGAAAGAACCTTATAGTGAAGGACCAGCAGGGACATTTGCCTTATAATTAGGTTAACACTGTCAGTTCTGGAACCATTGCTTCAAGGGTCTGAGATCAGAGACCAAAGCCCAAGTCCTGTCTACTCAGTCCACTGTGATGGGAGGAGCTCTAAGAATTTATCCAGTTCAATACCACCCTCTAGCACCTTGTGTTAAAACCGTACCACAGCTCTTGTCTTTATTCTCTGGAGAGAAAAGGGTCACCAAGTTAGTAGCTCCCTCAAAAGGCAGCTTTCTGTTTCATCAGTATGCCGCCCACAGCCTCGGGTTCCTCAGAATGTTCTGAGGGAATCTTCTTCATAATTCACAGCAACAGATCGAGTGCAGAGATGCCCTTGATGCAGGTTGTAATAAACATTCTTAATTTCCAACAACATGATTTCCTTTGCCTCTCTCTCCCTAGCTAGCAATATGTGGGAGTTGAGTTTCCTGCTGAGTTTTTAAGCAGTATTGTCAGGTCAGAAACCAAGCATATTAACAGGAAGCATGCTATTCTGCATCTAGAAGCCAGAGCTTAATAAGCATTGTTAATTTAGTTAAAAGAAAGACAGCTGCTTACGATTACTCTTCTTGTGTATGTGTGAGAGTTAACAGAATAATGTCTCTTTTCCAAATTATGCATGGTTTTCATTTGCTTATATGTGAAATTTAATTGAAGGAATTAGGAAGCTGAATGAAATAATGAGCTGTTTGCAAGGAAATCGGGCTATTGCTGCTCACTTAGATGCATGGTTATATAAAGTCCTAGAAACCAGATAAACCCTAGATATTTCTTTACTGAATGTTGTATTCTGGGTTATAGTTTCCTGTGAAATACATACAAAACCATTCTACTTTCCAAATTACCTTTTTCGGTGATTATTATTTAGAGCCCTAGTCTAGCTAAGGACTTAGAGTTGAACCACTGTTGCTTTCTAATGCATGATTTGATAATTGTTTAGATTATACACATATATGCAGATGTTAAGAGCTTCTTTGCAAGACAAAGTTTGCATATTGAGTTCAGACCTCTCATCTCCTTTTGGCTTTTATACTCTGACTATTTTTTCTTCTCTCTCAGGGGTAGTACCCAGTATGTGCCAGACAGCCTATTCATGTTGTCTCAACTATTCTTGAGAGTTTCTGAGAACTCACATTGTTGCAATTATAACTCCACAATAGGACAGGCAGCTCCTCTGAATTGTGGGATACTTACAAATGTCACAAAGGCACCCTTTCTGCTTTAAATTAACCTTTTGAGGCATAGTTTATACCTAATAAAATTTGGGTAAAATGTAAAAGCATATGATTTTTTGACAGTACACTCACTCATGTAACCACCACCCCAATCAAGAAGTAGAACATTTCCCTTTTTCCAGTGACCCCTCTTTGGCCCTTTGCAGTGTCCTCCTATAGTCTTCAAATTCTTGTCTGATTAACTTCCATTTGTCCTAGAATTTCCAAAACCCGGGCCATCCAATTCTGTATTCATTAGGGTCTTCCTTTTTCACATAATTTGAAAACTTATTTTAAAAGGTTATGATTTCTGTTCATCAACATTTGTTCTTTCTAACTTCGTAGAGTTACCTATATACAAATGTATCTTAATTTGAATTTGCTTATTAGTGACATACACACACAGTGACTATACTTTTTAACTTCTTCAAATAAAGTTGATATTCATAATTACTTTGTAGAAATGTTTTAATTTCTCACATTTAGGAGTGAAATTCATGGATTTCATGTAAGATGTTGTTTAATCTTATAACCAAAGAGAAACTTGTTTTTTCAAAACCAAGGTATGATACTATTTATATAATTTTGCAATGTAACAGTAAAAAGTTTGTTTTATATGGGAAGATTTTATCTTTTTAAGAGACTGACAAAGTTAACATTTTTCTAAGAGATCTGCTAAAGTTACATGCCACAAAATAAATAAATGATGCTTTTTAAAGTGTGTGTGTGTGTGTGTGTGTGTGTTTGTATGGGTAGCATAGTGTTCAACTGGAGGTCATAGATCACTATACAAGACTTGGTTCTCTGTTTCCATTATGTGGGTTCTGAGGATGACAAGCTCCTTTACGTGCTGAGCCATCTCACTGCTCCAAATAAAAATACTTTTTTCCATTTCTTTTCATCTATTTTACATGCACTATTCTCCCAGGTTAGGCAATGGAAAGATATAAACGTCAGAAAAAAAGATCCCCCTATTAAATAGTAATGCTTGGAATCAGGCGCTATAAGTAAGAAAAGAAATTTGCAACGTAGATAAAAATATAAGAAGGGCATAATTTTCTCCCTCTAGAATTATGTTAGTAAAAGAAAAGTAACTGGATCTATATAATGAGGTAAACACAAGCACAATGTATATTGAGGTGGTTTTAATAAGGTTATTGAAGTGTTTTTAAATTCTGAGGGAGAAGAATTTTCATTTCATAGGAATATGGACAGTATTACAAAGGAGATACAATTTGTACTTAGTCTAATAGACGAGAGAAATTAAGATGGGCATACCAGGAACAAAGCAACTCAGAGAGAAGGAATAGTGAGTTGTGGGGTGTGAATAATGAGACAGACAGATAAATTAGGTTGAGCCTGATAACCAAGGAGACAGAATTACCAGTATTAAAATAAAAATCCATACTTGAATTTAGGCTTATTACTATTCTAGTTTATAATTAAATCTATCTAGAAAGAAAAAATACTTCAAAATCATTTCAAATGTTATTTTTTATTATGAGCATAGGTGTGTGCATGAGTGGGTGAGGTTTCGTGTGATTTTTCACACGTTATTTTTAACTGTCCACACATTTGTCCATGTATACATTCAGGTTTCCTTCTAGAAGATGGCATCTGATCCCTCAGATCTACTTTACAGGTGTTTTTAGCCATCCAGTGTGTTTGCTAAGAACCTAGATCCAGTCCCTTATATGAACAGCACATGCTTTTAAGCTGAGTCATCTCTTTAGCTCTTCAATATCTTTTCAAAGTCTATAAATTCGGCCAAACTCACCCAACTATTTGTCACGACCACCTCGACCAGCAAGGAAGACGCGACTCAGGAATCCTTCTCACAAGCAGTTTATTCAGGACCTTGAACAAAATCTTCTGACCCCAGGGAGTGCCCGCCCACAGCTTAAAAAGGCCCTTGGGCAGCCAACCCCGGTAAGCCATGTGGCGACAGCCGATAGGTCCACATACGAGGAAGCAAGCCTGATATCCAGCCTTGACCAAATAAGGAGTTGTTTATCACAGAGAGCACTTGCTGTCGGGCTAGCAGAGGCGGAAGCCAGTACCATCTTAAGGGTGCGGCACTTCGCAGCTCTCTACGACTATTGATTATTCTAATGATTTATTTGTTTGATATCTTTTTTCTATGTGACATATTATGAAAATAGATAATTGTAATAGATTCCTTAGTTTCTTCTTATGCCTTTTTATCTGACATAAATGTCCATTCAAATGTAAGCTGTATTTTCTTTGTCGTTAGGTCACTTTCATAATTTGCATTTAGTCACTGTTAACTCGAGATTCTTTTAGAAACTCTGTGCTTGTAGCTTACTGCAATACAATGGTTGAGCTCCTGTATTTCCATTTCTGGAATAGATTTGTGATATCCTCGATTGTGTACATGCCACTGTAATAGCAAAGCAATCAGTGTTAAGCTCTCAGAGCAAATTAGACAGTGTTTATTAGGAATAAAATATGGGCACTATATGCTAGGCATAGACATATTTTTATGTTATGGAATTACCTCAGCCCACAGGTAATCTAAATGAAATGAGGTTATAATTGAGCGTTATTTACAAGGGAAAAGAAGAGTCATCTGTTACATAGACCAGACACACACACACACACACACACACACGAGAGAGAGAGAGAGAGAGAGAGAGAGAGAGAGAGAGAGAGACGTGTAATTTAATATCACAGCTCAAAGTATCAATATCATTTGAGAATATATGCAGGTGCCATTGTATGCAATTGTTGCTTTAGACTGTGAGAATAAGAGTAAATCTAGACAAAAAGACCTAAAATAGCAGCAAAAGGAGTGTAGAGATGTAGAAATGAAAAACTTAAGAGTAAAACTAATGCCCTCAAGGTTGGTAGATGAAATAATTTCCCAAATAGTTATGGAACAAAGAAGCTTTTGCTTTTATTTTTAAAATAGTTTTCCATGGCTGGAGGTTTGCTTCTGAGTTTCCATGAGAAATTAAAAACAAAACAAAACAACAACAACAGCAAAAAAAAAAAACCAAAAACACCAAAAAAATCCCATAGTTTGGAGATGCTCTTTTAACTTGATCCTCAAATCATTGGGTAGATACTATTTAAATAGTATGTAGGTACATTTGATTTTCCACTTTGGAAAACTGTACATGTTTATTTGCAGAGTGGAAGCTGATACCAGCAAGGTAAACGTAAATGGATAAAGAGTAACAAAGAAGCACTACTTATGTAAAGTACTGACCTGTGTAATTTGAATGTGTAATCTTCTGTAATGTATATATGTAATACTTCCCTCAAGTTCAACATAGCTCCTGGGCTCAGGACTTCACAGTGCCATCTCAAGCATATCTAATTTTAAAATAACTATGCTCATTTCAAAAGGAAAATTTGCCACAGTCATGTTTTATTTCATGGGCTGTAGTTTTAAAGCATAGCTCATAGGAAAATAGCAAAGCAAACTTTCATGGATATCTGTGATTGACCTGTGTGAGGTAAATGGTTCAAATATGTATCACACAGATAAATTTTTTCTTACTTGAGTCTTAAGATGAAGGTTGTGAATGTGCTAAAACAATGTTCAATTGAGTCAGAGTTAGTCATCTTGAATATGAATGTGCTTTAACTTATATCATCTAAATCATGTTCTTAATTAATTATGTTACTCATTTATATTTTCATATTATTTTTCAAACATTATTTTAAAGCAAACAACAAAAATTATAGCCTTCTCTCCAATTTCATGTACCAATTTGACCTGGTTGATCGTTTGTCAGCTTGACATACTCTAGAGTTATTTGGGAAGGGGAACCTCAATGAGAAAATGCCTCCATTCAGATTATTTTTGGCAAATCTGTAGTACCTTTTTAAAAAAATCAATGATTGTTGGGATTCAGGGCAGGGAACTGTGCCAGCCCTGAGCAGGTGGTCCTGAGCCGTATGAGAAATCAGCATGACCTCGCCATGAGGAGCAAGTCACTAAACAATGTTCCTCTATGGCCTCTCCATCAGTTCCCACCTTCAGGTTTTTGTCTTGAGTTCCTGTCTGACTTCCCTGGATGATTGACTTGCAAGTTATAAGATGAAATAAACTCTTTCCTTCCGAAGTTGGTTTTGGTCATGGTATTTTATCACAGTAATAGAAACCCTAAGAAAAGACACTACTACCCATCGACAGTTTTAAGTAGAAGCCAGAACTTTGAAAACAATGAACAACAGGCCACAGAGATGATTCATCAGGTAAACATGCTTGCTGGGTAAGCTTTACTCTCTGAGGTTCAGATCCCCAGAGCCCAAGTAAAAGCCAGATGTGGTAGCATAAATCTATATTCTCAACACTCCTGGTGATATGGGAGCTGGGGACAGGCTAATGCCTCTATCCTACAGAGGCTCATGGGATGGTTAGCCTAATGTATGTGTACCACAGAGAAGTGGGGGAGAGTACCACCCCCACCACCACCAAAGCCAATTAACAAACCCCATGAACAGCTCTGCCAACATACTTCATTGTTTTTGTTTCTAGATTCTGTTTAATGAAAGAGATAAGGGTAAGTAAGATAGGAGACCATTTGTTTTAATTTCAGACACTGGTTTCACATGAACCTTGGCCTAAATCTTACTGCTGATGCTCTGAATTTTGTCACATGTTGAAAATTAACATACATTCGCCTTTCTGCAAAAACACTTACCACAGTGAATATTTCAAACATCATGTTTTGCACAATAAACACATACAATTTCGTCTATCATTTTAAAAGGAAGGAATAAAAAGGGTACAAACAGAACACTTTGTAAACATTCTTTTCAGACATTGAATGAGACAGAAAGGCTAATGGAAAAAAACCTCATTACCTTCCTTGAAATGCATGCGCATCTATTTTTCCCTTCTTTAATTGCTACTGTGCTTTGTGGATTAGTGTATGGTTTTCTTTGAGGACATCAGGGAGCATAGGGCAAGCTCTGAGGAAGGAATTTTCCCCAGAGCACTTCTGATTCTCTTCATACTCGTCAGAACAGCATGAAAACTGTCTTCCAATTGTGTAGGGTAAGTACAGCCCACTGAATGTGCTTAACAGGAGTTTACCACAAGCCAGTTATAATGTCAGAAATGCTGGAACCTTTTCATTTCTTCTATATTTGAATAATGATAAATGCCTTCATGCTGTGCAAGAACTATTGAAGTGTGTTTCCCTGCAGGTAAACTTGGCAGTGTCTTATAGAACTCCACTCAATGGGAGTATTACTTAACCAGTGTGAAGTACATTGTCTGACAGAAATTGTATCACAATTTGGAATGATGTTTATGCAAGTGGATAGTCTACCAGTTATTTTATAGTTTAAAAATGGACCTCTGATGCTACAGAAGAAAAGACTTTATTTGGATAGTTGTAGTGAAAACTCTAATTGTTCCTTGTGGGAGAACAATAAATTAAGGAATGAGACTTTGGATAAATTCTACAGTTTGGCCCCAGTCTATCATGTATGTTTGATGAGAGATAATATGCTTGCTTTG
Source organism: Mesocricetus auratus (assembly GCF_017639785.1). Taxonomy (NCBI): domain Eukaryota; kingdom Metazoa; phylum Chordata; class Mammalia; order Rodentia; family Cricetidae; genus Mesocricetus; species Mesocricetus auratus. The sequence continues at coordinate 19,921,464 of NW_024429199.1, forward strand.
CAATTCCAAAATAAGATGAATACTATAACTAAGACATTAGTGTAAAATATCTAAAATATAATTTCCAGTGGAATTGAAATATGTAGGTTTTTGTGTGCGTGGACGCTGATTAGTTATGCCAACTGATGCTCTCCACTCCCTAATGGTGCTGACACTCTCTATAGTGCCTCTGAAATTTGTCCACTTGCTTCTCTTGATGAGAGTCTTGCCTTTTATTTCAAGTGTCATTCCAGGTTTCACAGCTATAACTGGGCAGCATGTCAGCATTGTGACTGGAAAGCCCATTTGGGTAATGGAGAATGAGAATGGAGAACAAACATTTTGGTCGCTGACCACTCCATTCCTATTCATTGGGTCTGGAGGTATTTGAAAGAGAAAACACTAGCTGCAAAATAATTATGTTTTGAAGCTCACCAGCTTACATGAGGTGTCTGGACTTTTTGTTCCTGCATACCTAAATTGGGTCATGTTAGCAGTGTGCTGTCATTGGCGTGTCACTTGAAATCACCTTTTGTGTTCTGACTGGGATTTCAAGTCTCTGTCTTCTGATAATGTGCTGTTGTGGGCTAGGAATTGCTGTCAGTGATGACTTTGGGCTCCTTCGAACTCTCATCCTTGCATTTAGAAGAGTGCTTCTAGAATAGTGCCAGCCTGGGAAAGCTGGGCTTGTCCACAACATAGAGAAGCTTCTGGTGTCACAACAGCAGTAGCTCTGAAGTCAGCTCATCACCAGAGGGGGAGAGGTGAGCCAGAGCTCTCTCACTCAGCTTCCCTTGAGTTTGAACAGTGAAGTAAAATTGTAAACTTACTAAATTTGCTTCAGTCTGGCTCTCTTCCCCTCCTAATGGGAATGAGTTGAGCAAATTACAGTGCATATAGAAGACTGTGACAGTGTGGGGGAAAGCATTAGGTTAAGGATAGGTGTGCATTCCTGCAATTTTTAGATTACTCTTCCGTTTAACACACAGTGAGTTCAAATTTCAACTTTCTGATCACGCTTGATGTGGAATTTGGATTCAGTGGGAGCTCATGTGATCCCGTGATGTCAAGCCAGGGAGGCACACATCTGGCTTTTATTAAACTCATCAACATGGCCAGTATATTGGGATCACTTAGTAGACTATCAGAAATCTCTCTTGGTGCTGGACCAGTTCACCCACAGTGACCTTAAAATTTAGTCACACGTGTCACCTGACTCGCAACGCTGGCCATGTGCTTGCCCTCTTTCTCTGATTGACTTCCCATTTCTCCGCTTAGTCTAGTGGCGTGCTGTTTCCCCTGACCTCATGGGGATTGTTTTCCTGGAATTGGCTCTCTGCTTACATGTCTGAGCCATACATGATCAAACACTCTCCTAATATCCAGGTACAGCAATCCTCAATGTTTTCAATTTTAATGTATAGTCTTTATCTTCCGTTTGATAATGATAATACTCTCAATAATTTTTATCTCACTATCATCATTATTTCATGATGTACTAATTAATGTTTAACACTGTGGCCAAAAAAGTCTATTTTCTTAAAATCCTTAGGGGAGTCACGAGAAGCTTCCACGCCATAGGCCACAAAGAGGTGAATTTCAGCAATTTAATGTAAGTCAGCCTAATAGTGTTTCATCAGTTTCCTTATAGTCCTCACCCAACTATCACCATGATCCAGGCTACCATTATCTCCATAGCCAGAAGCCATCATAGTGGATTTTAATGGATCTTTCTGCTTGTAATTTTGCCTTCTCCCATTTGTTTCATGTACTTCAGCTAGAGGCAATTTCATGAAAACAAAATAAAACAAAACAAACTCCTCTCTATAAAATGTCATGGTATATCTGATTGACCTTAGCCCAAAGTCCAAGCTCTGCTAATGTGATACGAGTTGCTAGTTACTCTGTCAGCAGTGGTGTATACCTTCTGTTCCAACTTAATTAATAGCAGTGCCCCATTTATTCTCAAAAGTAGCCAGGTCTGAAAGATGAATTATATGTTCACCTTATTTATAAATTGCTCTGTGACTTGCCCTTTTACATTTCTTCCTAACCTCATCTATCTTTTCTCGGTCATCTGAGCTGTGGCCATTGTGATTCCTTGGGATATAAGAGGTATGTCACATGCTGTCACTTCTGAACTGGAACCTGTTGTGAACCCAAGGCTTGAGAAATATCCCTCTGCTGATGAGAGTAATGCATGATACCTGCCATATTTGCATTTATTTCACTTTTTCAGGAAACAGGTTCCAGCCATTAGAGGGCTTTGAATTATTTCTCTCTGTATCTCTCCTTCACTCCCTCCTCTGTCTATCTCTGTCTTCATCAGAGTCCAAACTTGCCTTGAACTTGCTGTGTAGCTGGGATTTATTTCCCTTGAAGTTATAATCCTCCTGCCTCTCCCTCTGGAGTGCTGGGGTCACAGGCTTGAATTTCCCTAGCTTACAGTTTCCTTGTAGTAAGCAATTAGATGGTTCTCCACTTAACTGTATCCACCAACTGACTTCTCTGCTTCCACTCGAAGTGCAAATTGTGGTAAGGTAGCTCTTTCTCATCTTGTCACAAGACTTTACTTAGGTGCTATTAAAGTGTGTATATGTGTATGTTTTTGTGTGCGTGGCATAGTTACAAAGACCAGAGAGAAAGTCTGAGGCTATGTCTTGAATATCAGGAAAGGAAAACATGGGGGGAAATACCTGAGATGATTTGAATTGACCATTTGGATGGACAAGTGCATTCCATTTCTTATCAGCTGACCCTGCCTTCACACTGTTGCTTACCCTTAGCCAAGGTGTGAGGAAAAGGAGAAGAAAAGAAAAAGAAAGCCTGAAGCCCATTTTCTTTTTCTTGTAGTGTTTAGTCTCTGTCTATCACACACACACACACACACACACACACACACACACACACACGCGCACACACACACATCCCAACTACAGTTTCCCTTCCATCCTCTCCTCTTTGTCTCTCCCCCCCCCAACTCACTTCTGTCTCCTCACAGCTACCATCCACTCCTCATCTATTTCTATTCGAAAATGGGCAGGCCGCCGGGCAGTGGTGGCGCACACCTTTAATCCCAGCACTCGGGAGGCAGAAGCAGGCAGATCTCTCTGAGTTCGAGGCTGGCTGGACTGATAGCCTCTGAAACAATACAGAGAAACCCTGTCTCGTAAAAAACAAAAAAATGGGCAGTCCTCCCATGGATATCAACAAAACATGGGATACCAAGTTGCAGTGAGATTAAGCACAAGTACCTTGATTTGTATTAAGGCTGGGCAAAGCAACCCAGTATGAGGATGAGGTTCGCAAAAGCCTGTAAAAGAATCTGAGGCAGCCCTGTTTTCACTCTTATGAGTCCCACAAGAAGACCCAGCTACTAGATCAGTCTCATGCATGTTCTCTGGTTATTGGTTCAGTCTCTGTGAGCCCCTGTGAGCCCAGGTTAATCAATTCTGTGGGTTTTCTTGTGATGTCCTTGACACTTATGGCTCCTATAATCTTTCCTTCTTCTCTTCAGCAGGATTTCCTGAGCTTGGCCTGCTGTTTGGCTGTGGGTCTTGCATCTGTTTCTCTCATTTGCTGGATGAAGCCTCTATGATGACTATTGGGCTAGGCACCAATATGTGAGAATAGCAGAATATCATTAGGCATCATTACATTGACATTTTCCCCTCCAGTACTGCTTAGTTCTATCCTAAGTCTCTGGGCTGTTCAATCTCTATGTCGCAGTGCTTCAGTCAGTGTCAGGGGTGGGATCACTCTTATGGCACGAGTCTCAGGTTATGCCAGTCATTGGTTGACCACTCCCACAATCTCTGTTCCACCCTTAACCCAGCATACCCTATAGGCAAGACAGACTGTAGGTCTAAGGTTGTTTGACTATGTTGGTGTCTCATTATCTCCACTGGAAGTCTTGCCTGGTTATTGGAGATGGTCAGTTTAGGTTAAATATCTCCTATTGATAGAAGTCTTAGCTGGGGTAATCCTTTTAGATTAGTGGGAATTTGCCTTGCACCAGGTTTCTACATGAACCTGAAGTGACCCTTTCCCTTTCCAGTCCTCTCTTTCTGCCAATACCTGATCCCTCATGTTCCCATACCCTCCCATACCAAGTCTACCCACAAAATTTCTTTTATCTCCCTGTCTGAGGGAGATCTGAGTACCCCCTTCAGCCTTCCTTGTTACCTAGCCTCTCTGGGGCTGTGGATTGTAGCATAGTTATCCTTTATTTTGCAGCTAATATCTACTTATAAGTGAGTACATACCATGTTTGTCTTTCTGCTGGGTTACCTTACTCAGAATTGTTATGAGAAGCTTTTTCCTTGCTAGCCGCTTTGGTTTATCTCCTGCCAGCCGCCTGGGCTCTGCCCCATTGTAGTCCCCAAATAAACACACAGGAGGCTATATTAATTATGAAGCTGTTGGCCTTGCTTGTTTCTTACTGGCTAGCTCTGACTTAAGTAATTACCCCATAATTGTTAATCTAAGTATGTCTCTTACCAGAGAATAGTTCTGGGCTCCTACCCCATGGCGTTACATCTCGAACTCTCTGTGTTTCTCCTTCCCAGAGTTCTCCTGGACTCCTAGTCCCTCCTATCTTGGTTCCCTATAGGCTCAACAGTACTTTATTGACAAATGCACAGGACTTCCCCCAACACAGAATGATTTTTTTCTAGTTCTAGTCATTTGTCCTTGAATTTCATAATGCCATTTTAATAGCTTCCTTGTGTAAATGTAGAACATTTTCCTTATTCATTCTTCAGTTGAAGGATATCTAGGTTGTTCATAGGTTTTGCCTGTTATAAATAAAACTGTCATGAAAATAGTTGAACAAGTATCCTTGTGGTATGATTGAGTATCCTTTGGATATATGCCCATGAGTTGTATAGTTGGGTCTTGAGGTAGATCAATATCTCAATTTTCTGAGAAACTGCCATATTGATTTCCAAAGTGACTATAGAACTTAGTATTCCTACCATTAGTGGAAGAGTTTTCCTCTTACTCCACATCCTCTCCAGCATGAGTCATCACTTGTGCTTTTGATCTTAGCCCTTCTGACAAGTGTAAGGTGAAATCTCAGAGTGGTTTTGACTTGGATGACTAAGGATGTTGAAGTATTCAGTCTTACTGGAGCATCTTTCATAGAAACAATTTCAGTCAGTGAAGAGTAATTATGTTTGAATCTGAGAATGTATTGAATCAAGACAAACTCTCTTTTTAAAGTTGGTAACAAGTTATGGCAAACAAAACAATTCTTGAAATGTGACTAAAGTAAGGGTTGTTTAAATCCAACTTACAGCATTTACTTCCAGAAGATGAAAGTGGGATGCTGAAGTGGACCATTGTTTGTGAGCTGTTTTTAAGGATCAAATTGTGTCTCTCAAAGAACCACCTTGAACTTCAGTCTCTCAGTATTTGTGACTGTGACCTTTTCCACAAACAGGAACTTTGTAAATGTGACTCAGTTAAGAGGAGGTCATATGGGGACAAGATGAGCTTGCACTATATGATGGAAGAAGATATAGGAAATGTAGGAATTCAGAAGAGATGCTTCCACAAACCACACAATTCCAGGGATTACTGAGTCTCGTTAGAAGGGAGAAATGAATGGAAGCCATTCTTTTCTCATGGTGTCTACAGGAAGAATGTCTGCAGACACTTTAATCAAGGGCTTCTAGTATCCAGAAATGCAAAGGAATAAATATCTGCTTTTCTAAGTCACCCAATATGATGTGGTTTCTTATGATATCCCTAGGCAGCCAATACAGTTCTTTTGAAGGGGATAAACACATCAATGTATTTGAATGGAAAAGATGAAAAGGGATGATAGAACCTGCAATTAGGAGTTATTTGGGGATTATAATGTCTATTTTTTCACTGATCCTTCTCCGTTGCCTTTTCCAATATCCCTGGACACTATTTCTGGAGAACTTCTTCCTCTCAAATAGTCTCTCCTTGTGCTTACCCACCACATCTCTGCCATTTCATGTTTTCACCTCTTTTCCTTCTCATAATCTTCTCATAATCTCTCCTCTCATGATCTACTTTATTTTATTTTTTACTTTATACAAGTGTGTGTGTGTGTGTGTGTGTGTGTGCAGGCATATGCATGTGTACATGTGTGAGTACAGATGCTCAGAGAGGCTGGAAGGGTAAGGGCCCTGGAGCTGGAATTATAGGCTTCTGTCAGCTGCCTGGTAAAGGCTTGTGGAAATAAACTTGGGTCCTCTGCAAGGGCAGTATATCCGTTTCACAGCTGAGCCATCTGACCTGCCCCTATGACCTTCTCTCTAATCATATGATATATTCCCATACAGAATGTGGCACCCCACTATTTTTTTATTTCAACATCACTGCTAATGCTTTTATTAACAGAGTCACTTAAATATTAGTCTACTCTAGTCAGTGTTCAACCATAGTTCAAAAGTCTCAACATTATCAAGGTTGTCATCATTACTTTGACTGGGAAATAATGCACTGTGTAAACAGGTCCATGAAATCAGCCAGAGTTCCAGTTGGTCTTGTGATGTCACTAAATAGATGAATAATTTCCCTGATTACCAAGGCAAAGATGAGATTAACATAGAATTGACACTCCAAGTCTTCTATAATTCAGCTAGGAAAGCATGTACATTTTACTATATAGAAATAGTTATACACCTTAACTCCTAGGGAGTGAACTGTGTATGGAATACACACACACACACACACACACACACACACACACATATATATACATATATTTCTGCTTAAGCATAATGATGAATAATATGGTCGCCAAAGTTTATTAAAAGCATGCAATTTCTGCAAATAGTCTGCTTCCTTTATTTTTTATATCATAGATTATTTGTTTTACATGTTTATATCAATAATGTTATACTGAATGGTTCCACTTCTTTGAGACACCTGGCGTCAAGAGGTTCATGGAGACAGACAATAGAATGATGGCTGCAGGGAATGAGTTAGTGATGCGAAAGTACAGGGTTTAGGTTTCACAGTATGCAAAGTGTTCTGGAGACAGATAGTTGGGATGGGTGCACAGCATCGTCAAGGTCATTAATAGTGCCAAACTGGGCCCTGCAGATGGTTAGAATAGAATATTTATGTTATGCATATTCCCCCATAATTTAAGAAAACTTTAAAAGCTACTTCACCACAAGTGCTTTTCCAGAGAAAAGCTGTGGTTTTATTCTCCACACTCTCATGCATCACTCTGCGGCTTGCTTGCTGATTAGTTTTTTTGTTGTTTACACATTGTATTATATGTACAGCATTTGTTTTCCATATCCAATGATGCCCCACTGTGAGAGAAGAAGCATGAAAACATCCTGACCAAAACTGAGTTGGTGTTTTGTCTCTTTTACTGACATGTTCTTTGTCATCTTTTCAGCATAGGAGTGATGTTCTCCATTAGTTTGTTACAAGTGAGCCATTCTAACAGGACTTTTCTAAGATTTGCATGTCTATCATTTACCCCACTTCTCCCATTTTCAACATGTTTTCCTTAAAGTATAATGATTCTACTTGAGGGTGTGTGGTGTGTGTGGTGTGTGTGTGTGTGTGTGTGTGTGTGTGTGTGTGATTCAAAGTATTGTTCTCTAAAGGTGAATTTGAATGTATGCACAATTCAAGTTTCTCTTTAGTCATGGTGGGAACAGGGGTTTGCAAGGACAAATTTCAGCTTTTATTTACAATTGCTTCTTTTAGACATAAAACATACAGCTTCAAGGATGGAAACACATTGCCCAAATTTATATTCCACAGATCTTACTCATATGTCTGTTATTCTTTACTAATCTTTTTTGTTCTAAATATTTAGGGTAAATCCAAAATGAAGAATAGGCAAGAAGCTTTTCAAGGCTCCAATGATCTAACAGAGTGACAAACTATTGACCCCATAAGACTTCTTTCTTTTTCCAATACAGAGAAACTCAGTATCTTATCATCATCTAAAATCAGCACAGTGTCATGTTGCTAAATAATATTAGGAGTAATAGTTTTAAAATTTATGCCTGCTTTTAACTTTGGTGATCCCTCTGCAGTGGTAAATTCTGGAAATCCAGCCCTTCTCCTGAGCCCTCTCCCCCTTTGAAATAGATAAGACCACTTGTCAATTAGAAATATTTAGTGCGGTGCTAAGGCTATAAGCAAAAAGGTGTTTTAGTATTCATCAGCTACAGCACTGCAGTATTATTGCTAAGACGGTGACAAATCCCAGTCTCCCAAGCTCAGTTAACAAAGACAAAATGGAGAATTAAGTAGGTATATGATGTATATGATCAAAGTTGACATCTAGTTAGAGCACACTCATCCACTAGGGTGTAGTTTTTGGGGATAAATCATCCAACAAGTACAGAATGGAGAAGTTGAGAGCAGTAGGGTATATATTAGTCAGTACTAAATTACTCTAACACAGTACCTGACCCATGCTACTCATGTAGTGCTTTAGAGGCTGGAAGCATGACATAGGCTCTGGCTCATGTATACCTTTGTATGATCTTTCTGTAAGATCTCTCTCCCTCCCTCCCCCATGTTTCTTTCTCTGTCCCAGGAAGGAGCCTAGTTCTACCCTAACACCCTGCTCTAACCTATTCATGTCACACTTCAAAATCTCCAGAAACAAGTTAGATAAATGTTCATTTTTAAAATACCATTAGTTTTAAAATGGAGTAACTAAAATTCCATATAGGCTTGCAGAGACAAACTCTATTCAAAACATGATGGGAACAAAGATCTGGTGGGTTTAACTGGCTGAGAATGATGTGTCCACGCTGAAATGGAGCTTAGAATGGTATCCATCTGTGGTATTCATTCTAATGAAATTGCTAAAGTATTCATTGTTCAACACTCAGTATTCATTCTCTTGCTTCACTTTTCTTGAATAGTAGCCTTCAATTTATTTTATTAACAAGAAAACTTATCAATTCTGACTATTTTTCTCTCTAACACACTAAATAAATAAACAACAGTATAACTTACCTTGAGGAAATACTAGCACTGACCACACATTGTGTTCTAGTTCAGTTCCTATTCTATAGTCTTTATTAATGCTAGCCCTTACCCACTACAATGACTTCCAAATCCAGAAACAAATGCTAATGACAACTTGCAAAAACCATCCTCAGACTGTTTCATTTCATGTTTGACTTTATTATGGAAACAAATGAACTTGCTAGCTGAATAGTGAATCCGTTCAAATTTACCTGCCCAGAGACTGAACATCCCTGTGCTAACATCCCTGCCCAGGAAAGTTGGTTGGAAAAAAAATCTCATAAAGATTACCCTCATTAGTTCATTAAGAGTCCATGTCTGTACATGCTAAAGCCAAGGGAAAGACAAGCTCTTAAAAATCACAAAACTATTATAACACCCTTCTGAAGATCATAGTTAAGTATGAACTTTGAATTATCTAGGGGGAGATCAGCCATTTCCCTTGTATTTACACTGTGACCTTCTAGGAGTGACATGCAAAAGCTGTAAGACTATATTAACAAAGGACTCCTGAAGGACTCAAAATTCTGCTACTGATTTCATTCCTTAAAATAGTAATGCTCCAGTAAAGGTCCCAGACTCTTCTCTACATTATTTTTATCATTGTCGTTTCCCCCCCAGAAGTATAAAACCAAAAAAATAAGGTGAACTTTTTCTTGGCTCAAGAATGAGAAAAAGTTACTTGACTGATGCTAAATTTGCATATGTTTAAGCATTATTTCTTTTTTAAAAACAGATTTATTTATTATGAATATACCTCCAAGCCAGATGGGGGGGTACCAGATCTCATTACAGGTGTTTGTAAACTTATGTGGTTGCCTGGAATCGAACTCAGGACCTCTGGAAGAACAGCAAGGGGTCTTAACCTCTGAGCCATCTCTCCAGTGCTGACTCCCAGTTTTTAAAAGATATTTATTAGGTATACAGTGTTCTGCCTGCATGTATGCCTTCAGGCCTGAAGAGGTCATGAGATCTCATTAGAGATGATTGTGAGCCACCAGATGGTTGCTGGGAATTGAACACAGGACCTCTGGAAGAGCAGTCAGGGTTCTTTACATCTGAGCCATCTCTCCAGCCCCGGTTTAAGCATTAATTCTATGTTAGTGATCCCAGAAACTTTGTTTCCTCTTCTGTGACTCCACTTTCTAATTTTCATCTGTATTCTGGATATCCTTACTTATGTAAGTATCCTGCCTTGGAAGTATTTCATTCTGACTGCAGGTTCTCTTTATCTTGCGTTAACTTTTTCTCCTCTGATTTCCAAACATCTTCTAGTGGTACCACCAGCCTTACAGCAATCAGTAAACCCCCACATTAAATCCTTTTCTTTCCTCTCATATTGTATCAATCAAGAATGTCTCAATTTCATTTCTGGAATACATCTTATGCTTACCAAGTCTTTGTTCCTTTCTCTTTACCCACATCAAGTTTTGATGTAGGTGCTGGTATGAATATCTCTAGTTCTTCTGGGTACATGGGGGATCATATGAAGTTAGACATAGGTCAAGGTCATGAGCACAGAAGCAACATGTAATGTTGTAGGAGAAACTGCCGGCCAGTCTACCCACTCTGTAGGTGCCCAGGACAGCCTGCATGAGCATGCACTTCCTCCCTGAGCCAAGCCTGCCTCTACCCCCAGAGACACCTGACCGGAGAATCAATGAGGACAGGACAACGCATCAGAGTCAGCCACCTTAGCCAATGGGACCTTGTGATGGAGTATAAAGGCAGGTCTAACTTCCTTAATAAACAAGTCTGCAGCACACTCTGCTACTCAGTGACTCCCAGTACCTGAGTCTTTGGTGCTGCTTCTTTTCAAACTCCCCCACCCTCACCAAGGGGTGTCTGAGCAGGGTCACACACAACATTATACTCTTAGGCTGAACCCTTCAATGACCAGAGCAAAGTTCACAATGCTACAAATGGCCTTTCAGGTGAATACCTGAGTAAATGGGTCTTGACTTCACCAACCCATGAAGACAAGAAAGAAGCAGGAGACAAATCCTTGTTATGTTTCTTGGTTTAATCTACTAGGTTTCATTTCAGAGTTACTCAGCATCCTGGTCTGTCCTAACATATTCCCACTTATGATGACTTCAGTCTCTTTCTTCTCCAGTGACTCTATTACTCTGATATCTTAACCTTGTGAAGAAGACCTTTCTTATACACATTTCTTTCTGAGATCTTTCATTTCCTGGCCTGCAAGCCCTTCAAAATGTACATCCATTTGTGTTTCAGCATTCATACTGAGACATACTGTACGTGCTTGTTGGTGAAAATATTACCCTCCCTTTTCCTTTCATTCCTTTTATGTGGTGTTTTTGTGTATGTGCATGTGTAGATATGCATTAGTCTGTGCATGTGTGCATGTGTGTGTGTGTGTGTGTGTGTGTGTGTAAGCTCACAGGCAATAGTGAGAATCTTTATCATTAACTTTCCAACTCGCCTTTTGAGATAAGGTCTCTTTTTGAACTTGGACGATGGTATTTAGCTAGAATGGATGGCCATCAAGCCTGATGGACTCTTTCTGCCTCCATGTCCCCAACCTTGGCTTACAGATGTGCAATACTGCATCTGACTTGACTGTTTGTCGGTGTTAGGGATCCAAACACAGAATCTCTGGAATGTGCAGCAAATACTACCAACAGATCCATCTCTCCAGCTTTTGTCACCTCTTTTAAGCAAACAATTTAAGTGTCGCTATCTCTATGAAATATTTTCTGGATACTTGTATGGAAGGGACAAGAGATATCACTGTACCTAAATTCCCAAAGGACTTTGTTAGTTCCCAAGTCATTTTCAGTGGCCATTCGGCATAGAGTTCCTAATGTTTTATTCCCCAAGCATAAAATGTCACTTCTGCATTACTTTGAATTGTTTTGCATAATGCAAAGTACCTTAACATTAAGGAATGACTATTTTAAAGCTGTCACGTTTCTCTTTGGAAGCTGTGAGATTATCAACTACAGTAATGGGACAGGTATTGCAAAAGAGTATTTTTAAGAAATCTAAATGTCATTGTGATCATTTTCTTTAAAAAGTGTTTACTTATTCATTTGGTTTAGTTTTCCATGAGATGAGGCCTTATTCAAAACTGCATTGCAACTTACTATGTAACCCAGGTTGGCCTCAAACTTGCTTTGATCCCCTGCCCCTGCCTCCCAACTGATGGAGTGACAGATGTGTGCCCCTGTACCCAGATCGGTGTTCTTAAAAATTATTTCGTCTGAAATACATTTTGATGTTTACTATGAACTCCAACTTAGCTGATGTTTAAGCATTTCTTTGTGACTTCAGTTTATATTTTAAACAGATCAAAATTTTGTTAGGTAGCTATTTCAAAGAATGCTCCATTAGGCCACTGTTGTAGAAGTATGTTCACTTCATTCTCCTTCTCATTTTAGATTAATTCCTTTAAAAGTAATTATTCATTATATTTTTTCTAACTGCTTTAAATGAACCAATTATTCTTTGACAGGTAATATAGGGACTCAGGTAAATAAATATTTTACATTTTCTCAACTTTGATTAATAAAAAGTAAGGGAAAAACTAAAAACTATTTTTTGTGCATGAAGTCATACTTAATGGGCCTCTACTTTGAAATTTATTCTTAGGTAATACATAAAAACCTAAAAGTTGAACATTTTCATGGTGTACCTTGAGAAGTAACTGTACATTACGATGCCTCCTTTGAATGATAAAGCAGCCTTCCCAAAAAACATCGACAAAAACAAGCATAGATATGGAGACATTCTCACAGTGGAGTTCTGTGTCATTGGCTTCATTTTGCTACCCAGGGATCCTCAGACAGAATGACTGTGCCTTATGTAAACCTATACAGTTGGTGTTTCTTTCAGTAGCAATGCCTTGGAGCCTTTAAACCCATCACTCAGCAAGTGTTTGCCAAGAACTTACTATACTCAAGCCTTCAGCTCTTACCAAAGAGAATACTAAATATGGCATATAATTCCTTCTCAAAGGCTTAGGCTCAAGACAAGACTCACATATGTCACAGAGAAAAGTATGGGAGGGCATGGTTCAATTCTGAACAGTCTCTGAGCAGGGAAGAATTGAGAACAGAAGAACCAACTTTACAAGAGCTGTATAGCAGAATTGTACCTAGGCAACACCAAGGATCAATCAGTGAACTTTGTGTGACAGTTTGTGCAATTAGTCAAAAAGAACCTAGTCCTAGAGTAGGTGTGATTTTTATTTATAGACTCTAAAAATATACTTGACAAGTAGAGGCTACACAGTCTACGTATGTTAATACATACATACATACAAACATACATAGAGACATAGTGAAATGATTACCACAGTTAAGTTTATCACCTCACAGAGTGAATATTGTGTGTGTGGTGTGTGTATTTTAACTTTTTCTTGGGAATATGAACAAATGCCTATTTATGCCATATAGGACACTGTCATAGTTAATAGATCCTTGAGAACTTGCTTTGATGTCCTGTGAGCATGTCTGTGTGGATGGTCTTGATTGTTAGTTTATGTAGGAGAGTTTGTGGTACCATTTCCTAGGTACCTGGTCCTGAACTGAATAAGAAAGCTGGCTGAGCCTAGGTCTGTTACCAAGCAGCATCCTTCATGGTTCTTGCCATGTTTCTTTGGGTGGAGGTAATGTGTGTGGAATAACAAGCAGGTCTATCTTCGGGTTCTTGCCTTGAGTTCCTGCCCTGGCCTCGCTCAATGACGGAATGTGACACAGAAGAAATAAATCCTCCCCAACTCCAAGTTGCTTTAGGGCCATGGTGTTTCTCACAGCATCAGAAAAGGCATCTAGAACATTCCCTCTTTCCTTCCACAGGCCATCTCCTGATGACTACCATTCTACTTCCTGCTTCTGTGGGTTGGACCTTCCAGATTCTTCATACAAGAGAGAGCATATTTTAAAATATGTTGGATTATTTTCATGTGTGTGTGTGCACCTGATTTCCTTTGCTTAATATAATATAGCCTGGGTTGATTTATGTGATTGTAAATGACATCCAGAGAATAGCCTGGGATGTTATTCCTCAGATGATGCGCACATTGTTTATAGAAACTAGGTGAGACTCTACTCTGGAACCCACCAATTAGGCTACCCAGGCTGGCCCACAAATCCTGAGAATTTCTTTCTCTGCCCCTCCAGCACTGAGATTAGAAGTAGACATCGTTGAGACTGGTTTTATACAGGGTGCAGATCTCATGTTTGAAGACAAGCATTTTACTGAATTGTCAGTCAGTCCTTCCTCATTCATAGCTAAACAATTTCCCACCATACACACATTTTTCCTGTATCCATTTATTCACTGATAGACATTAAGAACTGAACCTATATTTTTGATATTGTGAATAATGCTTCAGTGACTATGGGAATATAGATATCTCACTGAAATCTTGCTTTTTATTTCCTTTGAATATATATCCTGAAATAGATTGCAGTGTCATTGGTGTTAGTGTTTTATTATTTTTTTCAAAACACCTTTTGCTGTTTTCTATAGCAGCAATACTAATTTACATTCTCACTGGCAGCATACAGAAGGGGTCTCGTTCCCCACACCTTCCCCAGCATTTGTTATGTCTTGTCTTTTTGTTAATAGCCATCCTAACAAGTACCAAGTAGTACTGTCATTCTGATTTGCATTTCCCTCATGATGACTGATGTTTGTTTTTCCATATGCCTGTGGACCATTCATACATCTTAGGAAAAAACATTTATTTTTTTATACTGTTTTGTGCTGTTTGCTTAATTTTAATAATGAGTATTTTGCTTTTGATGTAACTGACTTAAACGATTTCCTCATATATTCTTTTATTATCCTTCATCTGATATATGGTTTACAAAAGCTTTATTTCATTTCAGAGTTTTCTTTTCCTTTTTGATGTCTTTTCTTTTGTTCTGAGAACCTTTCTGGTTTTGATCTTGGTGCACCTGTTTGTTTTCCTTTGGTTGCCTGTGTTTATGCTTTCATGTCCAAAAACATATTTGCCAAGAAAATACTAAGGGTTTTCCCATATTTTTTGTCTTGATTGTTAGTTGATCTTATAAAAAGTAAAATACACAGAATTCATATTAAGAAGCATAATCAGAAAGCTTTTTAAAGCTTAATGTATTTTCTTAAAGGAGGTTTTTGAATGAATAGGTTAATGAATAAGTAAATTATTCAAATAAATGGCATCATACTTTCAGTGAATATTACAAATATCCTGTTAGATTAGTTCCTTTGACTGTGAAATCTGAGCTTTGTTTCACAAATCCATTGTTTCTCTTATATTCTGCTAAAGAAAAATATTTTAAAAGTAATACTTTTATTAACTCTGACAATTTTGCAAACTTATTTTAATCATAGTAACCCCTCAATTACTCTCAGATATTCCTATCCTCCCAATCGGCCAGATTTATGTTTTCTCTCTCTTTTTATTTTAACCTATGAAGTTCAATTTGTGTTGCTAAAGTACTTTTGGGTGTGGGGCATGACCTGGAGTTAATACTGGGTGTCAGGCCTTAATGAAAAGTGACTCATCTTCAAGTCTTCCATCCACTATTACATGCCAATAGCTCCTAAGATAAGTGTGGACTTCCTGCCTACCTCCCACCTCCGTGTGGGGATTTTGGTTTGCTTGAGCTTACCAACTGTCATGTACATGTTATAGCCACCATGAGTTCATATGTGCAACTCTGTTGTTCTTGGAAAACACTATTTACTTTAAATCAGCTACCATCTCTTGCTCTTACAATATTTTCATTTCCTCTTCCAAGAAGATCTCTGAGCCTGGTGGGAACAGATGTGATATAGACATCCATTTAGGGCTAAGCAATCTACTGCCTCTTATTCTTGCATATTGACCAGCTCTGGGTCTCTCAGTTAATTGTCATCTATTGGAAGAAGTTTCTCTGATGAGGGTTGGGCGATGTTCTGATCAACAAGTATAATGATAAGTCATTAGGAATAATTTTAATACTGTGGCTGTTTATCACAAGTAAAAATGTTAAGTTTTGGAAACAAAATAAATGATGTGCTATTGAAAAAACAGGTGAGCTTAGACCTCACCATTTTGAGAAATGGTAAATAAGTGAGAGGATGATAATGAGTTTCATTAACAAGACACACTACCAAGCAAGAGCGATTCCCATGTGGTAGATGGAAGTTTTATTCTCTATGCTCAGTGTGTCGTTATCTCCTCCTGACAGTGATTTTTCAAATGTCCTGTGAAGGTAGGGGCCATCAACAACCCACACAAACCTCTGCCACTGAGAAATTCGGCTGGAGATGATGAAGGGGAATGGTGTTGACCTTAGTCTCAGCTGGGAAAGAACGTCTCTAGGAGACACTGGCTGAATTAGCTGAGCCCTAGGTGCTGCACCATTTAAGAGCAGCAGAACACAATCTCATTAAGACAAGCTCAGAAAACAATTCCAAAATACATTTTAAAAAAGGAAACCAAACATCCACAGCTGAAGCAGAGACAGCATGACCTTCTCAAGGCTTTTATTTCCACCTCTCTAGTTATTGAAGTCCTCTTTGGGACATTAAGTTTTGTTCATAGCAATAACTTTTGAGATTACTCACCCACCCAATCTTTTGTTTTTATTCTGCTGCCTTTTTATTGAATTCTGTGCAGGTCAGTTTTTTTTCCAACTTGACACAAGCTAGAGTCACCAGGGAAGGGGACTTGCTGCCATCAGATTGGCTTGGGGGCACGTCTGTGGTTCATCTTCTTGATTCACTGATGTGGGGGGATGTACTGCCTGAAGAAGTCGTACTAGTTGACTAAGGAGGCAAGCTGATCAAATCATGGAGCTACATTTCTCCATTGCTTCTGAATCAATTTCTACCTCCAGGGTTCTGCCTTGAGTTCCTGCCCCTATTTCCCTCTGTGAAGTACTGCCACCAGTAAGCGACAGATGCTCTTCCTAAGTTGATTAGTGTTTTTTAAATGAACAGAAACCCAACTACAACATAGTCTTTTAGGGAAAACACCTTGAAAAAACCAAAAGTTTTCACCCAAGCTCTTTTAATACTATAGAAAATCTAGAGTCTCTTTAAAAAGGTATGTGATCTTTTGTCATATAAGTTATTGTTGACTGAAATCTCACTGAAAATTAAAGAGAACTTTTCCTTTCAGTTCATCTTGAAAAAATAAAAAAGAATAACCAGACATGCTGAATAAATTAATACTTTTAATTTTATTTTTTAAAACTGAATCCACTCGTTTAAATGAGTTCTAAAAGATATTTTGTGTGCATGTCTGAATACTTTTGTCATGGAGAATAAAATATTTCTCATTTTAGTTTTTCATACTGATAATGGAAGTATTTCTTCAGTTGATTGTTCTGTTTTTTAAAAATGAGACCTAGCTGTATATTCATGGCACACTGACAATTGCCAATTCAATTGGAGACTTCCTTGGCCACAGCTAAGGCTGAATCTTTAACAAGGGAATTTACTAGAAGGGAAAACCATAGGTGTGGGAGTTAAGGGTTTACTATTGAGACTGTGGGCACAGTAATTTCCTAAATTCTGCTCCCTGTGAGCAGTAGAATCCCTGGAAGTTCCATCTGTAAGTTCCATAAGATGCTGTCCCATGTATTCCTTAGAGTTCACACTGTCATTTTCTCAATATTTTCTAATACCATTTTGTATACACTTTTCTGTTATTACTGTTGTTAGGTCATGTTTGTTTGTTTTGCAACAAGGTCTAATATAGCCTTGTTATGCAGTAAAAATGATCTTGAATTTCTGGTCCTCCTACCTTTACCTTCTGAGTGTTGGGTTACAGGTATACACTATCAGGCATGGATTGTGCAGTGCTGAGGATCAAATCCAGGGAGGGCTTTGTGTGCTAAACAAACACTACTAACATAGTTACATCTTAGCCTCATTTATTTTTCTCTCTAACATAAATTAATTTTGAGGCATACAAACTTGTTCTTGTGAAATAAAAATGTATACGAAGCAACCTCTGCTCTTTGAAATTTGTACTTGGCTTTTTCTGTTAGACTACCAACCAGCTCTCAAATCATGACACGGAGACGTAGTTCTGGATGCTCAGCTTGGCTTAGGCTTGCTTCTGGCTAGCTCTTTTAACTTAAATTAACCTGTTTCTCTTTATCTACCATTTGCGTCAGGGCTTCTTGCCCTGTGAATGTCCTTGTCCCTCCCTCCCATCATTCTCTTCTTCTTTCTTGTTCTCCTTTTAATTCTCTCTGCCTGTCAGACCCACCTATAGTTTCTCTGCCTACAATTGGATGCTTAGCTCTTTACTAGACCATCAGGTACCTTAGACAGGCAAGGTGAAATAAATGCAATACATCTTTGCATAATTAAACAAACATCCTTATGCCATTAAACAAATGCAGCATAAACAAATATAACACACCTTTACACATTTAAAGTAATATTCCACAACAGAAATTAACTTTGACTTTTCTTGTCAAATCAGGAAACAATGAAGCTCCCCTAAGGTACTTTTCTACTTAGTGGAAATAAGGTTACAAAAATATTGCAAACTGGAAAACAGAGGAGAAAGCACAGCATAATTATATGGCATGAAAGACAGCAGAGAACACATCTGTCTTTCTTGTATGGAGCATGTAGGTCAGATGTATGGTTTCAGAGAGGAGTCTTGCAAAGAACGAGCAACTGACACTAAAGACTTAGAGCATTTGCAAATACATTTAAGACAGCAAGCCTGTTTGGTGTGTGTGTGTGTGTGTGTGTGTGTGTGTGTGTGTGTGTGTGTGTGTGTGTAGCAAACTCAAGATCTCAAAACATTTAAAAAATTATTACAGTATATCTCTTATCATTTCTGTTATCATTTAATCAATGGTGATATATCACATTTTTTGTTTTTTTTTATTTTGAAATGGCAGTATCTTTATTCTTAATTCATATTAGATTGCATTAGTAGTAACTGAATCATTTTTCCTCAATATATGTTTTTATTTAAATTAGAAACATGAATGCTTCACATGTCAATCCCAGCTCCCTCTCTCACTCCTCCTCCCTTGTTCCTCTACCAGCCTCCCCAACCCCACCCAATCCCCACATAATTCATCAGGGAGGGTGAGGCCTTCTTGGGGGCATCTCCAAAGTCTGTCATTTCATCCTGGGCAGGACATAGGCCCTTCCCCATGTGTCTAGGCTGAGAGAACATCCCTCTATTTGGAATGGGCTCCCAAAGATCATTCAAAAAACTGCAGTAAACACTGATCTACTACCCAAGGCCCCAGTGATTTCTGTGACCTCCTTACTGGCACTATATTCATGGAGTCTGGATCAGTCCCCTGTTGGCCTCCCAGCCACCAGTCTGGGATTCAAGAGCTCCCCCTTATCCGGTCAGCTGTCTTTGTGGGTTTCACCATCATGGTTTTGACCCCTTTGCTCATCACTCCTCCATCTCTGTCACTAGGTTCCAGGAGTTCAGTTCAGTGTTTAGCTGTGGGTATCTGTCTCTTCTTCCATCAGTCACTGGATGAAGGTTCTAGGATGGCATATAGGGTAGTCATCAACCTTCAAGAAGGGCCTATTATCGTAGTCTCTCCACTATTGCTTAGTTTGCCAGTTGGTGTTATCCTTGTAGATCTCTGGATCCTGGATCCTGGAGATCTCAGTAGTGTCAGCTCTCTCCTCAAGCCTATAATAACTAGATATATTATGGTATCTCTCATCCTGCTCTCCTCTATTCTTACCTCGACTCAATCTTCCTGTTCCCCCATGCCTTCTTCTCCCCTCTTCTTATCCTCCTCTCTTTATCCTAGTTTCCTCTCCCCTCGCCCGATGTTCCCAATCTGCTCAGAAGATCTTGCCTAATTCCACTCCTCTTGAGTATCATGCATCTCTCTTGGGAAACTCCCTGTTTCCCAGACTCACTGGCACTGAGATTGTAGGCTGACACTCCCCTGAACCATATCTAAAATCCATATATGAGTGAGTACATACCATGTTTGCCTTTTTGTGTCTGAGTTACCACACTCAGGATGGTTTCCTCTAGTGCCTTCCATTTGCCTGAAAATTTCAAGATTCCGTTGTTTTTTTTTCCACTGAGTAGTACTCTATTGTATGAATGTACCACATTTTCTCTATCCACTCTTCAGTTGTGGGGCATCTAGTTTGCTTCCAGAACCTAGCTATTACATATAGTGCTGCTATGAACATAGTGGAACAGACATCCTTGTTGTGTGAATGTGCATCTTTTGGGTATATGCCTAAGAGTGGAATTGCTGGATCTTGTGGTAGACTGAGTCCCATTTTCCTGAGGAATCTCCATTCTGATTTCCATAGTGGCTGTACAAGTTGGCACTCCCACAAGCAGTGGAGGAGAGTTCCCCTTTCTCCACATCCTCTCCAGCACAAACTGTCACTGGTGTTTTTGATTTTAGCCATTCTGACTGGAGTAAGATGATATCTCAGAGTTGCTTTGATTTGCATTTCCCTAATGGCTAATGATGTTGATCACTTTCTCAAGTGTCTCTCAGCCATTTTATACTCTCTATTCAGAATTCTCTATTTAGTTCAGTCCTCCACTTTTTAATTGGATCCTTTCGTATTTTGGAGACTTGCTTCTTGAGTTCTTTGTAAATTTTGGAGATCAGCCCTTTGTCAGATGTGGGGTTGGTGAATATCTTTTCCCAATCTGTGGGGTGCCTTTTTGTCTTGCTGATTGTGTCCTTTGCCTTACAGAAGCTTCTCAGTCTTAGGAGATACCATTTATTAATTGTCCATCTCAATGTTTGTGCTACTAGTGTTATGTTCAGGAAGCAGTCTCCTGTATCAATTCGTTCAAGGGTACATCCCACTTTCTCTTCTAACGGGTTCCGTGTGGCTGGATTTATGTTGACATCTTTGATCCATTTGAACTTAAGTTTTGTGCATGGCGATAGACATGGAACTATCTACATTCTTCTACATGCCAATATCCAATTATGCCAGCACTATTTGTTGAAGATGCTTTATTTTTCCCATTGTATAATTTTAACATCTTTGTCAAAATCAGGTGCTCATAGGTTTGTGGATTAATCTCAGGATTTTCATTTCGATTCCATTGGTCTACCTGTCTATTTTTGTGCCAATACCAAGCTGTAGCTAAAGCTCTATAATAGAGCTTGAAGTCAGGGATGGTGATGCCTCCAGATGTTGCTTTGTTGAGCTAGGTTGTCTTGGCTATCCTGGTTTTTTTGTTTTTCTATATAAAGTTCAGAATTGTTCTTTCAAGGTCTGTGAAGAATTGTGCCGGGATTTTGATGGGGATTTCATTGAGTCTGTAAATTGCTTTTGGCAGGATGGCCATTTTTACTACATTGATCCTACCTATGCAAGAGCATGGGAGATCTTTCCATTTCCTGGTGTCTTCTTTAATTCTTTCTTTAAAGACTCAAAAGTTCTTTCGATACAAGTCTTTCTCTTGTTTGGTCAGCGTTACCCCCAGGTATTTTATGCTGTTTGTGGCAATTGCAAATGGCGATGTTTTGATGATTTCGTTCTTGTCCCTTTTATCATCTGTATATAGTAGGGCTACTGATTTTATTGAGTTAATTTTGTATCCTGCCACATTGCTGAAGATACTTATCAGCTGTAAGAGTTCCCTGGTAGAGATTTTTGGTTCACTTAAGTAAACTATCATATCATCTGCAAATAGTGAAATTTTTACCTCTTCCTTTCCAATTTGTATCCCCTTGATCTCCTTTTATTTTCCTATTGCTCTAGCCAGAACTTTCAGTACAATATTGAAGAGATATGGGGAGAAGGGACGGGCCTTGCCTTGTTCCTGATCTTAGAGGAATTGCCTTGAGTTTCTCTCCATTCAGTTTGATGTTGGCTGTTGGTTTGCTGTATATAGCTTTTATGATGTTTAGGTATGTTCCTGCTTTCCTGGATCTCTCCAAGACCTTTATCATGAAAGTGTATTGGATTTTATTAAAGGATTTTTCAGCATCTAGTGAGATGATCATGTGATCTTTGTTTCTCAGTTTGTTTATATGAATTACATTGATGGATTTTCATATGTTGAACCATCCCTGCATCCCTGGAATGAAGTCTACTTGATCATGGTGGATGAGTTTTCTGCTGTTTTCTTGGCTCTTATTTGCCAGTATTTTATTGAGTATTTTTGCATCAATATTCATGAGGGATATTGATCTGAAGTTCTCTTTCTTAGTTGTGTCTTTGTTTGGCTTGGGTATCAATGTTATTGAAGCCTTGTAAAAAGAGTTGGGCAGAGACCCTTCTGCTTCTATTGCATGGAATACTTAGAGGAGAATTGGTATAACCTGTTATTTGAATTTCTGGTAAAATTCTGCACTGAAGCCCTCTGGTCCTGGGCTTTTTTTGTTTGGGAGACTTTTGATGACTTCTTCTATTTCCTTAGGTGTTATAGGACTATTTAAATTGCTTATCTGTTCTTGATTTAATTTTGGTAAGTGATATTTATCCAGAAAATTGTCCATTTCCTTTAAATTTCCAAATTTTGTGGAGTACAGCTTTTCAAAATATGACCTGATGATTCTCTTGATTTCCTCAGTGTTCGTTGTTATGTCTCCCTTTTCATTTCTGATTTTCTTGATTTTCATGTTCATATTAGGCCATTTGGTAAGTTTGGATAAATGTTTGCCTATTTTGTTGGTTTTCTCAGAAAACCAACTCTTTGTTACATTGATTCTTTGTATCATTTTACTAGTTTCTACTTTATTGATTTCAGCCCTCATTTTAACTATTTCTTGGTGTCTGCTCCTCTGGGGTGAGTTTGCTTCCTTTGTTCTAAAGATTTCAGTTGTGCTGCTAATTCTCTGGTGTGACTATTTTCCAGTTTCTTCATGTGAGCTCTTAGTGCTATGAACTTTCAAAGTGTCCCATAAGTTTGGGTATGTTGTGTCTTCATTCTTATCGAATTCTAGGAAGACTTTAATTTCTTTTTTTATTTCTTCTTTGACCCAGGAGTGGTGCAATTGTGTAATATTCAATTTCCATGAGTTTTCAGGTTTTCTGCAGTTTGTGTTATTGTTGAATTCTAACTTTAAGGCATGATGGTCTGATAAGATACATGAAGTTATTCCAATTTTTTTGTACCTGTTGAGTTTTGCTATGTGGGCAGTTTTTGAGAAGGTTCCATGTGCATCTGAGAAGAAGTTATATTCTTTTGTGTTTGGATGGAGTGTTCTAAAGTTGTCTGTTATACCCAATTGGGTTATAATTTTTAGTAGGCCCTTTGTGTCCTTGTTAAGTTTCTGTCTTGTGGTCCTGTCTAGTGGTGAGAGTGGACTGCTGAAGTCTCCCACTACAATTGTGTGAGGTTTTGTATGTGCTTTGAGTCTTAGTAATGTTTATTTTACGAATGTGGATGGCTTTGTATTTGGGGCATAGATGTTCAGAATTGAGACTTCATCTTGGTTGATTTCTCCTGTGATGAGTATGAAGGGACCTCCTTCATCTCTTTTTATTGATTTTAGTTTAAAGTCTAATTTGTTAGATATTAGGATTGCTACCCCTGCTTGTTTCTTGGGTCCATTTGATTGGAAAATATTTTCCCAACCCTTACCTCTGAAATAATGTCTGTCTTTGAATCTGAGGTGTTTTTCTTGTATGCAGAAGAAGGATGGATTCTGTCTCTCAAATCCATTCTGTTAACCTGTGTCTTTTTATGGGCAAGTTAAGACCATTAATATTGAGGGAAATTAATGACCATTGGTAGCTCATTATTGTTTGTTTTGGAATGGTTGTTGTTGGTGGAATTGTATGTGAATTTCCACCACTTTTTCTTTTGCCTGTTGGTAAATCGGGATTATCTATTGCCTATGTTTTCTGGTTGTAGTTAACTTCCTTGGGTTGGAGTTTTCCTTCCAGAATTTTCTGTAGGGCTGGGTTAGTGGATATATATTGTTTAAATCTGGTTTTGTCATGAAATATCTTGTTTTCTCCATTTATATTGATTGAAAGCTTTGCTGGGTATAGCACCCTCTGCACATTCTCGGACACAGGCTGTGCAGCCGACGCAGCAGGCATGTCTTTCTTTAGGCTGGGAAAGTATTCTTCTATGATTTTGTTTAATATGTTTTCTGGTCTTTTGAGGTTTGTTTCTTCACCTTCTTATATACCTATTATTCTTAGGTTTGGTCTTTTCACGGTGTCCCATATTTCCTAGATATTTTGTGTTAGGGATTTGTTGGACCTAAAATTTTCTTTGGTCAATGAATCTAATTCTCCTAGTGTACCTTCAACACCTGAGATTCTCTCTTCCATCTCTTGTATATCACAGTTTTTTTGACAGGCAAGATCTTCATAGTATATATTCTATATATCTTATCTTCAGAAGTTTAGTGGACTGGAGTTTATTAGGTGCATTCAGTCAGACTAGAAGGTTATTCACTGTAGCAAATGATTTTGAAAATATCAAGATTCTCAATCCATAGCTTATGCCTTCTGTATAGTCATCTCTAAGTGAATATGGTTGAGATCCATGAAAATACTGGGCTGTCATTCAGATGGGTAGGGTACACTTTATCATAATGTAGAGGATATAATTCTGCCCACTAATTAGCTTTCTTTGAGACATTCATGTGAGAGTTTACCTTGAGTTGGGCCTGACTGATGATTTGAACTCTTAGGAGAACCCTTGGAGGTGAAAGATTATCTCCTGCAGCCCTGAAGGACAGGTAGGCAAATCATGAGGAATTTTAGGAATGGTAGGAAGCTTGAGTGACAGCCAAGATGTAAGAACAGGCCAGCCAATGCCAAGATCACTGCTGACTGCTACCTGGTGTGTCTTGAGCATGGCATGGCACCCGTACATTCTGTAACAATTCTTGCCCACAGAAATTGTGATACTAAGCATATATTGAATTAAGCCACTGAGTTTATGGATATTCCTTGTAAAACATATCCAGTTAAACAATACCATGAATCAGCTACCCATTACTCAAACAACAGACTTGTTCTTTCTGATATATGTAACTTCTGTTAATGTAGTCTATACCTCTTGTTTTGAAAATGGATGGGAAGATTATGAAATTGAAATGTTTAGAAGTAATTATAAATTTTCTTCTTTTTTACTTCATTAACAACTCATCCTTTTTTTATTGTTACCTAATTTTAAACTTAAACTTGAGATTTCTCTCTGTTTTAAAAGATGAAGAGGCCTCTCACTATATTTTATGCTTGCCTGGAACTTACTATGTATCCCAGGATGGCCTTGAACTCACACTAAACTTCTGTTTAATCTCTCACGTACTGGGTTTACAGGCATGAGGCACCATGCCTGACTGACATTATCTTATTGATAATTCCATGCTTACATTTACAAAGTGAAGCTCATTGGTTGAGACAGACACACTACATAATCAAGCAAAAAATAAGTAACATGAAGCTATTTCCTTCTAAATCAGGGACTTGTAGTAAGAGGGACTCGCAGTGAGGGATTTCCTTCTTCAGACTGTGGGCATATCTGTGGAGGTGTTTTCTTGATTAATGATTGATGGATTGATGTGAGAGGGTCCAGCCTAATACGAGTTATGTCAGTGCTGGGTAGATGGTCCTCAGTTACATGAGGAGGCAAGCTGAAAAAGCCATGGAGAATAACAGAATAAGCAGCTGTCCTCTGTGGTGTCTGTGTCAGTTCCTGCTTGATTTCCTGCCCTGAATTGTCTCAGTGATGAGCAGCGATGTAGAAGCATACGCCAATAAACTATATTTTTTTCTCCCAAGTAAGTTTTGGTCAGTGCTTTATCACAGCAACAGAAAAGGAAATAAGAACATATGGAAAGTGATGCTTAAATGTCAGCATAAGCTGGGTAAAGGAGAAAGAAGACTTGCAGAAAAGCAGAGATAATGTAGATTTGAGATGTAAGTGACAATGTTGGTGCCGGAGATCGAAATGAGACACTGAGATTACAAGAAAAGAAGCGAGAGTTGAGAAGGTTGGGTAAAAGGCAGAGAAGAGAGGAAGCATGGGAGCAGCTAAAAGTCATGGTTTGAGTTAAGGCAGGTCCTATCTGAGCTTAAGGAGATTGGGTATTGAGGTCCTGGGGAAGTCAGGACTGCAAACATACAAAATAAAGCAAACATAGAGATGTGAGCACATTACAGAGTGGTGGGAAGGTTAGCAGGTGGGGCTGTCTGCCATCCTGAGACTGAGGAAAGTCTCCTTGGAGCAAGGACTTTCTAGGAGGCACCTTCTTCATTCTGTATGGCTACTACTTTGGGCATTAGTAAGTTCCCAGTTTATATACTTCTAAGATGACTTCTGAAAACACAGATTTTTTCCTGATCCGAGCCTACCTACTCTTTTTCCAATATAGATTATTACTGCTTCTAAACTGGCCTCTACCACACACACAATCATTACTATGTCTTAGGCATTTCAAGTCACACGACTTCTTTTGAAAATTAGTGTGAACATTAGACATTAGGAAATTGTGAATTAGTTACATGTGTGTATGTGGTGTTGGTGAGGTGTCAGCACAACACCCAGATACCTCACTAGGAAGTATCCAACACAAAGGTCAAAAGAGCCTTTTTTTTAACTTCTAAGAGAAGCATGAAAGAAAAAGAATAGAAAGAAAGAATAAGAGAAGGGAGGAAAGGGAATGCTTTATATGAATAAATGTGTTTCTTCGTAACTGTTAGCAGGTGACTTTATGGACATCGATTCAAACCAAAGTTAAAGCGGAGAAAATAATGCAAATAGTCAGAAACCCATTTTTGCTGCTGTGTAAGATTTGATCACATTTCTTCTTCATCTCTTCAGGGTTGTTGTCTTAATATAGAAAGGAGACCAAGTCCTGAAGTTCGTCTCCTTCACCAGGATTTTTTTGTCTATTTCAGATATGAAGCATGTGTTTTGCAGATGGTATTAGCAGCAGGTCATATCTTTCAAGGAAAGAAAGCAATACTTGGCAACAATGCTTTCTGATATTACCTTTAAAGATGGCTATCATTTTAGCTGTTCTAAAGCAGGAAGAAGCATCACAGAGCATTAAAGTAAAATATCTATAACCACAGTGCCACGGCATTAAATAAAGTGAAGGCATGAATATTTAAATTAGATTTTGTTTTTCATACTTTATTATGTCAGGAAGAAATTGCAAGCTCTGGAAATCCTTTGTGTCTCATTGAGAGAAAAGTCTGTCTTTTTACGGCCCCTTTAAAGAAATGTCTGCATCAGCAGAAGGTTGCTAGCAGTCATCATATTTGATTTTATTTAACATTTCTTAAACATAGAGCTGTTTTATGCATATGTGGTGCGTTGGCATTTTTACATTATCAGCTCCTTGATTTAATTTTTATTCTTGGTGCTGACCTGTCATAGAGGATAAACCTACTCAACAGGAACATTCTGTTTTGCTTAAGTACACAGGCAAACGCAATACATTTGTGTGAAGACATTGTAAGTCATAGGAAGAGATCTGTTTATGAATTCTCAAAACAATCCTCTCGGGTCAGATAGAAAAATACTGTCATCAAACTCTAGCTATTGTAAGATGAGCCTGTGTGTCCCAACTTAAGATGTTTTCTATTATTATCATTATTATTATTATCACCATTATAAATATCAATATCATTGCTATTGTGCTACCAAAATTGAAGTCATGGCCTTGTCTAGGCTGTGGCATCAATTTACACTGAGCTGTTCCTCCAGCTCTCAAATTAACTGTCATTTTAAAACTTTACCATATAAATTTAAACTTCCTCTGAATTAATAAATGTTCTTCCATTTGTCAGGCTCAGAAGTCTGATTTAACAGTGTTGCTAGCCTAAATGATACACACAAGACCTATGTGAGTAGTAGTAAGAATAAGAATCTCTCTTCAAAAGAAAAAGCTATGCAGTGCATTGCTGCCGTGAAGCTTGCTGGTTAAAAGAGCTGTCAACCTCAGAAGATGCTCTGCGGGGTTGTCGTTGCTTTTGTTCCCATGAAATGTAGTGACACACCTCAGGGATGGATCTGACAAACTACTTGGATTGTTGAGATAGGCAAAGTGACACTGTATTTGGTAGTCTTTCTCCTCCCACAAATGTTCGGACTCTTGACACACTGCTCATTAGTTATGAGATAGGAACTCTACTGCTGTACCCATTTTACAGACACAGAGTTTAGGAGTCATGTAACTTCTCTGAGGCCACAAAGCAGGTTTGGGGGAGAGCCAAGATCTGGGCATATCTGAAAGGGTCTGACAATCTGCTTTTGTCACTAGTCAATATGGCTACAATGAGTTATGTGGACAGGACAGATTGGTGTCGTATTTTCTAAATTTGAACATGAAAGATCAAAATATGTGTAAGCACTCCAAATTTTAAGTATTTTGGTGTGTTTACATGTGCATATGAGTGTATGCCTTTGTGTGTGTGTGTGTGTGTGTTTGTGTGTGTGTGTACAATAATCTGTGTAATTTGTAAGGTGCTGCTACCTACCTTCCCTCTTTTCCTAAAAATCAAGACAGGGTCTGTAACTGACCTAAACGCACTGAGGAGGAGGATAGACAGGATGATCAGTGAGTCCCAAAGATCAGCCTGTCTCTGCCCTGCCCCCCATTCTGGATTTACAAGCATGAGGTAGCCACCATCTCTAACTTAAAACAACAAAAATTTAAATTTTGGGTGTCAAACTCAGGTCTTGAACCTGGTAAGGCAAGTATTTTAGTAAGTGACCTATTTCCTCAGT
Organism: Mesocricetus auratus; assembly: GCF_017639785.1. NCBI lineage: Eukaryota > Metazoa > Chordata > Mammalia > Rodentia > Cricetidae > Mesocricetus > Mesocricetus auratus. The sequence continues at coordinate 19,950,085 of NW_024429199.1, forward strand.
TCTGGCAACATGTTTTTAGAAATTTATTTTCATTTGAATTAGAAAAATGTCTGCTTCACATCTCAACCCCAGCTTCCTCCCCGCCCCCTAATCTCCCACCCCATCCCCTCTCTACTCCCCAGGGAGGGTGAGGCCCTCCATAGGGGATCCCCAAAGTCTGTCATATCATCTGGGGCAAGGCCTAGGCCCTCCCCCATGCGTCCGGGCTGAAAGAGCATCCTTCCATGTGGAATGAGCTCCCCAATTCCGTTCATATGCCACGGATAAATACTGATCTAGTGCCATAGGCTCCATAGATTGGTAATATGCTTTATTAGGAGAAAATGAATGGAAGAAACATATCTAAAATCTTCATTCTTATCATCCTCATGATGGGTGTTTAGATACAGTTTGAATTTCTAACATTTGTTCTATATATATCCATCCTCATTGCATTTACCTGTTCATCAGTTTTGTTAAATTTTAGAGACCAGATATTTAAAATATATTAACTTTAAATGAAGTCATTAACTCATCATTGCAATAGTATTTTCAATGACTATATCTTTTAAATGAGAGTTACAAAGGGTGGAGATACATAAGTAGTGTGGCTGATAAGTGTATTTAAATGCACAGTTAGTATTCAGGCATCTGCACTGGCCTGTCCTTGGGGTTCTTTTCTGACAGAATATGCCCCCAGCTGTAGCCACTAAAAGCAACACCTGTGCATATTCACTATGTTCCCCTTTAAAAAGACCCTGTCCACCTCCCACTCTCCTCTCTTTTTCCTTCTCTCACTCTCTCAGTCTATTCCTCTCTGCCTCTCACTCTCTCTGCCCCTTTCCTCTCTCCTGATGCTCCCTCCTGTCCCCAGAGGCCAGTCTCCCTACTCAGCTTTCCCTTTTTTATGATCCCCTTCTCTAATAAAAAAGCCTTCTTCTTAAATCCTGTCGCATGGCATCTTTCTCTCTCGTGCTGCTTTTCTTAAATATCAGCATTCACTACAATGTTCACTAAAGAAGTTCTTTTTGAGCAAAAGGCTAGAATAGAGTCATTTGATCCAAACACAAGAATTATTATGACTTGATAGTTCTTACACTAACATAGATTTCAGCACTACTTTTATAGGAAAAAAACACATCCCCACAACAATTCTGAGTTTGGGGAACAAAGTATCATCAGAGATACAGAATGATATGCCTCTATGTGGTATGAGCATGGAGATTGTCTTAACCCATCAATTTTGTTCAAAGGCAAATTTAAGCAACATTTTAACATTTAAAAAAGTCATGCAATAGAATCACATATTTGCATTTTTAAAATATTCTGCCTAACTCTTCAAAGAAATTTCACAGTCATGTCTGTTAAGTTGAAAGTTGGAACTGTGCCATAAGACCTTGGGGTAGAGCTATTTATTCCTCCCTGCCTTAGGGAAATTTAAAAAACAGTTTGAGACTTTCTGAGATGAGGTAGCTTTCCATATTTTATCTGTCTGAGGATTGGTAGTAAGTTTTGACACAATATGACTCCAACAATGAAGGTGAAACTGGGGTAGGTGGTTTTAAAAGTTTCTCTATGTATTGGTCTGTTAATTCAAAAGAATAGATAGATCAATAATAGTTTCGTTCATGAAGCAGAGTAAGGAGCATTAATATATAAGGAACAGAAAATAGAGTCAATGACATTTTTCAGAGAGTGGCAATACTGAGCAATATATATCTAGTCATTTTCTACCTTGACAATTACTACTTTTGTGAGTGTTTAATGTTGTTGCCTATAATGAAACACTGCTGCCTCTTGCAATCATGACCATCTCCTGCTTCCATTTTATTTGTCATATCAAACAAACTCATGCTTCTTTCTCTAGTAATACAGTTCCAGCAGGTCACAAAGAAGGCAAGTGAAAGCAGAATCTAGCACCGAGATTGAATGATGGCCTGAATGGATTTTACGTGCAAGTGACTTGTGTGATGAGGAATTCAGAATAAAATGCTCCAAGAAACAGTGCATAGCAATCTCAAGAAAGTCAGTTCTTCCAAAAATTAAAGCTTATTCTATGGTTAGGATTTTAGTCCATGCAGAACATGATACAGTTATAATAATAACAGCTGCTTAGGTTATTCATCTGATTTTCATTTGACACCAAAACATGGGAGTTGGGCAGTGACCTGACTTCATGAGGTCAATATGATCAGATTAGGGATGTTTTCCCAAGTTACTCTTATATGTTCAGTGCTTTTAATGAGTGTTCATTGTATGCAGTGCACCTGCTAATTTCTGGATGAGTATTACGAAGTTTATACTATAGCACTGTTCATTAGGTTAATCTTAACTTTTAGTTTATGTCAATTTATTTATTTATTCAATTGACATGATACAGCTGCATGTTGTATACAAAAAATTCACTTTGACTACAGACTTAAACATAAAAGTGTAAGGAAGATGTACTGTGCTAGCACTAACTAAAAGAAAGTTAGAATAGCCTTTGTTTTTATTTTTTTCTTTTATTGAAAATATTTTTTCTTGCATCATGTTTTTGATTAAAGTTTCCCCTCCCTCTACTCTTCCCCGTTCCATTCCCTCATCTCCTCCCATCTGGATTCACTCCCATTTGGTCTCTCATTAAAGCAAACAGGCTTCTAAGGGATAACAACGAAATAAGATATAATCTGATAAGATGAAAACTAGCACATCAGGACAGGACAAAACAAACAAGCTGAAGGAAAAGAACCTAAGAGAAGGCCCAAGAAATAGGGACCTGCTCATACGCACACTCCAGAATCCCATGAAAACACTGCATAATATATACACAAAGGCCCCTTAGGTTAAAAAGAGACAAGAACAAATAAATGAATAAAAATACATAAAAATAAAAAATAATAAGATGAAACATTTAAAAAAAGGAAAAACCCCAGATACTGCATCATGAGATAAGAAACCTCTAAGGATGCTGTTATTACTGCTGGGCATGCATTATACCCTGAAGAATAGCTTGTTTGCCCAGTGAGACTCCCTTGATGAAAACTAAAATTTTACTTTCAAGTGTTTATTAATTGAAGATAGTCCCTGGGTTAGGCATGTGGCATGTGTCCACTTCTCCTCTTAGCTCCAGGACCCTATCAGGTGCAGACCCGCGCATGCTGCCCCACTCTCTGTGAATTCATATGTGCATCAGTCTTGTTTCTGTTCCAGTAGCTCCTTCCATCATGATGCCAAGACAGCATCCTGGGAGGAAAGAGGCCAGCCAGTCCCTTTGTGTCCACACTCAAGGAGAAGAAAGAAAAGAGGAAATGGCAGGTTATAAATGCTCCAAGCTGGTCCCAATGATCCAAGTCCTCCAGCAAGCGTCCTAAAGTTTGCAAAACTTTCTAAAGCAGCCCTAACTCTGTACCTGATGTTCAAACCTGAACCCATTGGGAACACGGCACATTCAAGCTACAAAAACAGGGTTATTGGCTGAGCCATGCCAGAGTTTGATGTATTTTCACTTTTCAATGCCTATGCCATTCTGTAGATTTCAAAGGCATTGCTCCCTGGGTTTTTTAATTTTGTCATTTCCCAGGCTGAGATACAATTTGCCCTACTATCTACAGGTCCAGCACTTACGGACACAACCAACTATCAGTGGAAAACTCACTGGGGAAAAATTCCATGTGTACTGAATAAGCACACATTTCTTGATATTACTCCTTAAACAGCACAGTGTAACAGATACTTACACAGCATTTACTTTGTGTTAGGTATTACAAATAATGAAGCAAGTAGAAGGGAGGATGTGAACATGTTATATATAAATGCCAGTTCAGCACTGGCAGATTTTGGTATCTACCATGGGTATGGCTGTGGTGGAGTGAGCAAAATGTAGGCACTGAGCAGTGACTGAATATGTCTTTTTAATATCTGTATTACAACAGTTTCATGCTTCTATGCCCTCCAGCACATCTCACAGGTCTACTTACCATAGGTGCCTGTGGGGAACTTTGCACTGTTTTGGAGTCCAGCGAAGAAGAATTTCATTGATCCTGATGGCTATTTCACTGCCCAGGATCTGTTGTCTTTGATGAGTACTTTACACTGAGTGACAATCGGTCCTTGAGATCTCAGAGCTTATTGACAAGTATAACTTGGAATGAAGTCTCCCCCGCCCCCTATGTAATACTTCAAGCCCATTTTCTGCCTCTTGCTTGAGAGCTGTCACTTAAATGTGGTTCTTTCTGTAATGTCACAATTGCAGAGATGTGTCATTTACCAATTTGAGGTTTGTCTTGAAAATCCTCTTAGCCTTTAGAGGAAAGAGTGCCTCTCAGGAAAGCTGCATACACTGATTCTGTTTTCTGTTTCTAATCTGTTATCACATGTTTTGTTTCCTGGCCATGGAATACTGTATATTGATATTAAAATCTGGAAAATTCATATAAGGAGAAATGATCTTATCAGTCAAAAATAATGTTTGCTAACATTTAGTACATGTTATAGGATTTTGATTAGGAAATATACAGAACTTATAAAACGTTAACATTTCACAAATGTGTTTCTTTGTTAGTGGTTTTCAATCTGTCCTGTTCTTTTATCATCTAAATTTAATTTAATTTCAAGATATCATCCTCCAAAAGTGTTTTTTAAAATTGCCTACCATTCTTGTTCTGTGGAACATTTTTCTATGATGTCATTAAAGTCTGAGTATTTTAGAAAAAAATTTCAAAGTGTCATATGTTTAATGCATTTTATCTTTTCTTTTTTTGCATTTTATCTTTTCTACTTTACTTCAAAGTCAGGAGAGTAAGTCTCTTCAGAATTCATTGCTTTTGACACCTTATTATGAAATAAAATTAAATGTACAGCTGAAGCCTTCCCTTCACATCTTTCCCTTGTACTTCATAAGGGACAATAATTTATCATGTGGTCATATATGATTTTAGCCTATTGTTGTGTATCACTGTCTGGACTTCATGTCAAAGTGTCACCCTTCTCTTTGTTGAAAACTAAGAAAATAGACCATTCCCAGTACATCTCCTCTTAGAAAGTTAGTGACTCAATTTCTCTAGAGCAGTGGTTCTATCTCCAAAACTATTTACATTATGATTCATAACAGAGAGAAATCACAATTACGAAGTAACAGTGAAAATAGATTTATGCTCAGAGGTCAGCACAACATGAGGAACTGCTGAAATAGTGTCTCACATGACGTGGTTCCATTTGGCTTTCTGAAGGATTCATCTTATATAAAACCCACTGTGTGCTTTTTTAAAATATGAGATTCTGTTTTATTTATTTATTTTACATACCAACCACAGTTCCACTTCCCTCCCCTCCTCTCCCTCCCTCCAGCTCTCTGCAACCTACCCCATCCTCTCCTCTGTATCACCAGTAAATTTAAATCAACATGTTACACCAATGAAGAAATTGCATCAAAAGAATTAGAGTAAAACCTCCAAGAAGCCAAATAGCCTGTTCTACGATTTATATCATCAGCAAAGTCAACACTGTTCTCAGCATCTGAACTAATAGGGCTTATCATTTTGCCCCTTTCATGTCTGTTTTCTCACAGTTAAAATGTCTTCAGAGTACCAATACCGGTAAGGAGGAAGGTTGCAGGCAGGCAAATGTTTGCATTTTAGCAAACAAACACATTTTTTTGAAATGCTGCCTGTATGAAGCACTCAGAAATTCAATACCAAAATAGTCTAAATCATAGTATAGGAAGCATGCCACATGTTTGGGGGATGAACCTTCAACAACCTTCTAGACTAATTTACTCCATCATGCAGTTTCTTTCTAGGCTTCAGTGCTACCCACAGAAGGCTGTGTTTTTCTTTGGAGCTTTGAATGTCTGACCACCTTTTATAAACAGTGGCATTCAATGCACTTGGGGGAAAATATCGTTTTCTTTGGAGGTAAGTGGAGAGGAAGAGAAATCATTAAAGTCTGGAGTGTGGAATTGTTGCAATTGGAAGACCATCAAGTGTGCTGAATGCCCTGTATTTTAAAAGTAAGAGTCATCTCTATTATTGCCTTTTAAAAATCTGCCATGATATGATACCTGCCATGGGAAAGGGATGCTTGATGAGCAACCAATGGTGTTGAACTTGTATTTTCCAACTGACTTGTTTTTCTCCTGAAAGCAGCATTTTGGTGAAATTGTGTTTGTTTTTCTTTCTGATAGGTTCTAATTGAAGTTTGAAGGTTCATTACACAGTGCTTTGGAATATGTTGTCAAATACAATTCACCTCTCCCATAGTGAATGCCAGCATAATTTCATAGGACAGGGTGCTCCAGAGTGCTCAGCTGTCACAATATTTGGCTCCAATTTCATTCATCACAGACAAAAATAGCCACAATGTTTTGATTTTCTATTTCCAAACGTTGATATAGTGGAGCAAATAATGGAGAATAGGTTTGAATGTAAGTAGATGAATTTTGGGGACTATAGCAGTAGCTCAATCTGTTAAGTGATAACGTTGAAATGATAAGAATTGAACTTAATCCATAGGGCCTACATAAAAAGAAGTGTATATATATCCACTTCTATTATCTCATAATATGGGTGGCAAAAAAGGCAGATCCTTGCGGCTTACTAGCCTGGGTTGATCAGCAAATTCCAGGCCATTAAGAGACCATGCTTCAAAAAACAATGGAGACCACATTCAAGAAATGATAGCAAAGGTTGACCTCTGACTTTCAAGTGTATCTGCATACACACACACACACACACACACACACACACACACACACACACACACAAAACGTAGACTGGCTTTGGCATTCAAACAGCACTTTGTAAGCTAATCGTAGTCTCCTTCAGTTATGTTGCAATGTTGCAACCTTTCATTTTTTGACAAATGTGTCTCCTGAAATAAAACAAAAATGCATTGTCAATCAAATCATAGTCATCTTGTTTTAATTTTAATATATGAAAGGAACACACTAAACTTTTAAAATTTCTGTTCTTGTTACACAATACATCCTCACATATAAGGGTATCTATGGTTTTATCTGGAAAATTGAATACATATTAGGTAGGTTTGGTTACTCAGTAAATGAGTGTACTTCGGCGTGAAGACTGTTTTTATTAACAGATTTTATAAACTTGTTTGGGTAGCTCCCAGATATGTGACAAGAATCATCTATCATCATAAACCTGTAACATAAATGTACAGGCTACATTCTTGTTATAGGAGTCTACAAGAGGAATCCCCCACATGAACAATTTATATGAGAGGCTCATAAAAAGAAACCCAGTGATAGCCCAAGCAGTCGCAGGGAGCAGCGTGCTATTGAGAGTCTTCAAATCATTAGAAATGATACTTCCAAGCACTTATTAGTCTTATTCCATATATATATGTATATATATGTGTGTGTACTCACACACACATGCACTAGAATCAAAAGGAGGGATATATATTTTGGAGGGGTGCAAAGTTCATCACTGTGTCTTCATAGGACTGAGACAACCCATAATATCTATTCTGAACAGACTATGTTGATATCTTGCATCTGGGGCTACAAAGGCTGAGCAGTGTCATGCTGGCTTTTGCTTGTTCGAATGGAATGAGACTGTCTGACTCTAAATACATCCTACAAGCAGAAACTCCATTATGTGTATGAGTACAAAATTTTCCACAGCATAGGGAGCAGATTTAACAACATGCTCAATAAAGAAAACAAAACAAATGACCCTACTTATTTACTTATTCTGAAGAGGTAACAGTAAAACACAATTGGCATTTTCCACTTTCAAAAGTTATTCTCATTGGTCCTTGTTCATTTGAACCATCCACTTTATTCTTTTTTTTAATGTTCAGTGGGGAGGAGGAAACCAAACTTCCCGAAGAAAATGAGAGAAAAATTAAAGGCAATAAGTATTTGAGTATAGGAGTTTGTTATATGCAAACAATTTTAATGATACTATTACTTATGACATATGAAACAGTGTTTAGCCAGCTATTTTGAGTTCTGTTTTATACTGTTCATAAATTATTCACCACAATGTCTCTTAATATTATCCATCATCGGAGAGAGAAATATTTGAGTCATACTTTAAAAGATTCCATTTTATTATATTATTATTATTCATCATTAGTAGTACTATTTGAGTGTGTTTGAATACACACACACACACACACACACACACACACACACACACACCAGCCATGGAGAACATCTGGTAGTGAGAAGACTGCTTGAAGGAATCGATTCTCTGCTTCCTCATGTGTTTTGAGGACTCCATACACACCAGCCCCTCTAATGCTAGTGCCTCTACCTGACTCCCTTGAATCATTATTACCTCCAATTTTATTCTAATTTCTTGTTTCTGAAGTCTAGAAGCAAAACATTAAAATGCACTAGAAAAAACTACTGCATTCTCCATTGTGTGTTTTCCACTGGGATATCTTTTACTCGTCTAATGATTAGCATTAGGATATTGTTAATTGCCAATAGGGAGTATAGAGATCACAGAGAAGTTTAGATGAAATAGAAACTCCTTTTGAAGGCTTATGCCTGTAACGCCATCATTGAGGAGATCAAGGCAGGGCTGCCACATTTTGAGGCCAGCATGGTCTAAGTAACCATTTCCAGTCTGGGCTATAGAATCAAAAAGAGAGAGAAATATTTTTTAAATTTTTAAGTAGTTACTTATTAGAATTCAATCTTTAAGTTTTTCTATTTCAATTTTTGGAATTTCACCTTGACTTTGACCAGTCTCTTTAATGCAGATATCCTGATTTCCCTTTCTGCTAAGCAATAGTCTTAGAAATTGGTCATGAATTTTAAAGTGTGTTGGTTTTTCAAATGTTTGATGTTCATGTAAATTTAGAAAATACATCCTTGCTCAAGCGTCTTGAATTTTTGCGCTAAATAACTTCTGGATATCTGTAAATTATAATTTCTTTGAATAATTTCTTGAAGTCTCTTTTGCTGCTACTGGTTAGTACATAGGACCTTTAACTAAAAATAAAATAAAATTGTATGTATGGACAAAGACTAAAAACAAAAGAAAAATAATTTGAGCTCCTTAGATTCCTCTAGGCCAAGCTTCATCATGCGAACTCTTCTTTGGAAAGGCATTGTGCACTTAGTTGAATAGTTTGAAAAATCCTTATTTTTTTGATAAATGATTCTATTGTTTTCTCAATGCTAAATATTCATAAAAAGTATCCATTCATTCGCATAATCCTTTTTTAAGTGAGGTCGGTGAAGGAATAAGTAGGTCAGTGTGATGAGAAATGAGCTTTTTCTTTATCAAATGGTTAATTTTGTATTATTTAAAAGAGCAAAGATCAGCCTGACAAATAAGGTACTTGTAATAATGAAAGTCCTACACACAGGAAAATGGTCCTTTTTGTTTTTAATCTAGAATTGATTAATTAAACTTCATTGTGCACATATTGCATTAAACGATTTCAAGGACACAATTCTTCCTCATTATACAACCAGTGAAGGTCCAGATTTCACGGAGTGACTCATGCTACATGGAAAAGTGCTCACAAGCTGGGTAGAGTTTGTTGGAGGTTGCTTATTAAGATTCTTGTGAATAGAGATCAGGAATGTGCCCAAGAATGAATTAGTTCACACATTCTTGCTGCTGTGAAACCTCAGGCCTGGCCTTTGGTACAGAGATGCTGGGTACCCATGGCACCCAGCAGCCATTCAGAGACACCAGGGGTACCCAGTGCTGAAGGTTCTGATAGATTCAAGCTTACCACTATGCCTAAAGACACAGCAAATTAGACATTTATTAAAAAGAGAAGTGAGTTAATATATTTTATAAAGGAAAGAGCACAAGGAAATGATTTTAAAGAAAATTGGCAACAAAAAAAGAAAATCTCAATTGTTTCACTAAATATTTATTGAATAAAATATTTGTGTGCCTGACATTGTTAGATTTTCTCTGTGTGCACTGTACAAGCACCATATACAGTGTGCCCAGTAAGAAATATACTCTTGGACATCTTGATGATAGATGTGATCTTACCTATATAGTGCCCAGAGCTTGGTTAGAAATCTGTGCTGAACACTATCTGATGAGTATCCTTGCCAAATACTTAAAATTTTTTCTTGTGTGACTTTTCCTGGGGAAACATGAATATATTTACATCCCAGATAGGGGCAATAGTTACAGGTCAGATAGACAATTTAACCCAAATCAGTGAGTTTACAGGAGGACAGATGACTCCAAGGCAGCTGCATCATCTAGATAGAACTCATTCTAGTTTGGGTGATACCTAATAAAATATGCTTCTCTTTGAGCACCCTGAGCTTCTTTCAAGGTCTCCTCTCCCCAACTTGTGTAACATTGAGCAGGGGTCTTGGAAATCTGTTGAGTTTCATGGATTTCCTGAGACTTGTGGTTTTGTCTTTTACTTCCTGAGTCTTAAAGGAACCTTTCCTCCAGTAGGAACTATTTGGGTTAGCAGGAAATTACTGCAGAAAAATTCTCTTTCCTGAAATAAAGCCCTGTCAATCAAGGGCCTAAGGCTTGGGTGAGCATCAGGAAAAAGGAAATAAGAGAGAGCCGTTTAGTTTTGTTTGTCTATTTATTAATCTGAGCAAATATCCCGAATCGAGATTCTGTTTTCTCCCTGGGGAAGCACAGGCCATCCCTTCAGTGGATGAAGAAAACATGAGCCATAATTTAGTATCTTGGGCCATACCCAAGCTACCTGGTCTCTAAGGATCCTGGAAGTTCCAGCTCTATTATTATTATTATAGATCTACTATTGCTCAAGGAAAATGTCACTCATGTGCTTCTTCATTCGTTGAGTGAATAAAATTTGAGTTCCTATTAAGTGACAGTCACTACCCTACACAGTGGAAAAAGCAGCCAGGAATAAATTTCTGTTCTTAGAGTTTACTCATTTTAGAGGGCCTCTTAAGCAGAGCAAAAGAAAATCACATGACAACTAACAACTATCTGTAACTCCAGCTCCAGGGTGTCTGATGCCCTCTTCTGGGCTCTGTGAGCACTCATATGGGGCATAGACACATGCAGACAAAACACTTATACACATAAAAAGAGATTATGTCAAAGAAGACTATGATTGAAAACCAGCAGGAAAAAATCAATATTAAATACATTAATTAAAATTAGGAATTTTGCTCTTAAGAGGAAAATTTAACTTTACCTTTAAGAAATCTATACATTATTAAATGCCCATATTTTAAAAAATGATCAAGTTTAATTTTTGTAAAAATTAAGTATTCTGACCCTTTAAGCAGTGTCATCGCTATGGGTGTTTTGATTTAGTTGATCAGCAATATGTGAAAGAATACATACTTGTGATTTAATGTGAATCTATGTTCAAGGGTCTCATACTCTGTTGACTGAGCTAGTTAGACACTGGAAGCCATTGTTAACGTTTTTGTTTGGATAAGAAATGCTAGTACAAATTCAAAGCACAAAAGCATAAACTAAAATATGAACAGAATTCATACATTCTTTCATCTTTAACCCCCTTCTTTGTAGAATGTTGCCTGACAATGGTAAGAATCTGCAAGTTTTCCTTGCTGTGTTTAGTTTTTCCAACACTGATAAGTGCGGGCAAGAAAGATGGTTTATTTAGGTCTTCATACTGAAAGTCAGTAAGTAGATTTAAGCAGATTTTGTATTATATATATTTCTTAATCAGTTTTCACAAAAACATATTCATGAATAACCACAAATAAATTTGCATTATAAAATGAAGACATTCAATTGCTGGAAATAATGCTCAATCCTATTGGGATCATTCCTTTCTCTTACCTTCTCAAGAATCTTCTTCCATAAGTGTTTTATGATTTGGCTTTGCATGACCCATTGCTAAATCAGTCATTACCCACTGGAGTTTCTACATTAGCTGTCTTCAAAGGAAGGGAATTAAGTTGTTGCATGGAATGGCAATAATATGGGAATTAAACGTAAGATGTGTTGCTGGGAAGAAGTAGTGACCTTCTTTTGCTTATTTCTCTTGAAGCCAAATTTATTTAGAGTATAGCTGCTTTCACTGGTGGCCATGAGGGGAGAGAGGGAAAAGAGCCAAAGCTGTTATTTTTTTGTAGCTGGCATGTGATACCCATTTTTCCTTCTCTGTGACAGTCTGTCATTTGAGTCGGAAGGATTTGTCCCCATAGCTTTGACAACAAAGAAGAGCAAGATTCTCTATACCTTCCTGTGCCTGGCACCACAGAGACAGTGAGGGTTGAAATAAAAACAAAACAAAACAAAAACACAAGGAAAAGACTCAAACCAATCTTTTACAGAATGAACTCATTTTTAAAGTACATTACTATCATATTTATATTTTAGCACAATGCCTATGTTGATTTTTTAAGATGCATCACATTGTTGAAAGCAAGCAACAACTGGCAGCCTTAATGTTCTTTGTGTTGTCATAGGAAAAAATAATTTTAAGGGAGTCCATAATCTAATTATGGCTAGAGATAAGAGGTGAGTATTTCCAAGGGAAAATATTTAAAATGCTGTTGTGAAAGACATAGACACGTAAGCAATGTGTGAATGTAGAGGTGAGTTAGAATGATTGGCAGGTGAAAAAAACCATAAAAAGACATTCTGATATAGTCTGTTTTTACTGGACTTTTTGGGATTGAACAGGGCAGAGATTAGTAAGAAGACAGACAAATAGATGGTGTTACAGGCTGAGGGTCTCAAAGCAGAGCCTGTAGTAGACATTTAGTGTAAATGATTGATAGAGGCAGAGCTCTTAGAAAGTGGGACTTGTGACTTTAGTGGGAGCCAACACCACCTGCCACATTCAGAGTGTGGGTGTGGAGAGTGTTGCCTCATAGTAACAGGACACCTGAGTTTTATATCACATTAGTTAGTTTCTGCCTCTAAGCAAAAGGTGGGATAAAGGGTAACTCATGTAATTCAGTAGGTGCTTCAAGGTCAGGAGGCTGTCCCAATGGCTGATTTCTGAGATGATTTGGCTATAAACTATTGCCAGTCCACACGTGCTGAAGTTCAGAAATAGAAACTCAGGCCTGGAGAAGGTTTCCAGGTGAAGCACTGGCAGAATTTCCACATTGGAAACATGGGTTAGGTCCTTAGATGGCTATGTGGGACAGCAGGTCAGATAAATGGAGATATTTAATGCAGATTGGTTATGACTTCTGACTGCAAATACATCATTAACCAACAGGGCATTTTTCCCCATAACAGCACTGGATTTTGAATCAGAAAGACCTTCCCTTAAACCATGGCTGTGTCTTTTGTTGCTCAGGCAGCTTCATTTTTATTACTGGACTATGGTGATCCTCCAGTTTGAATGTGTCATAGGGAGACTATAACGCTTGACCACCACACTGTGAAAGTTAAGTGCACTAATTCATAAGTTTGAGCATTTCACAATATGATTGTAAATGGGAACTTTTCCTTGGATGGCATATATTACTTTATTCCTAATGAGCAAAAGTTTTATGGTCTCTAGGAGACATTTAGAGGCAATGTTGAGTTCTGGGGATCATTGACTTGGAGTTGGGGTCTGTAAGGGAACCTCATTTACATCTGCAAGTGTATGGTCTTGGCATGAATAACACCTTACAGTTTGTCTCTTCAGCTCTATACTGTATTTATTCATCATGAAAAAGACACTCTGCTCAATTAGAAATAGTGAACTATTGGAAAGGGTGAATTAAAGATAGCTTGGAGACCCAAAAAGTATATGACAAGGAAAAGCCTTTTTTATTGAAGTAATTTTGGTAATGCCTCAAGGATAATCCCAAGTGGTCTCTATGTTTCATATAACACTTTCCCCAATATTCTTTGAAAAGGTTTAATCATTATCTTAGCTATGTTGTTATTTTTTATTCAGCTAAAATATCCTTTCAATACTGAAATAGAAAATTTTGACTGAATTTCAAATGAGTTTTCTGAAAATACCCAGGACACTTAGAAGTTGATCATGACATTTCAAATTTAAAACAATTTACTAGCAAGTTATTATATTGGAATTGGAAAGAGAAAAAGCTTTCCAAGACTGGTGATTCAACAGTGTTGCCCTGGTAGCTAAAGCCACTCCTACAGAAAGTGACACTGAATCAAAACCATCTAGCATGCTCCAGACTTTTGGCTAGCTTGGCCCCAGTGTTAATGAGCTCAACACAGAAGATCTCACTTCAGAGCAGGGCTGATCTCCTTACGGTTTGGTAGTCCTGCCTCTGGGTTTGGCTCAAAGGCACAACCATGTGCAAAGGAGGTTACCGATAATAACAGAGTTTGACGCTTTAAGATTTTTCTTCTGCCAGGATCACTTTATAATACTCAGCTTAAAGGAATGAGGAAGTTTCTTTGACAACAACAGCAAAAAAACAGAAGCGTTATTAAAACTGCATTGTTCCTTTTGCTTTAGGCATTATTTTGTTCAAAATAATGTTAGAAACTTCACTGGTGGGATGTGGAGATGGCTCTGCAGTTAAGAATACATGCTGCTCTTGCAAAGGACCCACATTCAGTTATCAGCACCCGTGGCTGGTTGGGTGAATCACAATTTTCTATAACTCCAGGCTCAGGGTATCCAACTGGCATCATATGTGCATATGCAAACACAAGCACACACACACACACACACACACACACAGTAAATTTATAAAATCAAAAACCTCCATTGATAATTAAACCATTAGAGGTATAACATATTTATGACATGTTCTGAAAATAAGTCTTGTACCTTATAATTACCTAGCTATATGAATTAGGATTACCTTTACTTGTTCTCATTCATTACTAATTATAAGTTACTTGTTTTTTTTTTAAGACGGGAATTTGAAAATAAAGGAGGGGAAAATTAAGGCAGAGAAGGAAAGATGGAAACTGTAAGTTTTCAGTTTCCCAGTAGGGTCATACATTGCTAGAAGAGCTGAAAGTTAGTGTTACAGGGACAAAGGTGCATTTAAGCCCAGGGCTAACCCCACAGTTTTCTTGTGCCAGTGATTAGAAAACTAAGGCTATTCACAGTGATTTCTATATGCCTTGAGAATGGATAGAGTGCCTGATTTCCAAAGGGAATCCTGGGAGGTACCTCCCAGCACCAATGCTGACCAGTGCTCCAAAATATTGAATCTTCTTCAAATGCTTTTTAAGATTTTTCACATTAATACAGATATAATGAATCATATAAAAGCCCTAATACATCACCAATCACTAGTCTAATCAAGGTAAGTGGTTTAACACCAGTATACTTTTCACAATGTTAGTTGGCCTTTTGTGTTGTCCCAGGTGACTCTACCTTCTTTATCAAATATGTCTTTGAAGATGAGGGCAAAATACATTCCTGCATTTTACCAAAATAATTGCTTCAGCCTGAAGAATACTTGCTAGTATTTTTCTAATGTTTGTTTCCACCAAAAGAATTGGCTCTGTGATTGTGAACTAAGTCAGGTAGGCATACCTGAACCTCAAGGTCAAATACTAATGCATATTAGCTAGCAGCATGCCAAGGGATAGCAAAAGCTGCAGTATTGTATGGTACTGTCTTGCAGAATAAACATTAAAACTAGAGGCTGGAGTGATAGCTCGGCATGTAATAGCATTGGCTAATCTTACAAGGATCTGAGTTTGGTATCCAGCACTCACATAAGTTGACTCCTGACTGCCTGTAGTAGCTGCAGATAAATAAAAATTAATAATTAAAAGTATTAATAAGATATAGAATAAAAACCTTTTTTATGTTGAAGTATTCCAGTCTTATCAGACTGGAAAGCTCACATGTTGTTTTAGTTACCCATCACCAGTATATTTCCTGGAGTAGCAACTCACAGTAACGCTCTGGGAAAGTTTAAACAGCATTGCCTAAACTAGTATTGATTTTCAGAGAAGTATTTGCAATACATTTTAGTCACTATGGTAAATTATAATTTTGTTCTGTTCACTTCGAAGAGAAAAATCAAATAGGTCTTGGGTCTTCTTTAGGATGCAGTTGAATGAGAAAACAGTTTTAAAGCAAGGTAAATGACATATAGTGCAGTAAGTACATACTGACAGTTGCTATAGGTTCAGAGGTCAGAATGTTGAGTGAGTCTTAGCTGAATTAGTAGGGTCTTCCTGAGGGAAGAAGAACTAATCTGAAAACATAAGGATAAACAGGAGAAGTTAAGAGAAACAGAATCTAGAGTTGGAGGAAAGGTGGAGAGGATATAAAAATATAGCATAATATAATATAGAGAAATAATGTAGCATAGATTGTGAGGAGAACCCAAGCGAGCAGTTGTAATGATCTACTCTTTATTAGTCACTGAAGAGAGGGTTGGAATGCTTTGCACACACAGTGCGTAAAGAATAATGGAAGATGGGGAGGAGTCAATGGGAAAGAGTTGGAGGAGGTAAAGTCAACTGCTGAGCAGGAGGCAGATCATGAACTTCACTGCGAACCTTATCAGAGTGACTGGTAGATCTCCTAATGCAGGATGGAAACTGTCTGGAGGGGCCATTGTATGAAAGTCTATTAATAGTGGGAGTAGAGAGATGGCTCTGTGGCTAAGAGCAAGGACCTCTTTTGCAGAGGATCTGAGTCTGATTCTCAATATCTACCTTGGGAGGCTCAAAACCACTGGTAACTCCAGCTCCTGTGGCAAGTGTGTGGGGGATTAGATACCCCTGGTCTCTGTGGGTACCTAAACACGTGTGCACATATTCCTCATAGACATATGCTTTAAAATTATTTTATTTTTTGAAATGATAATATATTGACATACTTTTCTCCTTCCTTTTCCTCCCTCTAAACCTTCCCATATACACCTTGATTTCTTTCAAATTCTTGGCATCTGTCTTTATTAATTATATTTCTAAATACTTAAACACAATGTACTTAGGATATATAGTGTTACCTGTATGTACGTTTTTTCAGGGTTGAGTATTTGGAATTGGATAACCAGTTGGTATGCCGCTCTCTGCGGAAGACTTTTCCCTACTCTCAGCAATCCTTTGTTGCCTGTAGTTTTTTTCTTTGTGTGTGTGTGTGTGTGTGTGTGTGTGTGTGTGTAAGGTTGAGGCCTTGTCTACTTTTCCCAAACCTCTTTAGAATATGTGTTGTTGCTGTCATCTTTGTTCAACTTATTTTTATCCAGTCACATTGCTGAGATCTTATGGATGTAGCTTCTGACATTTCTAAGAGATCTCACAGTAAAATCCCTGTTTATCTGGCTCTTACAACCTTTCCATTATTTCTTCTGTAATCATCCCTGAGCATTAGGTGCAGGAGTCATGTTATAGATGTATCAACTGAGATGAAGCCTAAGCGTCACAACTCTGCATTTTGATTGGTTGTGTTTTTTTCTGTAAATGTCTATGTATGTTGCAGAGAGATGTTACCTTGATGAAGGGTGAGGACTATAATTATCAGTGAGTATAAATAACAATATTTAAAATGTAGTTAAAGATAATGGTAGTTTAGTAAGGGATTTATGTTGGCTTTCCTCTAAGATCTATGTCTTCAGTAACCCTGGTTGGCTAGCTTTCCAGTACCAAGCATGATTTCCTTTTTGGTGAATAAGGTAGTAAGTTCAGTTAGAGAGCTGTTGGTTACCACTAAAGCATATGTACCACTACTGTACCTGTAAGGGTTATCATGGCATACTGGTGTTGGTTTGGTTCAGAGGCATCATAGTTAGGTAGGACTGTTGCTTGTCCCGCTCCTTCAGAAACTTTATGGCACCTTCTGTTAACCTTGAAAGCTAGTCTCTGGTGTAATTGAAGGAAATTTTTGAGGACTGAACTAGGATGATTGCTGAGGAGGTGGACTGTAGAAATACACTGACAGCTTGTTGCGGGGATTTGATCCTGCAGAACTCAGTAATTGGTTACACGTAGAGTATAAGATAGAAGAAAGGGTTAGAGAGGAAGCAAAGACTTTTGACTTAGTTGAAGGAAAAAAACAGAGTTTGAGAGGAAAGAAGAATTTCTGGCATGATTTAGTTTCTAATTTCTGGTACTTCCAAGGCATACAGTCCCAGAAGAAGGTTGAGCATTAGAACTTAATGGGCTTTTTCCTAACAGAAATGACTATAGTACTTCAGCATAAAAGGTCCACTGGTATCCAAGGGTTCCATAGATACTGTTGGTAGAGGCATGCAGAATATAAGGCATGTACCAAGAACTCCAGAAAACCAAAGTACTGTGAGAGGAAGAGAACTTTGCCCCAGAGTGCACTCAGTATTCACATCTTTCTCTGTAAGAAAAGTATGAAAATAGAGACAAAAAAGAATTTCTTGCCTTTCAAACCATCTTTAATGCAGTAACTCACTAATAAAGAGTGCACAGTGTGAATGGCATTGACATCAATGAGGATTCTCTTGGGATCTTCAAATCTTTGTCATTTCAGTCCAAATAATTTCAAACAAATTGTATGAGGCGTAGGTTCATGTTCCATATACAAGATACTTTTGAAATATAGAAAATACAAACTCCCAAGTATAGAAGCCTCAGATAAGATCTGGTCTAAGGGTCTTCTCTCCACTAAAGTGGGACCCCTATGTCATAGAGTAGGTTTATCACACGCTATCAAATTGATGTCAAAACAAAACTTATCCACCTTTTCTTTGAATTTGTTTATGAATGCCATTTCTTTTATCTTTAATCTTTATAGATTAAATGGTTGTTCTTATTAAGTGATAGTTATCAAAGGTCAAATTGTATTTATAAAAGGTACATAGTAAATATTGCAGATGATTTAAGGTCTCTGTTATGATCCAACCTTACTGCTGCAAGGAGGAGGAAGACATTCACAACACTTATGGAAATTAATGTGACTCTGTTTCAATAAAACTTTATTGGCAAACTAAGCCAAGATAGTACTTTGCATACATCCTGGTTAAATAAAATTTAAAGTCATTGACTTATTTCTAAATGCTTCTATTTTAACAAATATAAGGATATTTAGAGGCCTGTCATACATATTTAGCAAGCATCAATGAAATTTCTACATGGAAAATTAGGTTAAGAAAAAAATCGAAATCCTTTGATTTCCCTTTGATGGATTGTCACAAAAAGAAAGCAGCAGCCTGGATCATGTACCAAGAGGAATAACATGAAAGACAAATGAAAAGCCAGAAACTGGATACTAGAGGGAATGGAAGCTAAGAAAATGTTTAAAAGGGTTCTTGAAAAGCAAGGCTCACTTGGGAGGTGAACCTGTTCAAAGGATGCATTAACTTGACTCTTGCAAGAACAAACGATCTTCTGAGGCTCAGTTCTGGCTCCTCTGATGCTAGGCACCCATGGTCTCTGTAGCCAAAGGGTTCTGCGCATGAGCAGCACGGGGCGAGGGCTCATGCTGGAGAGAATGGTGAGCTATCACCTAAGTGTCAAGATGAAGTCTGGGAAAGCCAAAACGACTTTCATCACAGCACTATTTTTTTAACCTTAATTTAAAATATATTTATTTATTTATTTATCGTGTATGTGTCTGTGTGGATGATGTGTGTGTGGACACATGTGTGTTGGTCAGACAACATGTTGCAAGACTTGTTTCTTTGTTTTCACCATATTGTTCCTAAGGATTGAGTCCAGGTCATCAGGCTTAACAATGAGTGCCTTTTCCTGCTGAGCCATCTTGCTGGCCCACAGTACTCATTTATTGGAGTAAATTCATAGATTTTTTTCATCCTATCATATTTTTCTCTTGATTCAGTATCTTTGTGATTTTTTTTGTCAAAAATCAGTTGGTGTCTTAAAAGTGTTGTGAGATTATGACACTGGGCACGAGGGAAGAAAATATTACTCAGGATGGGCTATACCACCCCCATGGCTTTCTGTGCCACCAACAAACATTTTTGCCACTCACAACACACACACACACACACACACACACACACATGTCAGCATGTGTCTGTTACTAGCAAGCCATTGTGATCACTAGGCAGATGGAGTAACCATCTTTTCACCATTACTGACAATCAGGATAGAAGGAAAATGCACACTGTAACACTTAAATGCTTGTCTTTGGAGCAACTCTGTTTTATTTTTTTAACATTTCAAAGCCCGAACTAGTTATCACTCACTCATATTGGCCGTAGGTATTCAGAGCTGGGTGAACCACTCTCCAGGTACCTAAAAAGTACATGAAGAAAACGCAGACTATGACAGAGCATTAAGGAGTACAACACAGACTTTTAAACACTTGTACGAATATCTATGTTAGTGACTTATTAACATGTTTTCTTTCAACATGATGAAAACGCAGCCACTTTTATTATTGTTCAGTGCATTCTTCATCTATGTCTAAAACAGTGCCTCATAAACTAAGAACTGTGATGTATTTGTGATGATTCTGTCTCTCTCAGATGCAAGAGCTCATGAGATAAGGTGTCATGTCTTCTTTCTGAAATCCTCAGGAATATAATTTCTATGTGTTATTCTTGAAATATGTATCCTATCTCTTAGAGGTTAGATGGGGCTGAAGATGATTTGTTCAGTGGCACATATTCCACACTAGCACCAGAGACCATAGAAATGTGACACCAGAGACCACAGAAATATGACAGTAACCTTGGGGATTTACCCTATTGGTTTATATTAACCTACATAGTTCTGATAAAATGAACAATTCCTAGGATCCTGGCTAAAAACAAGAGAGGTTGTCTATTTCACTTCATTTTATAACTCAGTTACCAGGGATGTGGAGAAAGGAGGACTGTTCTAGCTGCTACAGATGGCAGAAGCTAATGGGTGCCATTCTCTCTGGAAAGCTGTTGATTATCTTCACTGAGATAGACAGCTGAAGGTTCAGCTCTACTCTTTTATGACGTGGCCTGGAAAATGATAGACACCATTACAACCTAATACTGTGTGGACTAAATTGTATACTCTAACATAAACTACAAGTCATTGCTTAGGACAAATTTTGTTATCATTTAATACGAGAGATCTGAGCAATATGAGTGACCACACTGTAATTTTGATGAATATTGGTGAATACACTTTGACCACACCCATAACTGTGAACAACCATTTTAGGACCTAACCATTTATAAACAGATATCCCAAAGAACCTTTTTGCAACTGTTGCGATTTTATTTTGGATATGAAAGTCTTTAGATAGTAAAAGTGAACTAGATGATAGGGGAGACAGCAACCCAGTCATGGTCTGATAACATGTCAGTAGGACTGTTTGCTGTATAAATAGTAAAAATAAGAGAAAGGTTGGTGTTTTAGAGTGATGCCTGGGCCAATAGATGCTGTTAACCAAATTCAAACGATTGCTCTGTTGACAAAGAGCAAGGAAGGATCCAAGCTACCACTAGTGGAAATACCATGAATTGGTGTTAACAGTGTTTTCTAACATTAAATGTGACAGTGCAAAAGAAAAAAAATTATTACCCTTCTATATCAATGTCACACACACTAATAATGAATGCATGTTTTAAAATATTTTGTTTTTTTGCCTTGTAAATTGTTCCCCTCTACATTCCCTAGAGCTTTTGAAATGACAGTATATATGAAAACAGACAGTTTGCGTATAGAAGAACACCTGCTTCAGGACTTCCACATTGATGGCACCTAGCACATGAAATGGAGTCCATTTTTGTATTTTATAAATATTAATATTCACAAAAGAAAGGAGGAAATCAAGGGTTTCCCATGGGGATTAATTTTTTGTGTGAGATATTAGTCTCATTCTTTTATTTGTTTGTGAATGAGTTCTCATGGAATATTGGGCCATACTGGGTGAGGAAACTGATGTTTATTGAGCTGTTCACATATCTGCTAAAGGAAATTCACACCTATAAATAAACAAACTTGTTTTTCCATGGTGCCAAAGAGATGAAAGGACTTTTATATAAAATATTTCTATCAGTTGACATAACTAGTTGGTAACTGTGTGTTTGTTTTAATAAATCACAATGGATATTATTATTTTTCACTTCTTAAGAACTACCTTCCACAGCAAAAGTAGATTTCACAGTCACATGTGTATCTTGTGATGTGTTTCGATCAATATCATGAGCAAATTCCTAGAATATTATTCCACAGACAAACATAACGTCTTCCTTTAAATTATTTTTAATAAAATGTGTGATCATATTTAGGTAGTTTTCATATTTCCAGGTTTTAACAGTGTCATAGTTAGGTATTTATTGGTGTGAAGAGACATCATGACCACAACAAAAAATGTTAATTGGGGCTGGCTTACAGTTCAGAGGTTTAGTCCATTATCATAATGGCAGGAAGAATGGTGGCATGAAGGCAAACATCATGCTGGAGAGGTAGCTGAGAATTTACATCTGGATCAGCAGGTAATAGGAAGAACAAGTTAGCCACTGGGTCTAGCTTGAGTTTCTGAAACCTCAAAGCCCACCCACCCAGTGACATACTTACTTCCTCCAATAAGGCCACACCTGCAATAATGCCACTCCCTGTGAGTCTTTTGGGGTCATTTCTATTCAAACCACCACAAATAGTAATTGTCACCAGATTAAAACCAAATGAATTGAGACTAAAGGTGTCTCTTTTCTCATTTCTTGACTTGATAAGGACAGGACCCCTGAATAATTCACCATTGAAATTTTATGTTCCTCCATGCCTCCCATCACAGTTGACTGAGACCTATGAAACCAGACAAAAGAAAGCATTGCCCCTTTATTTCCTCAAGTATTTGGTTACAATATCATAGATGAAAATGCTACAGGCATTCAGCTTTTCTACATTCACAGCACAGTTTGTCCTTCCAATACCAAATTAGTTACACAGTCAAAGTAGTTAGTTTAAGATCCATTATTGCATTGTTCTTGGTGGTATCAACAATGTCTTCCTTCTTTATGTTATACTGAGAAAACCAAGTTTGTGAGAAAGGTGATAAACTATTATCTTCATATCCCTCTTTCTTCGGAAACTCAACCTTAGGCATATTGTCATGTTTTCTTAATAAATAATAAATGCTACAAGCCACAATATGTCATAACTCCCATTCTTCCTTTGCTTCTTCTAGACACAAATTTCATTATAGGATTGTTACTTTGTTCCATTAAAAGCACTATGCCATATCACATATATTATGTCTATGGCGCAGGTGCTATCTATCTGTGCTATTTCCTAATTTTAGAAATGGTGTGATGCTTTTCTTAACTTATTAATTCTTATATATTATAATTATTCTTTAAATTATGTCTGCTACATTTAACCATCAAAAATGTAATTTTAATTAAATATGCCAAATGGTATACTGCCATGTATATTAATTTTTATTAACTTTTTGAGGGAAAATAGTGTGTTATCAGTGCTTTTATTAATAAGATTAATCAATTAATATGCTTTTATTAATAAGATTAATTAGCTAATAAAATTAAACCTTTTCTCTTGGCCTTTGAAAATCCAGCCTGAACTTCTAGTGACTTCCTGTTTTTTATGGAGAATGAGCATTAATACCTAGAGGTTTGGGGAAATGGGAATATCATAGATGTGTAGGCAGGTGGGTGGTGATTGGTACTTATTTTACAGAATGAGAATGGTAGAGGAGAAGAGAAAAGAAGATGGGGAATGCCATGCTAGAGATTTGAAGCCTCATCTTCATACATGGAATTTTATTGATGGAGCCTGGTAGGACAGTATCTCCATCTGTGATTCATTTTAAAGAATGAGTTTGTGCAAGATGCTTTGGAAGTTAAGGAATTAGGAAGGGGAAGATGCAAAGCAGAAAATCAATTTAGAAAAATACTGCTGTGGACCAGACAACAAATGCTAATGATCTGAAGTAAGCAGAGGGAATGACAAGAAAGGAAGAGTGACTGTAATTACAATTTATTTGATAAATTCAATTTCAGTGATTTGAATTGTATTGTGAGCACAATATAAATGTTAATGTTTGTTTAACATATACCACTAATATTGTTATCTTCTTTACTACGCTCAAAATCAAAGCAATCAGACCCCATTAAGCATTGCCCCATGTTCTCCATTATATTGCCAGCATAGTAAGTAAAAGTATACAGTGCATAAACACAGCAGCTACCTTTATAATAAAACGAACATTTTGTAGTGTAGACGTTCCTTGCAAATTCTACTCTTTCCATTCCTACCTTCAGTCACTCACATTTTCCCGTCCTACATAGAATTGGAGCATCAAGCTCTTTTGTTTGATCTCCTCCTATGATGCTGCTTCAGTGCCGAAGTGCTAGCAAATGTCTTCTGTACTCGGATGTCATCTTTTCTTGCTTATGACCTGCTCCTGTGCTTGCTGTGCGAGTCCCTATGTAAAACTCATTTGACTAAGACCTACCCATTCATAGCCACAGTTTGAGGACTGACCCTTCTTCTGAATGACTCATTCATACTACCCAGACTGGAAGGCCAGTGGTGACCAGCATCCAGGAGTGAGCAGCTCATATTCCCTATTCCCCTCTTTTCAAGGTATATGAATGTGTCTATTTTAGAATACTGCACTCTTTCAACCTCCTCTGAAGAAAATAAACACCTGCACCTTCTAAATTTTTGAATGAGAAGCTTTTCAGACAGACATTTTCTAAGGGAAGAAAAATCTGTCTTTGTACAAGTGAGAATTTGAGTAAATTTGTTTTGCTTGTTTTTTGCAACCATTAAGCAATTATTTCTCAGCAATAGTATTTGTTTCCCCCCTGACTTCTTCTTTGGTTAATGCTGACAGTCCCTTGGACAATCACAAATACAGCATAGTAAAATTTCACTTTAATCTTCCCTGGGGAGTGCCTACTTCCATATTTGTTTACAAACTAGTACAAATTGCATGTGTTTACCCCACCAATCAAGTGAATGTACCCAGTAAATATAAAAACAAAGATTCATGAAATTTGTAGATTACTAAAAGTGATCATTGTCTTGATATTATTTATAGAAGTACAATAACTAGTTGGTAGACCCTAGATACGTACCTTCCCCCCCACATTTTGTATTAGTTTCCAGTCTTTTGATGTATGTTACAATATAGAATCTTCTAAGCATTTCATCCTATAATCTCCTTTCTTAGCCTGCCTCCATTCCTCTTAGGTTTGTACCCATGAAATGTGTGGTCTTGAATGTGGAATGGGTTTCTACGAAGAAAAGTGGGTCATATGGTTGTCTGTGCAGATGGGGGCGGGAAATCAATAGCTTCCTGGATTCTTTTGAAGGGTGCTGTTTGAAAATACAGATTAGTCAAGGTTAACAGTACTGTTACCAGTCTGGATACTTCAAGACACCATGAAATTTGAAACTATTCAGTGCTCATGGCAAAATTCTGGGCTTTTGATGTCAGCACAGGAGGAGACATTTCATTGGAAAGTGAAGGAAAAATAGAGATTAAAATGTTGGAAGACTGGGAGAGTAAGGGAGACCAGATTTGCTTTAATAAGAAAATTCTTGGTCCCTTCATAGTGCAGACCTATCAAAGATATGTTTTACACCACTTCCTTTTTTTCTTGACTGAATTCTTTTAAATCTATAGTACCACATCAGATAAACTGTTATCTGCACATTTTCAGTCTCTAAAAATTAAGAGTTATATATAAAGAGGTCTCGATAGCATTCAGCATTAACTATTTCATATCATCAAATAGTTATTATTGAGCTCTAATTCTTTTGCTGGAATATTTAATAGAAAGAAAACATTTGACCATTAACTCTTTGTTTACCCTCAGGTAGACTTTCTCACAGTAAAGCACTTATTTTCCAGTTTTGATGGAAAAAGAATGGGTTGATTTACAAGGATTATTTTGGGGCATCTTTGTGAAAGCATGGATTTTCAATGTATTTGATTTGTTAATACTGCTTTCAGTGCGCAGGTGACTATATTTTGGTGTATGAGATTTCATGAAGCCAAAGTACAGCTTAAGTGACCAAGGGGAGTTCCACGGGATGACTGCATAATCTCATCTGCACATAATAGTGCTGGTGTGTACTTTATGTCCTGATACAATCACTGCTGGCACCAATTCCAAACCTTAGAAGTCCCTACTTTTTATTCCAACAGTCTTCAGGAAACTTCAGGAGTTCTTTAAATTGTAGTTTCTTAGCATGCTTTGTGGGAAAAGCTTCTTTCTAAATTAAAGAAAAACAACTGAAAAAATACTTACCGGTCTCGGTAGCTTTATAGTCATGGTGAGTTCCGCCTGGACTTCTAAGGAAGATCAAAAGCAGTGTGATCTGCATGCTGCCTTCCATGTTTTAAGTGTCTTTATTCCCAGAACTTACTTTAGATCCTGCCAAAAACTGTCATTTGGGTAATGTTTCAAGTAAATAAATGATCCTTAGTTGGTCTATTGCCACTAAGATGGAAGTGGAGAAAGCTAATTTACAAGAGAGGGCTGAAAATTGAGGGCTCAGTCTAAATGTCCATTATCATTTGATGTCACCCCTCTGTTTCTTAAGGAAATGTAACCAGCTG
Source organism: Mesocricetus auratus (assembly GCF_017639785.1). Lineage (NCBI taxonomy): Eukaryota > Metazoa > Chordata > Mammalia > Rodentia > Cricetidae > Mesocricetus > Mesocricetus auratus. Next base: position 19,976,386 of record NW_024429199.1, read on the forward strand.
GAAAACAAGCATACCTTTTCAAACTCCTTTAACATGTCTGGTGTTTAACAGAAAAATTAAGGTCAGATAAAAAGGTCTGTTGACTGAAGTCCCTGATTGGTTTTATTTTGTTAGTCATCTTATTTCAGACAGTCCTACAAGATGATGTCTTGTGTTTAGCACCACAGCTGTTGTTCTCTTTAGAGCAGTGGTTCTCAACCCATGGGTCATGAAAACTTTGGAGGTTGCATATTGCATATCCTGCAATCAGATATTCTGCATATCAGATATTTGTGATGAAGTGGCAATGAGATAACTTATGGTTCTGTGTTCACCACAACATGAGGAACTGTATTAAAGGGCTGTAGGATCTAGGAAAGTTGAGAATGATTGATTTAGAGAGTAGTTATGGAAGAAGAAGTAAAAGAATTTTATGAGTGGCCATCATCAGGGAAAATCTAATAGAAATAAAAGAACCCACTAGGTATTAGAGAATGAGCCCTGAGAATGCAAAACCAAGTATAGACTGAGAGTAACTGAACTTGGACAAATGTGTTAAATTCTCCCTTTATATAGGTAAAAATCAGAATCAATGAGATAAAAATTGGTAACAAGTTTAGTAAACTTGTTTGCTAGAGTCATTTTAGGTATGTGCGTCATATCTTCTAGTCCAAGACTTGAGGATGGAAGCATGAATGACATTTTTAGCAGGGGAGGGCTCAGGAGCACAGGGATCTATAGTGTGTGAGCATTGCTCTTGGGCAATACGATGGCCAAGAATTGGATTCTTCAAACTCCTTAGAATTTAGACTAAATTAAATTTTCTTAAATTTGAATCTTTGAAATCATACGACTGGGAGAAATTTAGTTCACTTTTACTCTTCATGCAGGATAGAGATTAAATTCATCAGAGTTGGGCCAAATAAATTAAAACTGAAGCATTTAATTTAGAAAACTCAGAAATTTCTTCAGGCTAAAATTGTTAATTTAAACAAGTCTATTAGATCCTGTTGGAATTAATAGGATACTGAATAAAACAGAAATTATCCTTTGGAGGAAAATTAAATGAAAAACAAAAAAGGACGATTTCATAAGTATGTATGTGTATTTATATGTATGTACACACACACACACACACACACACACACACACACACACAAATCTCTAGAAGAGTATAAAGAATTGCCTTTCCTGAAAGTGTGGAGATTGGTAATGGTGGTGATCTATTGATATAAGAGGCTTAAAATAAAGACTAGAAGATGCTACAGTGGAAGCTAGTTTCTCTAGTTCCTTGATACCTGATTAGATTCCTTCAGTAATTCTTTAATTACATTTTTTATGATGGCATAAAATGGGCTCCGTGTTCTTCTAAGTTCTCACAATTGCATCTGTAGTACCAAATATACATGTATAACACTTGCTCTCAAAAGCTTAAAAAGTCAAGTATAGAACATGACAGCCAACAAAGCGATGCAGTTGGTGACTGGTAATTCTGAACCAGGAGAGCTGATTGTTGCCTTTAAGGAAAGGAAGTCATTCATGCGCCTCACAGATGATAATTTTTAAAATCCCAGTTTTTCAATAGCATGAAAACTTTGTAAATGTAAGCCTTAGAATTTGCATTGAAGTTCTTTAGTGACATTATATACTAGGCTCCCAGAAACCAAGCCATTTTCCTCAGGGCCTAAGCTTCACAACTGTTCAGGGAAGATCACAAAATCTGCTTTACATGACTGTCGTATGGATTAGAAAAAAAGAATGCCTAAATGTCCTGGTATGAAGTAGGTACTTAAAGATGTCATCCTTACCTTCCCTTTTTGTCTGTGTTGATGAATTTTCAGTCACTTCAGTACAGAACTTGATGAATAGAATTGTTACAGTTCATTCAGGTGACTGCACATGAACTGGATGGCTTATTAGCAATGCAGGTTTGTTTCCTTAGGTTCTCAAAGTTGGTAGTTTAAAAAAGAACATCACAGGATAAGGGCCCGGTAAGGGTCTGGCAAGGGTCTCATTAACAGGTTTCACCCTCTTGCTGTAGCCTGACAAGGTAGAAGGAAGCAAGAGACTTCTCCCAGTTAGCAAGGACACTAATCCTATTCATAAGGGCGCTGTATCCAGACCTTAGCCCACTTCAATAGGACCCACCTAATAAACATTGTTACTTTGTGGAGATTTTAATGTGTTAGTCTTGATGGGGGTAGGACACAAAAATCAAGAGCATAGTGTGGAAAAGGATATATAGGTATTCAATGATATATATATATATATATAATGATATATGTATCATTTTAAAGGGTGTTCTGATTCTTTATTATCTTGTTCAAACAGAACCAAGCATAAGACTGTAATATCAGTAAAAAATAACTTTGTTTGAAGGGAATATTTAGTAGCTTTCTTTTAGATTTTCTGGTTTGTGTGTGTTTGGGGGGGTTCTTCATCATGTGCTATTTCAGAAAAAATATTATTCTCTTCTGTATTTCCTATTGGTTCCCTGAAAGAAACACTCATTCTAATTGTTGATTATTTATGGTTTAACGGGAAACTGTTTTCTTCTGGCCTACAGGAATAAAACAGCAGCACAAGCAATGCTTGTGCAGCAGCTTGTGAATGCATATCTAGCTGGGAAAATATGCATCTTCAAATGTGAATGTGCATTTAGAGCCTGGCATGCTGCCAATCTCCCAAAACACGTTGGCTGCACTGTGCTTCAACTTGCTATTATAGTGGGTCTTGTGAGTGGGTCTTCAGCTAGAGGCAATGGAAACCTACAGAGTCTTGTGTCAGGAAAGAAGTAATTTCTCTGTGGTTAGGCAATACAATATTTATCAGTTTGCCTCAAGCCAACTACATGGTTAAAAACTAGCTTCTACTTCTGCTTTGGCTTCAAATGGGTTACATTCAGTCTTAATTATCTTGCCTTAATCAGAGAGTTCATTGTTTATTAAGAAGTTTTATAAGAAATTTTTTTTGTTTGTATGTGTGCCTCCTGAAAGAAATGAATGAGTAGTGGTTTTAATTGAACTGTAAGCACGTGACTTGGCAGAACATTTATCACTTATTATTATTTATCTCTTTATATACACAAAGATATCTTAATCTGTATGTATCCTTGTTTGTAAGATAGAAGAATCCCACTGTAGAAAGATTCCTGGAAAGAATGCAGGCATTTAGTCTTGTTTATAGTTAGAAATGGGACAATCTATTGTTCTTTCTTAGTGTAACTAGAAGATTATAATCAAACAACTTAAATAACTGTAAAAAAAGAATTATTTAAACAGGGTTTTGACTTAAAGTATAAATCCTTAGGACTTTTGGGTGTTTTTACAATCTGATCCTTAAATGTGGCAAAGGCTTTTTTGTGATTTTGTTTATCTCCCTCCCAGTATAGCCCCCTGCTGCAAGGCGTTTTATTCTTTTAGGCTTGCTCCCCATCTTCCTGGCAGTGCACAATGACTTCCTTACAAATAGACATTTCTATCAGCTCTTCCTTCTACTGACTTCTATTGGTGATCTCGACAACATTCTTCAGTTCTGCAATACGAAATTCTGCTTTTCCTCACATCACCCAGGCCTCTCCCAATGCAAATGGATGGCAGTGCTCCAGTCTATTATACAAACAGAGACACCATTTCTACTTTGCAGATTCTTACGAGTGAAAGACAGCCAGTTTGTAGCATTGCATGCAAACTCATTTTAGAATTCTTCACAATAAATTGAAGAAGAGAAAGCAATCTGCTGCTTATAATAAGCAGTGAAGTAAAATGCATAGTTTTAAAGAACCATTTGCTTTGTTAGGGGAAAAGAAGTTCCTGCTATTGCCTAACTACTTAAATATTGTAGAGGAAACTCAAGAAGCCTACAATGTCTATTCTAGGACAATATTAAGATACTAGAATCATGTGACTAGTTAAGTTGATATATTTAAACATTCAATTTTTATTTTCCATAAATATTTCCTATGTACTCTTTTTGGTTTTATGATTCTTTAAAAATTTATTCTTTGGTGACTTCATATACATACATAATGCATTCTGATCATACTCATCCCTTATCTTCTGGGATCTCCCTCGAAATCAAGCCAACAACTCCCTCCTCCCAGCAAGTCCCTCTCTTAGTTTCACATCTTTTTGTTTTGCTTTTGTTTTTATCTTTGACTTGCTGAGTTTAAGTAGGGATGCTCGTGTGGGTGTGGAGGTATCTATAGAATTATGGGACTCATCGGCAGCTATAGCACTGAAGATAATGATTCCTGTTCGCCCAGAAGCTATCATATGCCCATAGATCCCTAAGAAAGAGATAACATATGAGCCCTTCCCTATCTCCAGTCCCATGACTGAATGTTAGCAGGTTCAGTCTCACGCAGTCACTGTGCAGGAGAATGTAACTGATGTGACTTTATGAATTCATGAGGACAAGGGTCATGTCATGTTCTCAACACAGAACTTCCTTCCTGTCATCTGCTCATGTGTCCCGTAACAAATGCCATAAACTTCAGCAGAACCATGGCATTGAGTGATACAGATATTAGTATGTAATAATCCTAAAGGACTCACAAGTCAAAGAGAGACATAACTCCTGATTAGCTAGGTTGAAAGTGGAAGAAGCAGGTCATGTATATGTTTTGTGCTGCGATGTTTCTGTTTCCTCACATGGCTTTGTTCATTCTACCATCACTGTGTGCTTTAGTGACTTCACATACTCCTTCTTGGATAGTGGTTCTCAACATTCCTAATGCTGCAACCCTTTAATACAGTTCCTCATGTTCTGGTGACCTCTACAAAATTATTTTGTTGCCACTTCATAACTGTAATGTTGTTGGTGTTATGAATAATAATGTAAATATTTGATATGTAGAATATCTGATATGTGATCCCATGGAAGTAATGACCCACAGGTTGAGAACAACTGATCTAGAAGGAAGGAGAAGCTCTAATTGGTCAGAAAAAAATATAAGGTCCAGGGTTACGCTAAAAAAAGTTTATGATGTTATTTAAGACAACTGAATCTTTTATGTGAAAATGTTTAGGGCTATCACGTGCCAAATCCATCACTGGAACTACATAATTTCTCTGTCTTTCAGTAGGAACCATTCCTGCGATACATGTAAAACCTTCCTGCAGATGAAATTCCTTCACCACAGCAACACAGCAGATAAGAACCAGTATTTCCATTCACATATATAAATCATACCCAAATCATTCTGCCTGAAAAAATCAAAGGAAAATAATATGGTGCCCTTTCGACATATAGACACTGTTGACCAATGGAAACTGGGAAAAAATTCACTAAGAATTTGCATCTAATGTTCACAGATCCTGACTGAACAATTGGTGAACTGTTATTTCTCACAAATTTCAGCAACATTGTCTTGACAGTGGCTCATGGTCCCTCTGTTGCTAGGCAACCTAAGAGGAGCTAGAAATCCAACTCAAATTTGCTTATATATGTTAGATCTTATACATATTTTATTGAGAATGTATTACACATATCATTATGGGCTAGTTGTACATGCCTATTCTCGTTTCTGTTTGAGCTTTTCATTATCTTAATATGAAAAACATTGCCTGCAACCTTACTATCTCCAGGTTTTTAAAATCAACATAGTCCTGCTAAGGTTCGCATTGCTATGACTCACTGTTGCAGCAACATGAAGGAAAACACACAGCTTCATAGCCTCTATTGATGCAGAAAGAGTAGATATTTTAATAAGGCATATGATATGTGCTGAGAGAGAGAGAGAAATAGAAAGAAAGAGAATTTTTGAAGAAAGTTGTCTATGAAAGGAGTAGTCTCTCATTCTACCTGGTTGTTCTCATAAATTACTATAATTAGTTAGTACAGAAGCAAAGTTCATAGGGTTCTTTAATACAGGGTACTATTAAATGTCAAAAATATGGATACAAAGGCTAATCCACTCCAACATTATACTAACAGGTTTAAGAACCCGGTAGCATGTTAATTTCTAGTTAGAGTTTTGTATTAGATCCTAGGGTAGTTTTGAATCTAATTTTAAGAGATAAATGTTATATCAAAGCCACAGTTCAGAGAACTAGATATTAGTAACAACAGAACTTGGCAAAGCTGACAATAGATTGTGAAGGCTGAAGGTTCTCAAATTGATGGATTGAATCCAAGAAGACAGATAAGAATCTCTGGGGGAGGTGATAAGGAGGTAGATCAGCCAGTAAAGTGTTTGCCTTATGAGCATGATAATAGAATTATGTCCCAGAAGAACTGTGGGATCCATTTAGAACTCAGGTAAGTAGGGGATTTGTTCACAGTCACTGGCCTGGAGACAAAAGATGTTGCAGTCAGCCCAGTGTTCAATCTTACTGGCTTGGAATTGAATTAGAAGGCTAACTTCCATGTTTTGGTTTCTCTCCTACCTCACCATTGGAAGGAATCTTTCTCTACACTGAGTTTTGTGAGGTTGCTCGAGGTGTGATGGAGGCAATGTGATGATCACTAGGCTAATAGTTTCAAAAGCTATGGCTATAAGCGCCAGCCTGGAAATAGTAGTCATGAGCCTCTATCCAATCCTGTTACATTGGAGGAGGTCTGGGTCAAGGTCCAGAGTCTAAAGTCTGAACTTAATGTTCCTTCCCAATCCAAAGCAGGAGGTAGGTGTTTTTCTCCTACCCTGTTGGGACTTGGGGGAGGCAGGTGCATATCTCTCCCTAGTCCCCCTTTCTCTGTCTTCCTCCTTCAATGTATCTTTTCTTGTTATGCTAAAATCACATCTTGGAATTTCTCTCCAGACTTTGTCAGTATTGGCAAAGAGTTTCACAAAAGAAGAGCTGTTCAAATGTATGATTCTGTAGAAAGAAATTGACTGGCAGTTCTTACTTAGTCTTTCACCTTCTTGCTTTACCTCTAATGGAAAGATACACCAGTCTGATGTAATCAGCTTTATATCAGTGTCTTGGTCACAGTTTCATTGCTGTAAAGAGACACCATGACTAGGCAATTCTTTTATGAAAGAAAGCATTTAATTCAGTTTCAGAGTCCATTACCATCATGGCAGAAAGCATGGACATATACTAAAATGGTGCTGTAGAAATATCTGAGAGCTACCTCCTGATCCAATAGCCAAGAGAGACATTGGAGAAAGCATTTAATTAAGTTTCAGAAGTTTAGTCCGTTACCATCATGGCAGGAAGCAGGGTAGGACATATATTAAAAAGGTTCTGGAGAAGTAGCGGAGAGCTACATCCTGATCCAATAGCTAAGAGAGACTTTTGGCTTGCCATGAACTTTTGAAACCTCAAAGCCTACCCTTAGGGACACACTTCCTCCAATAATGCCACACCTCCTAATGTTTTCAAATAGTGCCACTGCCTGGTGACTAAGCATTCAAATCTGTGAGCCTATGGGACCATTCTTTATTCAAACCACCACAATCACAAACAATAACAAGAAGCTCCTAAAATCAAGAGGTGTTCATCAGTGTCACTAATAGTTTACTATGTTCAGTAAGTATTCAATAACTCTGACATTGAATAAACAGTAACTTTCAAGTGTTCAACAAAAACAAGTTCATAGCATAGACTTCCATAATTGTGAACAAGAACCATTTTAGATAGTGTCTGGGAACATCTATAGGTAATTGATAGTCTACTCTCTCACAATAATTTTGGAGCATTTTATGGTTTGGTTATTAAGTTTAATATCCTTTAACTTATGCTAAAATAAATATTTCAGTAAGAAATGAATGATATGCAGGATCTGAGGGCTATAATTCAGCTGGTACAGTGTACAGTTAATATGCAGAAAGCCCTGGGTCCTGTCCCTATCACTGCATAAAACTGGGCATACTAGAGTATACCTGTAGTCCCAACATTCTGGAGGTGCAGGCAGAAGTTCCAAGCCATATTCAGGTATACAGTGAATTTTTGAGAAATCTTTTCTTTGGGAGACTGCATCTCAAAAATAAGTAAAAAGAATGAGTAATATTCTTAACCTCATTTTGACCCATTAAATGCTTTTGTCCCAGTCTTAGCAGCTGGTGAATAGACAGAGTGACTTGGCTCTCTTCTCCTTTGTTGCTGATTTTAATCCATTTGCCCATCCACCAAACTGCAAATTACACTGTAAAGTCGTAATTTACACTCACTGTCATTTACTCAGCTATGAGGTTCTGTAGATACTACTTTTTGAGGTCCATATGAAAGTCACCTGCTGATTTTCAGTCCTGCAGCCACAGCCTACTTGCCTTCGAATCTTCTTCCTTCTATTGTTAGCTGCCTCTTCAGTTACTCAAGACAATCCTCTAGTACTCCTGCTTTCAATTTTAATGCCATTCCTGCTTAGTACTCTCTTGGAGCCCCATGATCTCTGTCTTAGTTTTGGTGTCTATTGCTGTGATAAAACACAATGACCATAAACAAGTTGGGGTGGACTTTTATTTCTGCTTACCGCTCTCAGGTCATACTCCATTGCTGATACAAGTCAAGGGGGGGAACCTAGGGCAGGATCCTGGGGGCAGAAGAAGAGCACTGCTTCCTGGCTTGGTCCTCCTGGATTGCTTAGACTACTTTCTTATAGTACCTAGGACCACCAGCTCTGGAATGACACCACACACAGTGAGATGGACCCAGTCACATGACTGGTCACTCTTCAGTTAATAAAATGCCCTATAAGCTTTCTCACATGCCAATCTGGTGGGGCCACTTTCTTAATTGAGATTTCCTCTTCTCAAGTGACTCTAACTTGTGTCGAGTTTACATAAAAAGAGCCAACACAGTCTGCGAGATAAATTTATATTATAGATTAAAACGAGCTGTATATCCTCCATATGATTTGGTCCTCGCTTATCAGGTCAAACCAATCTTTAACAACTCTTTTACCTGCATGCTGTACCTTCTGGGCTGCATTTCGCCATTCCTGGGAATTGTGTGTGCATACTACACCACAGACTTTCTTATCCAGCATTTCTTATTTTAAAGGTAGCCCTACATCACATTTAACTATTTCCTGATATCCTGATCCACAAACAGCCATACTTTGTGCCTCCAATGGTCTTTACACATATATCTTTTATCCCATAATATTATCACTGATGGTCCCCATCATGCGGAGTTGCCAGAGAGGAAATTAATGGAAGCAACCTGGTGGAAAGGATTCAAGAAAATTTGTCCTTTTGTCACTCTGTCAGACCACTGTTTTACACAGAGTATGTGGAATGGAGATAGATTTAAGAAGGCTTGTGACGGTCATTGGAGGAAGGGGAAATATGAGGCATCTTTTGTCCCATCTAACACTGGTTCCTTCAGTGAACACCTGGAATGCAAAGACTATGCCTGTCATCTATCTACGTTTCTCAAGAATGCCATACAATATTCAGCAAGTAGATTATGCAAATTGCATTTAGTAGGCCCTTAATAAACATTCTTGAATAAAGAATTCCAGGTGCTTTCATTAACATCTGAGTATTTTGCTTTCAAAAAGCAATGAAAAGTACACTTATGTAATGGACCTTTTTAAAACTGCAGTGTGATTTGATGAAGATGTGTAGGGTCCAAAGATATTAAGCCAAACCATTGCCATCTTTATGTAAATGGTGCCTGAATACCCATTCTAACTCCACTCTCAGATAGGGACAATGAAAAGGAACCTCCTTGTCAAGAACTTTCTGATGTTGGAGTAAATCACGAATACCAAGAGCCTACTTGCAATATTTCAGGTCTCCATTTGTTCCGCTAAGAGGTGTTGCACATCAAATTGCCTCTTTAGAATATGGAAACATGCCGCGCGGTGGTGGCGCATGCCTTTAATCCCAGCACTCGGGAGGCAGAGGCAGGCGGATCTCTGTGAGTTCCAGGCCAAGCTGGACCAACAGCCTCCAAAACAATACAGAGAAACCTTGTCTCATAAAAACCAAAAAATAAAAAATAAAATATGGAAACAGGATGTCTTGTCAGTGCAATGGTATTTATTGATGTCTCCTCTTTGGAGTCTATGTGAATCGTTAGATCTTGGGAGTTCCACTGCTGCTTCTTATTACCTTGCTACCTGCTACAGTGTGCTGGCTGTGTCTTCACTAATTGCCATAATTTATAGGCACTTTTGACCTAATAAAATACATTCTTGAGAATTTCCACTTTGATAGTAATGAAGTTGAAAAATGAATACAAAGGGGATCAATTTAAAGCCCACAGTGACAGCTGAAGGTTGAAATCATGGGCAATGGGACATCAGGCTTATTCAGCTTTTATGCATGCTGTCATTGATTGCACAGTAAATTGAGATTGCCAAAGCTTGCAGAAACCCTGGTATATTTGTTGGTGAAAATGCTGCTGTCCATCTTCTAGATCTTATGGTTGCTCCTTTGAGGTAGAAGGTAATACGAGGTTGCTGAATTTTCTTTTAAAAGGTTCAAAATTAGATTAAGTAAGATATATTCAATATCAATATTGAAAGGTGAGAGGATAAAGCATATGATATTCCCAAAGAAGTCTTACCACTGTGAATTAATTTACATATGTTATCTAATTTAGCCATAAACACAGAATATTGGAAATGTTATCTCTATTTTACTAGAAAGAGACTAAGTGTTTTCCTGGCATTTAATCTCAGGATTAAATAACCAAGATATGTATTCTCAATTAGCTTTTGAAGGCTTTCAAATCAGAAATTTGTTAAACTTTTGCTTTCAAATTTTTTTTTATGTATGTATGTACGTGGTGGATTAGGGATTGTGTACCCAAATGAAGTGCTTGTGGAAGCCAGAAGTCAATGTTGGATCCCTTGGAGCTGGAGTTACACACAGTTGTAACTCAATGTAAAAATATGGGTGCTAGGAACAAAACTTGGGTCCTGTGTAAGAGCAATATGTACTTCTAGCATCTGAACCATCTTTTGCTCTTTATTAAACCTAGATGTGAAAAATAGTATTTCTAGAAATAATGGCATTTTGATGAAAAATTTGTTTAAGAATATCTATTTGAAAAATAAAAATTTCACAAAAGTCTTTTAAACCTTCCCTGAGCTGACTAATAGAATTGAGATCTATATGCTGTCAGAAACCTTGGCAAGAGGAGAGATTATTTTTTGGGTAATATTCATTACAGGAACTTTCCAGATGATTCTTATAGAATTAACTAAATATTTTGGAAAAACAGTCTGGAGATAACAAATGTATTGTTCCCAGTGTTCAATATGCTTGCTACAGTGTGGTCTGTGAGTTTTCCATCTATATGCATAATTCTACGGTTTATGTAGAGATCAATGGCTTTAACAGTTTTAACTACAAAGCAAGTGCTTTCTTAAAAAGTCTTCATAATATTAATTATACTAGCATCTCTAATAAGTGTAATTAATTGAACAGGTCCCCTACGTAGCTTCCTCTGGAGGTCATGGAGAAAGTTGCCTTCCTCCTTGGGAGTCTTTGGGGAATAAGCTATACATGCTAACTTTTTAGTTAAATTAAGGTTCTTTTGGAGTATAAAAGGGTATATAGTATAATTAAGTCACCATGTAGAAGTAAGTTAACTTCACTCCAAGCCAGATCAAAATCTGTCATATGAGTATAAATGAATTCTTCATTTTTTCTTCTAAGCACTTGGGAATTATGGCTCATAGCCTTCAAAAATATGATGCTATGATTAGTTTTATTTTTAAGTTAAAACATTGATTAATATTCCACATTTTCTTCTAATTAGGAGAGACATTTAAAAGACTCAACACATGATTAATCTAAAAACTCAGGTTGAGAAATATAAATTACAATAGTCTTCAGAAAAGTGAAGGAAACTTTTTTAAAAAGGAAGCTTGCAGTCACCAATTAAATATTTGACCTTTTGGTGGCTTTTTAAATGTCCATTTCGAAAAGAGAGATGTCATCACAAGGAAAGACTGTGGATGCAGATTCTGGGCCAGAGGACAAAAACTATTAAATTCTTGATATAAAGTTGATATAAGTTCTGAAATTGCAAATGAACACTTTTTATCATCTGAAAACTTTAATACAACATTCCAGGCACAAAGTACACACACACACACACACACACACACACACACACACACACACACACACACACACACACACGCACACACACTGATTCTTCCTGCCTACTGGCTGTGTTTCATTTTTCAGAAGATGACCTTCCCTCTACGTTTTAAAACGAAATCATAAAATGAGGGTCTCCAGAGGACAATTATTGTGGCTGGGAGTGTATTTTCTTGATGATATGGTGGAGTCCTATTTCCCCTCTGTTTCAGAAAGATATTAAAGGAAAGATTAAAAATGCTTCAGCTGTAACAGGAAAGGAGACCAAATTGATTCTGGCTTATGGCTCAATGTGTCAATGTTCTTGGCAGCACCTGTTGGCTGGCAGCTGGTGAGGATTATTGCAGGTTTATTTGTCAGGAATAGTGTGGCAACAATTATAAATCAGACTGTAACTGGATGCTAAAGAGTTTGTTTAAAAGATATGAAAGTCTTCTTGAAACAAAGTCATTGATTTTTAAGTGGCAAACTGGCATGTTCCTACATATATGTTGGGACTGACATATTTTCTATACCTGGGAACTGAATCATTCATGTACTTAAACCAGGACATCCTTCTCCCAGCGAGATTCCACACTGGAAGATTCCCTATTAACAGGCTTGCAGAGCAAAAGGCATGGGGATGATATTTCTGTAGTTTCCTCTTTTTTTTTGCTTAAGAGAACTGGAAGATACTGTGGATTAGAATTTAGATGCCCATATATATTGTGATTTGGTTAAATCATTTTTCACTGTTCTAGAAAATTCTCTTTAAGAGAATGAGATTCAAAAACCTTTCAAAATCTTTTTCAATTCAGCACATCTTTGTGCCACTTTGAATAAGGTAAAAAGACCTTTGTTTAAGGTCAAAATATGAAACTGACTTTGCCTTCCCTGTCTTTACCATTCCACATTGAGTACACTCAGGTGAAAGGGAAGGATGACAGAGCAATTCCTTTACTTATTCATCCTGGTAATTATGCCTTATGCAACCTGTCACTCTTGCTTAACTGTTTGTTTTCTATGAAGGACACTCTCAAGAAAGCTGTAGTTGGCTTTTTCTTTTTCTTTTTTTTGGGGGGGAGCTCACCACCCAGTTCCCAAATAAATACATGGAGAATTATTCTTAATTATGAATGCCTGGCCTTAGCTTGGCTTGTTTCTAGCCAGCTTTTTTTTTAAAACTTAAATTAGCCTGTTTCTCTTTAGCTACATTTTGCCTCTGGGCTTTTTAATCTTTCTCTATTATATTTATCTTTCTTCCTTCTTACTCCATAGATGGTTGTGTATCTGGGTGTTGAATTTACCTAGTTATTCTTTATCAATCTAAACTCGGGAGTGAGATATCAGGATAAGTATCTGATCAAAGAAGTGGCAGAGAATCGATTAGTGACCTCCTATCTCTGTTTTTCCCCCATCCAAAAGGGCAGAGACCATCTCTAAGCCCCGCCCTACTACTTCCTGTCTATCTATCCTCAGTCCTCCAAAATCTCTATGGTTAATTTTGGTCAGTTAGTAGCTAGCTCCACACTCTGATTCAAAGAAAACTTTATTGCCAGAGTGCAATCAAAATATCACACAACATTTCCCACTTTTGTCTAATAAAAAAAGAAAGGTGTTGGAACAGAAAATTCTGCCTATAGAAACTGAGATGAATAATCCAAACTGAAGCAAATGGAACAGGACTTGAGTTTCATATAGATTTGGCCCACATTTATAACTGCTTATATTCAAAAGCTCTGCAGGAGAAATGCAGATTTAGTCTTCATCCTATTTATCTCTGTATACTCCCTTTCTGAATGTTACTTTATCAGTTTACTCTCTCTTCCTAGAACCTCCCTCTTGTTCTCCATTTTCCAAAAAAAAATTCTGCTACTAATAAAAAGCCATCACCTAATGGAGGCTTCAGCTACTAAGGTATTTTAACCACATAGATTATTTTGGTGGCAAATATTACAGCCACCATTCATTTACACTGCCAGGTTCTTGCTCTCTGAATATCAGTGAGTAAGAAATACCAATACTGCAGAGTTCCGCGGTGTGGCAGAAAATGGTGATGTATTGACTGTTCTCCTATTTGGAAACCAGGGACCCATGTCTGTGCCCTTGGCACATTTATAAAATTGCTGCGATTTGTCCTCTATGTTTTTTCAAGCATTCATGTAATTAGGTTAGGCTCTACTTAATGGAAGAGAATTGTTCTTCTCCTGTGCACAGGTGGAGGGTCCATCCCAGGCTTTTTAAGCATCGAAGGCAGCATTAGTGCACTCAACATCAAGGTTGAGGGGAAAAAAGGCCTTCCTGGGGATCATTCTGAAAGTCTCCCACTCTGAGTGCACCTGTTTCTCTTAGCAGTGTTTACTTTAGGGCTTTTGGGGTCAGTGGGTAAGTCTTGCAATGAGTTGGTTTTCTTTTTCAAAACTTCTTTTTTTTCTCTAGTTTTGTTATATGTTCCTGGTAATTCATTTTGTTCCCTCAATATTAGACATGAATGCTGCAATGGTGAAGAGTTGGAGGTAAGGGATAGGTAGAAATCTAAATGTCTTTAGGCTTTTTATTGTTATAATTCCAAACAAATTTCATCTAGAAACACACACAAATCATAAAACTAAAAACAGGTTTAATGTTGTTGTTATAGAGCATTTATTAAAAGAGAATGACAAGTCTGGTCCTGGGATTTTTCACTCTTCTTATATTCTTCAACCCTTCGTGCCCTTATACTCTGGATTCAATCGAAGGTATTCAGGATTTATTATTTAATACAAGTCCACAATATGTTCTGTCTTTCTGCAAAGCAAAAACATATTGGAAGTTCCAAACCCATTCATCTACAAACCACAGGGTATGTATTTTTGGCAGAAATATTAATTTTTTTGTGTTCACATGTGTTATTAAAATAGAATATAGGTAATAAAGTTTTTATGACTCACATTTTTATACCTTTAGTTCTCATTTGAAAATAGTTGTGACACTGTGCCTTGTTAACTCATTTAGAACCATGCTCTTGTGTGGAGAGAAGACTTTTCCTTGCTAGCCGCTTGGTCCCCCCCCCAGTCGCCTGGGCTCTGCCGCGTTGTAGTCCCCAAATAATACACAAGATGCTGTATTAATCCCACCTATCTTGCTTCCCTATTGACTAACATATGCACAGGACATCCCCCATAACTCTTGTACTACAAATAACCAACTACCGTTGTCACTCTTAGATTTTTTATTCAAAATTGGTACAATTCAGAATCAACATGAACATAGCATCAAGGTGAGTGAAAAAAAAGACCCTCTCATAATTATCTATGAAGTATTTTCCCATGATAAAATATACCTCCATTTTGTATAGTTAGAAGAGTTTTTGTATGCTTTAGGCATACTTATTCCTCACTGAGTATTTATGTCAGAGTAATATTTTTATATAACCCTTTCTATGTTATTCCAGACTCATTAACATAGTTCTTTGAAATTAGTTGTTCTTTGTTTTTCATTTCAGAAGAAAGGTGTTCTACAGATAATATTTGTTCCCTGAAGACCAAGTATATGTCATGCTATTTTTTTTTCTATTAGTTCATCTGAGTGATGATTTCTGGACAATAGATAAGTGTTACATTGACAACATGAGTTTATTAAGAGCAGAACATTTGAAAACTTTGTGTGCATGGCTTTCATTTATCATGCTTTTGTCTATGGGATGTAGATTATTTGAAGCTGTATTAAGTACTTCTGATTAATAAACCATGAAATGTTCATTTTAATGGGGAAAACCCTGTGTTCCTTCACAGATCATCACAATATTGCACACATTATTTAATGACTAGCCAAATTCTGATGCCATCCTGAAGTATTATTACCTGTCCATGTTATGTGATGGTATGAATGTCACATTTAAAGACAGAGCAAATATGACCAAATGTCACCACTGTTGAATGTGGGTGTTGGGTATACAGTTGTTATGTGAGCTAGTCCTTCAACATTCCTGCATGAATGATATTTTATTAAAATATTTTAATAAATAGAATAATATTCTATCAACCAGACAACTACTAAGAAGGCAATGGACCACCATATTCTGTGATAGGAGACAAATGATTACTGGTGAGGCTGAGGCATAGAAACAAACTATCTTAATCCTACAGATAAATGACAAAGATGGGTGGAGACCAGAATATGAAGCACTTTGAAATGGGAGAGATAACTGATTTTCTTTTATGTAGATTTTAAACAGGGGGAGGCTCGCTTGCTTCTCACTTATACTGTAGAAAAGGTGGTTGACTACCATGAAGATAATTCATGGTTGAAGAATAAAATGCTACTTATTATTAAGTTAGAGCACTGGAGGAAGCCAGGTGTATTAGTGGCTTGGATAGGGTGAATTTCATGGGAACTGGCAAAATGAAGTATGTATGGAATAGTTTTGGAAGGTGGAAGCCATAGTACATACTGACAGATTCCGTTGTCATCCCTAGGTAAGATTAAAAAGAAAAGCCTTAACCATCATAATTGGGTAAGAACAATGGTATATCCTGGATTTTTAAAAAAATCTTGGACAATTCCATACATGCTGATGGAATAATAGATCAGGTAAGGAACAAAGTTTATTAGGTAGTGAGGCTGGGAATAAAGCTTTCTGGAGGATCCATATAAGATTTGAGACACCTTGTAGACATCTCAGTAGATGTGCTGTCTTGATATTTGAATAGGGTAAATATGGTGTTCTAAGAAAACAATTAACCAGCAGGTATGAAGTTGGAACCTTTGGCTTACTGACAATGTATTATACACAGTGTATAAAACCATTGGGTTGAGATAAAGAAAAGTCAAAGGATAAGATTGAATAGGTAGAATAAGGCAAAGTTACTCTTCCTGAGCTTTGGGGCCATTCCGTATTTGGTTGCTGACAATACACAGTAGGGCAAGGGCATGGCTATTTAGGCAGAAGAGAAACCAATGGGTGTAGTTCAATTAGGTGAAGAAAAAATATTCATTGCAATTGTGCTTCACAACTCTGCATTTTGATTGGTTGTGGCTTTCTGTAGTGGTCTCCAGCTGTTGTAAAGACAAGTTTCCTTGATAAGGTAGGGAAGACTACACTTACTGGGAAAAGGACAGATGTTCATAGATTGTTGTTAGAGATTATGCTGGGTTAGTAAATAAGAGGTTATAGAGTCTCCTCCAAAAGCCATGATTTCACTAGTTCTGAAAAGTTAGCTAAGTTTATTTACAAAGTACTCCCACGCTTAAGGCTCTGGGACCATTGCTGAAGGTGGGTAGGAAAGATTGTAAGAGCCAGAGGATCAGGGAGTTTGCAGTAATATTGTGTCTCCTAGTAATATCAGAAGCTACACCACAAAACTCTCACCAAATGACCACCTAAACGTGAGCTGAACAAGGACACCAATGAACACGACAAACTGGATGGGGAATTGGCTATGTGGCTTCAGCCCTACACAAAAAAAACTACAAGAGACCAAGCAAACCTGAGAATGGGAGAGGTGATCCTCTCCAAAGAAGAGCACACCAATTTATTGCCCAGTGTCAAAAGGTCACCCTTAAAGCATGCATACAAGTAACATGTGAACTCAACAGGCTGTATATACAAATACTGTAGGCATCACGTAACAATTGATGAAGAAGAGACCATGACTTTAAAGACGTTATGAGAGCAGTATGTGAGAGGGTATGGAGGAAGGAAAATGAAGGGAGAAAATTTGTAATTAAAATACAACCTCAAGAGTGATGGGATAAAAAAAGAAGAGAAAATGAATAGGGACATAGTCTGTACTATCAAACGGTATAATTGGTTCAAGTCAACTAGCAATGAGCAAATACCTAACAACTGGAGACTACTGTCTGAGAAGAACATTTTCTATGTTATTGTGTGGTTAGGATGAGACTGAGAAGGTGAAAAGAGAGAAAATAGATAGATAACTTCTCCAGTGAAGTTTTCCCTGGGAGACAAGAGAAAAAAGGCAAGGGAGAGGGAAAAGAGAAACAGAGGGTTTCATTCATATATCCATCTCTTTTGATGTTTAAATATTGTGTATTATAGACTGATTTGAACGATGGGAGAGATTGATGGTGTAGAGTTGAAAGGAAACAGATAATAGGAGCAAAGCCTTGGATACATGCTTACCACGTGGGCAAGCTTGGACTTAGATGGGAAGAATCCCTTTTCATCAAAGCAATTGGAGGGAAGACAAGAGTATGGTATCATTGTCATCTTAATGCTGGGAATAGGGCACATCACACTTTGGAGAATATGAAGAAGGTGTGAATGGTTCATCTCTATTTTCCCTTTTTCTGGTTATTTTGCATTTGTTTTTTAATGCCAGCTATACTAGATAAATGTTAGCTAATTGTTTAACCTATGATTTTAAAACTAGAAACTGAAACTCTAATAATGCTGATAACATGGCTATATCAAGGCAAGGTTATGCAGATTTGAAATACTAATAGTTCAATATCATCATGAAGCATGAATGTACCAGGTATTATATTCTGGCAGGAGAATTGGCTAGCCGTATAGTTTTGAACTATAACTTGGAAATCTGTTCAAGTAAGACATTAAATACACTTTATTCTAAGTAACTAATTAGGGAATTTCCATATTAATTGGAAATTCATTGTCTGAGATTGAACATAACATAGATCATTTATCAGGAAAATTATATGCATCTCAGTTAAAGGATACAAACTGCTGGGATCAGAAATGAGGTAATCATTTTGGAGGTTTAAACTGAGAGTACGTATGATAGAAAGTTCATAATTATATCTAATCTCCAAGGTTCCACACCCTAGATCACACATGAAACAAATTTGAGGTCACAAGGATCATCATGCCTTTGATATGAGAGCATCAAAGTCACATGTAAAATCAAGGACACACTGGTGAATAACAGAATGATGATAGGACCAGAATAAATGTCACCACTCAGAGACACAAAGGATGTAAATTATCAGCCAGTCTCTGAAGCTTTCGAGAGTTGATTTGTATTATGAATTATTGGGGTCTTTAAAATATGAGTATAATGACATCTGTAAGCCTTTACCATTAAGATCACTAAACATTCTAATTATGAAACATGAGATCTATAACACTTTTTAAAAAAATTAGCTCTCTTTTTATCAGGAAATTTAATGTCTAGACACTTTAGAGTTTTGAATTTGTGCTGTTTTATTTGGGGGTGGAGGGATGTGGGTGATTAAGAGAGGTATTATTTTAAGAAGTAGAGCATTGCCTGTCACTCCTAATCAAAGAATTTCTTTTGATGCAGCCTGGCTGTGCTGTACATGAAGTGTGTCTTGTTAACCTGCTTGCTGCTTGTGTAGTTTTGGCTTACTTGTGTTGGCAAGTGTGTGCATTTGCAATCACCAGTGTTACTTGGAACTCTTCTGGATTTTGGCTGTAGTGGAAACTTTAGCTGAAGTCAGTGGCAATTCTGAAGTTCAATATACTTACATCCAACTGAAAAAAAGAACCACTCTTGTCTGCACCTCAGTCAGCAGGCGGTTGGTTCTCTTTTGGTTTGTTTAGAAGAACTAGGCCCTGTCACCTGCATGGCATGCTGTATTTGAAAGAGAAATTTTTTCTGCTTTTTGTGTCTTAAGTGGTGAATGCTGCAGAAACTTTTGTCTAGCTGAATAACAGCTTAAGGTGTCATATATAGCAACGTTAAAAATAAAACTAAGTAGTATTTTATATCATTATGTGTAATAAGGCAAGGATTATTATCTGAGGACCAAACAGCCAAATAATTCTCTATGATTCAGATTACACATACAATATTTTAAAAACAAGCATGTGCCATAAATTACTTTGGAATGCTGTTTGACATTATCGGTTGTACTTAAGATATATGTGCTCTGCAATTCAACTGGTAATCATAGACCCAAGAGAAATTTAAACACATGCACCAAAGAACATACTGAGGAATGTTTGTAGCCATGGTGTTAGTACTGCATAACTGGGGACAGTATATTAGCTTGGATAAATATTCCATGGTGTATTGATAAAAGGAATACTATAAAGCTGCAAAAGTCACAGCCAATGGTGCTGGTGAGCTCTTACAAATGACATTAAGAAGAACTTAGATGTAGAAGAATAGATACAGTCTAATTTCATACGTGTAGGTTTCAACTACAGATAGTTTTCATTTTAGACAGAAGATACAATTTATCTTGGGAGAGTAGAATTAAGATTAAGGAAGGAGACAGCATGCCCACATATGTATGCATGCATGCATACATACATGCATGTATTTATTATCCACCAATGTATGGCTTTAAAATGTATTAAAGAACAGAAAGAAGAAAATTTTAAGTAAATAGGAAGCTTTCCATTCCTCTTAAAGATGTGTCACTTAGTCACTCCAGTGTCCTTTGAGGACTGTGTCTGTGCTAGACCCTGGCAAGTAAGCTATTCTGCATCTGCATCTATAGAAGAACAGGTTGGATTGCATCTGATTTAGCCACTTGAAAAATTCAGATGAGACTATTTTCCTGAATAAACTTCAAGTGCATTAACCATAAGCAAATTTAATAAGAGTCAATTTTTTAAAGCTCAGTCTGTTGGCTTTATCTAATTTTTATTTAATTCAACAATCCATTTCAAACTGTTTTAAGTAACCTTGTTTTGTTTTTGTTCTTTCTGAGATGTTATATATTTTTTTGTTTGGTTTGGTTTTTTTATAAAGACACAGATTCTTAGGAAATTTTATTGATGAAGGTATTGTTGATTTCAGTAGTGAACACAACCATATACTCTCTCTCACACACACTCTCTGATACACTCATGAAACACACTCACACCTATTAATTATGTACCTGTAGCTAAAAAATTGCTTCCAGTAAACTAAGGATTTTAGTAAACACTTGTCTAAATTTTGGAACAGAAAGTCTAGGAAAACATTGGAGTTCAAATAATGTGTTATTTCTGAAAACCTATGTTACATAACCTGTTGGGAGGTATGTTCCAAAATAATACTAAAGGTAATGCTAATACCCATCTTTTACCAGATGTGTACTACTTGGCAAAAACAGTACCTTCACTGGTGACACATCTGACTGGGAGGTTTCTGTAAAGAAGTTAAATTTTTGTTGTTGTTGTTGTTTTCTCCTCAAAAATCAATGGAGTATATTTCCTGAAGTCATGGCTTTATTCATTCTATGAGGATGAAAACTGACCATTTTAGAAGAACATTGATGGCTGTCATTGTTGATAATTAAAACCTTGATTAAGATATTAGCATCAAGTGACTGGGGATACGGCACAGCGTGTGTGGTGCTATATTTCTGCCATCCACTTAAAAGCCAACCAGAGCAGTTTCCCTCTAATCCCAGCACTTTGGGGAATGGTAATGGGCTCTCTGGAGTGTATTTACTGGCTAGGATAGCTGATTCTGCGTTCTGTAGCTTCAAATGAGAGGCACAGTCTCAGTTTATAAGGTGGGAAACACCAGAGGAACACACCTGGTGTCAACCTTTGACATTTACACACATGAACACATACACGAACATACACACACGTTCATATGCAAAAAATAAAGCTAGCATCCTTGCTGGCCCACTCACAATTGCCTGTGTATTGTTCTAGCTCCAAGGGGAGCTGGTGCCCTTTTCTGGCATCAAAGGTACACTACTGTGATCCAGTTCTCTTACCACCCCACATAAGCAAAAAGAAAAACAAAATGACAATAATTAAGGTCTTAAGGAAAAGGGAGGGATGATTTATCTGGGAATGATAAATGATACATGAGTCAAAGGGAAAGTTTGGCGAGAGAAGACAGTTTGTTTATTTTAATCCTTCAGTTTAAAACAAACAGATACACCCTTATCCTTTCCTAGCCATGTATTTTTTTTCAGTTCTGTATCATTAACATTTCTTGGCTTTTAAAAAAGATTCTTTTATTCCTATTTTTTAATTTAAATTACAAACAAGCTTGTTTTATATGTTAGTCCCAGTTCCCTCTCCCTCCCCTCCTCCCCTGTCCCGCACTGGCCCCCTATCTCATCCCTTTACTGCTCCCCAGGTAGGGATGAGGACTTCCATGGGGGATCTTCAAGGTCTGTCATATCATTTGGAACAGGGCCTAGGCCCTGTCCCATGTGTTAGGCTGAGAGTGTATCCCTCTATGTGGAATGAATCCACTACCAGAGGCCCCATAGATGGCCGAGGCTGCCTCACCAACATCCATGTTCAGGGGGTCTGGATTCATACAACAAGGACATATGTTTAACAATGTTCATAGCATCAATATTTGCAATAAAAGATTTCTTACACCTCATCTTCTGATTTTATGTATTAATCCTTCTAATTATATTAAAATTGATTAGTCACCTCATAATTTCAATCATATATATATTAAACTCTGCTACAATGATCCCATGAATACACATCTCAGTTTTGGTGGTTTGACTATTGCTTTTACTTTTTCTCCTTGTTCTTATCCCCACATGTTTTCCATGATAGCAAAGATCTCAATATACTATTTATACTAGTTTTCAGAGCTCTTTGCCCAAATCTCTTTGCTATTGCCTGAGCTTGGAAGCTATTATCTGTCACTAGCTTCACTTTGTCTGGGAGTTCTTTTTTTAATTTTAATTTTAAATAGCTTGTTTTACATGTCAATCCCAGTTCCCTCTCCCTCCCCTCCTCCTGTACCCTCCATCCCCCCCCAGCCTCCCACCCTATTGCCAATTCCTTCCACATAGGGGATATCTAGAGTCTGTCATTTCACTCAGGGTAGGGTCCAGGCATTCCCCTAAGAGTCCAGGCTGAGAGAGAGCATCCCTCTTTGTGCTATGGACACACGATGTCTGTTTGTATTCCAGGGATTAACACTGATCCACTGCTCAGGGCCCCATAGGTTGCCCAGGCCTGCCCGAGATTCCTCAGGAAAATGGGAATCAATCTACCACAAGACCCAGAAATGTCTGGGAGTTCTTATCTTGCATTCCCTTGGTTTATAGCTCATTTTCCTCAGGCACATCCTTAGATTTGTCATTTCCATTTCCTGTCACCTTACCCCCTTTCTCTTCCTGAGTGCGGTGGGTATCTTTTGAGGACACCAAGGACTGTCTTGATTCGTCTCACCCATGAGGGACTGTGCTCAGTACATTTCATGTTCTTCTTTGCCTGTTTACAATGAATTATGAAGTCCTTACGTGGAGGCTATTGACAGCACTTTGCAATAGGACAGGGCAGCAGGAGATGAATCAGAGAGCTACAGTTTGTTGGGCAACATCAGAGAGAAGCAGTAGACTTTTTTCCCCTCTGGACTGTGTCTCCCCACAGAGATGACATCTACACTTACTTTTAGGAGATTGACAGTTACAAGTGCTGTGGAGTCACAGATCCTTTTGGGTACAAGTGGAAGAAATGTTTTCCTGTAGAAAAAGTTCCATTGTTTTGTTCATAATACATTTCTGTCTTAAGTTTCCATTGTGTACTGTTATTGAACATAGTTCTGTTACATAAGGACGTTTTCACACATTAAGCAAATTCTCCCATACTATTCTCTTCTCCCCTTTTCAACCCTCCTGCTTCTTTAGAACCAACCCTTTCCCCTAGACAGTTCTGCATACTTTCATGTCACACACACACAATATATATATATATATATATGATTTTGTATATCAATATATAATATAGGAACCACAGGCAGAGGAAAACCTCCTAAATTTGTCTTCATGCATTATGTCTTTTAGTATAATCAGATCTTGTACTTCTTATTTCACTTAAAGGATGAACAAACAAGACTTCACAACTTGAAATGCCCGGGAACTCCTCTGAATTTTGGGAATCTTTGGGATTTTTAATCTAAATGTTCATTAATCTTAAGTATTAGTGTTTAAGAAAACTCTAGCTCACAGTTCAGTTCACAGTACAGTCAAACTTTCTCATGATTTCTGAGAACTAATTTGTGATATAAACACACTGACCAACAACACTCTGGTGAATTGCTTAGAATTTTATGTCACTTACCTAGTCTAAAATGTTTCAGTTATGGACCACTACTCTTCCAAGTAGGCATATATATATGTGTGTGAACATATATATATATGTTAAGATAATTTTGAAGATGAAAATTATTCTAGGCTGAAATTAGATTTTCATTGATTTCAAGTAGACTGTAGGTGGAATTAAATGTATGTTGTGTATAATATAGCTCATTTCTTGAAATTACATAGAGAGTGCACCTAATTCTGGAAATGAAAATGTCAAGAGCAAAGAAGCTCTCTACTGTTATTTGTCTTCCATTTGCTACAAGCATCTTATGGTGTAGCTGCTTTTCTAACAACAAGAATTAGTGGCAGCTTTGGAGAGAAAGGGTAGGGGAAAGAATGCCCTGAGAATCCCTTTGAATGGCTTAGGCAAGAACAGGTGTTATTATCCCAGGAGGAACCTGTAAGTGACTTCTGTGTAATTGGAAGTGTGTCCTACCCTGATAAGAACTTGTGAGGAAAGTAACAAGAGACTAGTAAATAGCCAAAGGGAAAAAAGCCAGGAAAACATGCTGTGTTCCTCCACTTAAATCTATGTCATTTCTTTAGGGTCCACAGGTTTCACAAAGAGACAAGGACTAATTTGGAAATGCTACTTACCTCCAATTCCAAAAGAAAGTCTCTAAAATATGATTTTAAGTAGGCCATGGAACAGAAATAGCCCAGAGGCATGCCAGGATACTGTAAGAACTAGGTTTTGGAAGTTTCATCCATTTGAGAGTTTCCCAGCACTTTAAACAGTATTAGAAGGAAAGAGAAGTGAACCATACCAGGGTTTTTTTCTCTCCTGCAAGAAATGACTGTGTGGTAGAGCCTAAATGCATTGTCCATCCATGTTGTTGTTGCTGTTGTTTTGGTTGGTTGATTCTGAGTATTTATTTCTTTGTTGTTGATTTTTAGCATACAAATAAACTTTCTTCTACAAGCAAAATAACATAATCTTTCTGGGGGCTTTCAGATAACAGCATACATTTTTGAGGTTTCTAAAGTCAAGTTTCTATCTTGTTTTACTTAAAAATGCTGCACATTTTTGCTTATTCTACACTGTTGTTTATTCATGAAGCTCAGAAGAAATGCTGTCCATTGACAAGCTCTCATTGTGTATTCACCACAATGCCAAACCCTCATTTACTCTAAAATTTAGCGTTGAATGATATGCATGTTATAAATTCTTTCTTGGTTGCAAAATTTTCTTGGTTCTTAAGAAATTGTACTTTAATCACATTTAGCCACAAAGTTTAGAAAAACATAGTACTTTGACGTGCAGTGTCAGCCTTTTGCTACAATTTGATAAATGTGATAAAAAATCAATAGATGTATGAGAAGGATCCAAATAAAATCATCATACTTCAAATGTGTTTCCCAGTGTACCTCACAGCTCTATATTCTCCTTTCCTCAATAAAACACATATTGCAAACATTACCTTCTCAACTTCCTTCTCAAAGAGGCTTTCTTTGTAGAAAGTAGATTAACATTCAACAAACTGAACCGAATGTCTAACTTGAATATAGTATTATACACAAAAGAAATGTGAATTGGAAATTGTTTTTTCTGGTTTAGATACTTAAGAATGGTGTCTTAAGTAGGGCATTAGTGGCACACGCCTTTAATCCTAGCACTCAGGAGGCAGAGGCAGGTGGATCTCTGTGAGTTTGAGGCCAGCCTGGTCTACAGAGAGAGTTCCAGGACAGCCGCCAAAACAATACAGATAAACGGTGTCTCGAAAACACAAACAAAAAAACCAGAATGGTGTCTGCATCTGCATGCCAGTGTAGATTGTCTTTCTCCACCCCATCACGATATTAATTTTCAGTATTTTTTCTTACTTACCTTTTGTATGTTACTCCGTGGGTATGTATGAAACAAAGTATGACAGGCAACTTGATGGATGTCTAGGTTCTAGAAAATTTCCCATTTAATTCTTTCTTACTACGTTTTCATTGTAAAGAGAAAACAAACGAGATTTTTTAAAACCACATTGTTCATCTAACTTCTTCCCTGTTGCCTCCCATCTATTCATTGAACTGTGATTATGTGAAGGTTCTATGTAAAAACCTGCATCCCCTAAATGCCTCTGTACAATTCTTACAAAGCAGTATTCTGAATTCTATACTTTTCCTATGCTTTTTGGTTGCATGTGTATTTATAAATGTGTCTACAGTGTTTATTTTAAGTTATCGTTAGACACTCCTACATCTAGGATTCCCATGTGACCTGTCACTTGCTGAGAGTCAGCACAGAAACCTGGATAGTCCTCCAATAATATTTTCCCCTATTTTGACACTGATAAACCACCAAAGACTCTGTACCTTGTAAATGTCTCTTGATTTGATTCTTTTTCTCTATACCTAGTAACAGTATCGTCCAGTCATGATTACATCATGCCCTAGATAATAATGTACTACACTTTTTGAACACGTTTTGTTGGTGTGGCCAGCCCAACTTAGACAATTTCTCTGATCTCTCTCAACTTGTAAATACAATATATCAACATGCATCATATTTGATTTTACTTATTCATTTATGGTTCATATTCTGATTGTTTATCAGGCACTGCATTTATTAGTAGCAGTTTTATTCTGTATTCACTCCATTCCATGGTATTTGTTATATTTGTCTGGAAAGGTGTATAGAAGTAAACATAAAGATGAGAAATACAGACTGAAAGTTCTGAAACTAAATGATAATGACTAAGAGAATATAGAGTGAAGGTGACTGGCTGGTCATAGATATTGAAAACCATAAAACCTGATAAACAACAGCATAATGGTTCTTTACATCTTCCCTGCATTTTTTAAATTGTTATGCAAGACAATTAATAATTGCAAGAATTTCTTAAGATTTAAAAACATTATGTGTATTCAAGGGTGTCTGTATGTGAATTTTTGCATGCTCATGTGTGCAGTATATTCAGAAGATTCAGGAGACCATCACATTCCCTGGAGCTGGAGTAATATACAGTTGAGAATCTCAGATATGCTTGCTGGACATTGAACTGGGTTTTCTGCAACAGTCCTATGAGCTGTTGACAACTGAACCATCTTTCCAGTACCCAGAAATTTTACACAGACCTTTTATGGAATCTCAGTGTTGTAATTAAGCACTGTGCTATAAATACAATATGAATGTATCAAATCATGAGGGAAATGTAGAAAGCATGACAAAATTACTTTCTAATTTCTGGAGGAAATATATACCCAATAAACAGATTTTGCCAATTTAGCATGCAACCAAAGACATGGCTAAAAAAATCACATGGTTTATACATAAATGTATCTTTTCACTTTTTGATTAATCCAGATAAAAGTCAAAGACCTTAAGAACCGCTTTCTTGGCCGGGCGTTGGTGGTGCACGCCTTTAATCCCAGCACTTGGGAGGCAGAGGCAGGAGGATCTGTGTGAGTTCAAGACCAGCCTGGTCTACCAAGCTAGTTCCAGGATAGTTTCCAAAATAATACAGAGAAACCCTGTCTCAAAAAACCAAAAAATCTGCTTTCTTTTTTACTCATAACTTTTAAAAATTAATCTACTGCTAAATAGTTTTGGTACCCATATGTTTAGAAATGAATTTTGCAATAGTGAACATTCCCTGTTAAACATTTTAAGTGTCTGTATTGAGAGACTAGCCAAGAGTCTATTTTAGTTCCCATCATTGAGGGAAGAGATCAATGAGATGTAGAAAATTATATGAAATGTATGTCTATGCTATTTTTACACAAAGTAGACTTTTCACTTTCAATTACGAAAAAAGCAACTCTCCCTCTTTGTCTCTCCTCTTTCACTCCTAGCTTCCTTGTTATCTGTAGTTAGTAAATTTCCAAGAAAGTACTGATACACATTTTAATAGAAGGAATGGTGTTTGGGTACAAATTCAACAACTCAGATTACAAATTTTTCTCAAGGATAGTTTTTAAACAGTAGTCTAAAAGTTTATTGGTAAGGATGCAAATATTGCCTCTTGTTTCAGCGTAGCAGTCACCTTATTCATCAATAGCTTTGCAATTATGCTAAGGGGGAATCCTACATAAACTGAAGGGTTCTCAGAGAAAAAGAGAACAACACAGCAGAATTTGAATTAAATTGGAAATATTTAAATCAAGGAAACCATTTTTTCTTCTTTCAATAGTGCATGCAAATTCATACATTTTAATTTGGAAATTGTCCACTGAACAGCAATGATGGGTGCTTTGTGGCCACAATCTACCTATGGATGCTACTGCTCATTCAAGTAAATCTCATTGCATTTTGGAGTCACAAGAAAATTCACAGTGACTTCTTTTTGGTGGAACAGCACACTTGCTTTTGCAATCACACCCTCAGAATAATTCCACAGACTACCTACACTTAAAATACACAACACACCTAAACACTCTCACAGGCAAGTTTATACGATATATTTCTTTATTGTACCAAACTCAGATATCAACTGCAATTTGTTTTTTATCCTGGAGCCTAATGTACTTCATCAATAAAATGACATTTTCTCATGAAGATGAGTGCTGTAAGCTCTGTTAATGATTTCATGGTTAATATGATTTGGCATGAAATGAAAGATTCTATGAATTAAAAACCCAAATGGCAATTATCTTTCTGTCATGTAGAATAAAATATGTATCTTGACCTGATGGAAAAAGTGCCTACGGTAGTCACATTCATTATATACTAATTCAACTTGTAGACTATGTATTTCTCTATTAAATTATGTAACATTTTAATTAAAGTGAACATACTGTCAAATTTCCAGCAACACACTAGTAAAAAATATTTTGCGTAAGTGTGTACTAAATTGAATCTAACTGCAAAGAGGAATGTAGTAGCTTCATTCTTAGGAAGAAAGTCTAAGATTAAAGCTGTTTATAAGAAATCAGTATATATTTGCTCCAATAGGGGAAAGAGAATTTATTGTAAGTGGAATGCTTAAACTCTTTCTAGTTTTCAACCATCTCCTTTCATCAAAGCAGCATGCCCCATCATGTGAGTCATGTTTTAGTGTCCAGCTGTTTTCTAATGTTGGAAAGTGAAATGCTGTGGCTTGAAATGGTTCTGGGGATGTGATCTTTCCTGTCAGGGATCCTACCAGATGCTGATATAATTTAATATCCATGGAAGTCAGGTCAAATATAGAATTGCATCAAATGGATTTTACAGAGTTTTCAAGCCAGATGGCCATTGGCATTTACATGGAAGAAGTCTATACTGTTCACCAAGTTGCATATTTTTGTGTGCAAGTTCTCAGCCATGGTGTGTAGTCACTGGTGTTTTGACAGCCATCTGCTCAGACATTGCTTTCTCTACTCATCCGTAACTAAAACTGAACATTTTTAAAACTGGAAAATTCTAGCTAGTTTTGATTTTAAGAGAATAAAAATACATCAACTCTTTGGCATTAAAACCCCAAAGGAACGTTCTTGGTTGAAGGAGAATCTTAGAAATAGGAGTGCAAAAATGGTAACCTCTCAGTAAATAGAAAGCCTACTTTGTTTTCAATGCATTTTAATTTTACCATGTACGAGCTTTGTTATCTGGATCATGAAGATGATTCAGTAATAGTCTTGTACATAGCAAGCATTTTAAATGTCTGTTGAAAGAATGAACGAGACACTAATAATAATTTGCCTACACATGCATACATTTAGCAGATAGATTGGCAGGTCTTACTATGTGGGGATAAGCTCATGCACATATATTTTTATTAGAAAAAGTATGTTTGTATGCTTTGAGTGAATGAAGTTGTGATTAATAGGAACTTTTGCATGTTAACAATGCACCTATAGGTATGCCATGCATAGTAGAAATTCAAACAAGTAGAAACATGATATCTTATGTCATGAGTATAGTTACATGAAAAATAGAATCATTTTAAAATAAAAAGTCATATTCTGTAGAGTCATTGGTGAGGGGCAAAAGAGAATGGAGATTTATATTTAGACCACAAGATGAATTTGAACAGATTTTGAAAGACATACATCTAGAACTTATGAGGAAAAATTCATGTGGGGGACATGATCACTACTTAGAGAAGGTAGGAAGCTAGATGGCACTTCCAGAGAAGAGAGAATTCATAGCTGGGCGGTGGTGGCGCACGCCTTTAATCCCAGCACTCGGGAGGCAGAGGCAGGCAGATCTCTGTGAGTTTGAGGACAGGCTGGACAGACAGCCTCCAAAACAATACAGAGAAATCCTGTCTCGTAAAAACCAAAAGAAAAAACAAACAAACAAACAAAGAGAGAGAGAGAGAATTCATTTGACTAGAGAATGACACT
Source organism: Mesocricetus auratus (assembly GCF_017639785.1). Taxonomy (NCBI): domain Eukaryota; kingdom Metazoa; phylum Chordata; class Mammalia; order Rodentia; family Cricetidae; genus Mesocricetus; species Mesocricetus auratus. The sequence goes on from NW_024429199.1 coordinate 20,006,612, forward strand.
TTGAGAATTAAGTAGGTAAAAATTAGAATACATTTTGATATATGATTTGTATTATACTGATAATGCAAAATACTTGCAATACTTAATGGAACTCTTCATCTTTAAGCGTCTACTGAGAATTATGTCAGGTTCTAGAGATCCATGGTAATGAGAAAAGTGGACTTATGTGGACCTTATTGTACTTCAATGCATAGGAATCTAATAAATTGTTAATTTCTGTTTTTAATAAAAATGAAGACTGCTACAGTATGATGCAAAATAATTGGAATCTAAGACACCAATAAAATGATAAGACCTGCTGATTACAAGGAAGGTAGATCCCAAATACTATGAGTATGATTTTATAATCACACTTTAAATTATAAACCATTTGTATTGTTCTATGCAATGTTCATATATATATATATGACTAAAGTTGGAATTTGCCTTATATGCCGCATTCATGCTCTGGTTAATTAATTTATCAAGCATTTGAGCATTTTCTGAAGTCTGGCACTACATTGAACAGATGAATTATTAGACAGTGTTTTCCATCTGGTTCAGAGAGCAATGATCAATAAATATTTTATTTATTTATTTATCTATTTTATTTAAATTAGAAACAAGCTTCCTCCTCTGCCCCCCACCCACCCCATATCCCATTCACTTTTTGCTCCCCATGTGGGGTAAGGCCTTCCATGGAGGATCTTCAAAGTCTGTCATTTCATTTGGAGCATGGCCTAGACCCTCCCCCATGTTTCTAGGCTGAGAGAGCATCCTTCTATGTGGAGTGGGCTCCCGCCATCCATTTGTGTATTAGGAATAAATACTGATCCACTACCAGAGGCCCCATAAATGGCCCAGACCTCCTAACTGACACCCACATTCAGGGGGTCCTATGCTGATTTACCATCAGTCTGGGGTCCATGAGCTCCCCCCTTGTTCAGGTCAACAGTTTCTGTACTTTCATTACGTTGGTTGAGGCTCCAAATCCACCTATTAGTTTCATAAACAGGATTTCAAAATCTGACAAATGGGCAGGGTTTATGTTTCTAAAGAATAATATTTTCATGGCCATGTTTGTTCTTGTCAAGAAAATGTATAGTATTTTGAAAATGATACGTATATCCCTTATTTCAACATGCTTGGAACTAGTTAATACTATAGTTCTGATTGAATAAATTCATATGCTGAAAACATACTGTTTAAGATGCTGACCTTGAGTTCTAAATGCTTTTAGAGCCTGAATGTGGTTCTTAGGCTTCACTTTCTAGCCATATTTTGTTTAAGTACTTAGCATATTTTCAACTTGTAATTATTATTATTTTGATTAAATGAACTATACTTGGAACATTTTACACTAAACTGTGAATTCTAACTTCCAAAGTTCCTGCTGCTTGCAAAGATGAGATCCCATAATAATAAGGAAAAATGGACAGACATTGGTTGTAATGTCATGAACAAACTCCCAATTAAAAACATATACATTCCCTTCCAATGTTATTTCAGGGTATAAAACCTACTTACAAGTTCAGATGGCATAGTGTAGTCTTAAATGAGGAAGCAGTGCAAGACTAGAAAGAATGTTAGTCAAGATTCAAGGAGAGAGAACTAAACTCACAAATTGCATAGACACGAATCAGATATTTTACACATTAAACAACAAAAGCAATTTACTGGGGAATCAAAAATGTTGTGACACCCAAACAGGATGATGAGGAAATTACTTTATGTCCAAGTGTGGGGGAAAAATACCAGAGTGATCTGAGAGCTCATTATGCATCAGCTCTAAAGATCACACAATTAAAACCCTGAGAGTATAAATAAGAGCATGCCATGTGGGGCGGAACATAAAAACCTTAGAAATGCCTAGGAGTTTATTCAGTGATGCTCCTGGGGGGAGGAGTGCAAACTGATTAGGAATATTTAATTAGAGGACAGCTGCAAGGATGCCTTCTGTAGCAGATTTTAGAGAAGAATTTCTCACATTGGGTATCTTACTAGTAGCAAGAGTAACCCTCCCAAGCCTCCGAGATGTTCTTTTTATCCCAACTAGAAAAGTCATACTCTATCAGCTTCCTGAACATGAGTGACAGAGCAAGATGGGCATCAATGAGTAAACAGGGACACCTAATAATTTCTGTAAGAACTTTTTTCATCCTGTTGTAGTGAGTACTTCTCCTGTTTCTGCTACCAATCTCACTTTAGGAGAGGTGAGGTCACAGATCGACTCTACCACATTGGCTTTATGTGGATTTTGGGGACCCAAGCACAGTTCCTTACTTAAGCTCAATTAGTTCACCCACCAAGCCATCTTCCCAGCCCCTGGTGTTCACTTCCCTTCAAAGATCTTAGGGTAGCGTTACAAACTTATCTCTAATTACAGATTTATGTCTGCTTGCATAGGTCCCTCTAACTCTCAACTGGAATGCATGCTGCTTCCCTGAGAAACTGTTGGCCAAGAATTAGATATGCAGCTTATGACTTGAATGTTCACTTCTACAAACCTGTTCCTGATCTGTCTGGGAATGTAAATACTGGTTGGGTCTTGTTTCCCTTGGCAGGTGTCTACTGTTATCGTAGCTCACTTTCTGGGTTAACCTCAAGCCAGACTCCCTTTCTGTATCTCTGAGATTCCCTTTTTTCTGTCAGCCTAGCTTTAAATGGTTTGCCATTGTTTTCAAAATGGAAGTATGCTTTATGACGTTTATTCAGAAGCTATGTTACATAATTATGTTGCATGGTTCTGAGGCTCTGTGGAGACAAAGGACTTTGCTGATGTGGGTCATTTTGTGCCATTCTATCTCAGTTGAATAACAGCTGGAGAAATTTAGTGAACATGTATCATATACTTTCAGAAAATCCTTCTATAAGTAGAAAAACATGTCTCATATTTAGAAAGTCATCTTTCACTGTTGATCTCCCTTTATTTTAGTTATTAAATTTAGTTAACAATGCCTATCCCATATGTGCAATAGCTTAGATGCGTGAGAGCAAAGAGGGAGAGGAGAGGAGAAGAGAGGAGAAGAAAAGAGAGGAGATGATAGGGAGAGGGAGAGGGAGAGGGAGAGAGAGAGAGAGGATACAAATCCAGAGAAAAAATACTTTGTAAATTTGAGTCCTCCATATATGTATTTTGTATCATCAGCAATGACTCACAAAGTTTCACAGTTCATGCTACCTGACAAAGACAGATGTGCTGTTTGGGTTGTGTTTTTGACTTTTAGATTGGATACATCATAATAAATGTACTCCATAAAGACTTTTTTAAAGGTCAGAGTCTCAGATGATTTGCTGATTTTAAGGGATGTTTAATGAGCTTATTTTTGGTGTCAATGACTAGTATCTGAAAATGAAAAAATTAGGACATCACATCCTTAACCCCCAAGAAATCAAGAGTCAGCTGGTCACAGATGGGTGGTAAAAGGCAAAAATGAAGCTGACAGAAAACTCATTATTGTGGGAGTTTATCTGTACCTGGTAAATGAGAAGCATTATTAAGAAAACTGTGCCAAATAACTGTAAAATGCTGATTTTTTTTACTTGAAGTAGTTACAAGAAGAAACAGAATATTTGTATTTTCCTGAATTTTTATGTATGTGTTCAAACAGCTGCTAGAGAAGAAAGTGTTTTTCTGTAAACACTGTCAGATTTTACTTTAAAGGGAATTCGCTATAAAACAAGTATTTCCATGAATGTACTAAAACAGTATAGAATTTGCCTTGATAGCAGAAAACCAAATTAGAGGCATATGTCAGCTCTCAAGCTCCCACCCCACTCTGGGCCCCACCCATTTCTCATGGAAAAGTTCTAGAAGCTATGTGGTAGTTAGTGGTTCATTAAGATAGTCCACTTGTGTTTTCTAATCTATGTTTGAGGAGGTGAAGTCAGACTGAGGTATAAGAAAAAAATTCAAACTATTTCATTGAAAGCACACAAAATGTGAAAATGTACTTTATATTCTAACAAAGAAATTGTTAAATCCATCAAGAAGAAAAATGTATGGTATTTAAGGAGACAATTAACAAAATAAATAGGAAATACTCTAAATACTTTAAGTGGCTTTAAATATGTTTTATGCTACTTGTCACTTGGATAATAAAAGTTATGTCTTATTGTATTTTGTTTTTATTTTGTTGTCCTACTTCATTCTTTTTTATTTTGTGATAAGAAGAGGCTTGCTGGTTCTTCAGAACCCTCACAAAATTTGTAATGAATTCTGAGAGAATTTTTCAAGGGAGAACATTTTCTTGCTCATCATGTGTCCAGCTTCTTGGTCTCTGAGAATTTGGTAGTCAGTACCAACAGAAAGCAAAACATGTCATTTATTATATCACAAAGTGTTGGGGAAGTCCTGTGCATTTGTCAATAAAGCACTGTCTGGCCAATAGGGAATCTAGATAGGAGGGACTAGGAGTCCAGAAGGACTCTGGGTAGGAGAAACACAAGAGAGTCAACATGTAACGCCATGGGGTAGGAAGCCTGGAACTATTCTCCGGTAAGAAACATACTTAGATTCACAATTATGGGGTAATTACTTAAGTCAGAGCTAGCCAGTAAGAAACAAGCAAGGCCAACAGCTTCATAATTAATATAGCCTCCTGTGTGTTTATGTGGGACTGATGTGGCTCTAGAACCAGGCTGGAGGGAAGGCTTCTCTCAAGGAAAAAGCCTCCCTTTACAACAAAGTTTATATTCTAAACAATTTTGAAAATTATTCATTGTATTTAGTGCTTTACCAAAAAAATATGTAGTCAGGCATTATAACAGAAGACCCTATCTGTATCTGGTACCTTAATAGTCTTAGTTACTTGGGAGGCTGAGGGAGGAATAAATAATCCTGTATTGAAATGGAAAAATAAAGCCTGGCCTGGTGGTGCATGCCATTACTCCTAGCAGTTGGTTCAAGGCCAGCCTGGACTACAAAGCAAGTCCCAACACTGCCAGGGCTACACAGAGAAATCCTATCTGGGAAAACAAAAATAGAGTCAAACAAAGAAATAAAAAATTAAAACAAGGATTGGTATATAACTCAATTGTAGAATGCTTGGCAAATATGTAAAAAGTCTCAGGTTCAATCTCTGTCTCGCACTGTCTCTCTCTGTGTCCCCCTTCCCACCACAAACACCCCTTGAGAAAAGGGAGAAGACAAAATAAAGGAAAAATTATTTTAGCTATAGGAAAGCATGAGGGGAGGGTGGGTGTTGCATAGCCACGACTTCTAAACAATTGCTAGGAAGAAAACAACATTACCTTGTTCTAAAAATTGACTAAACGGGGGCAGTCTTGAGAGTTTGATGGAAAGACCTTGTTAGCCAGGTCAATAGTATTGCATATTGCATTTTCACTTAGGTTCAATAACATTCTGTGGAAAGCTTTTAAAGAAGAATGAACACACACACACACACACACACACACACACACACACACACATATATATATACATACATATATAAAGTATGATAAAAGAAAGGCAAAATGTAGTCTCAGTGAGGAGGTCACAGAAATCACTGGGGCTTTGGATAGTAGATCAGTGTTTACCATGGTTTATGAATGGTCTTTGGGAGCCCATTCCAAATAGAGGGATGCTCTCTCAGCCTGGACACATGGGGAAGAGCCTAGGTCCTGCCCTGGATGAAATGACAGACTTTACAGATATCCCCAAGGAGGGCCTTACCTTCCCTGGGTAATGATTTTGTGGGGATTGGGTAGGGGGCTGAGGACTGATGGAGGGACAAGGGAGGAGGGGTGGGAGAGGGAGCTGGGATTGACATGTAAAGCATTCATGTTTCTAATTTAAATGAAAACATTACAAAAAAAGAAAGGCAAAATGTAATCAGTAGTCTGTCTGATAGACATTGAAGAAGTCCTAGTATTAGAAATGCTTATGATTTGCCTCTACATGTTGGCAGTAGTGCTGGAAAAACAGCTGGATTTGATATTGGTTTAGAATTAGAATAGTATTTAGTGATAAAGTTATATGAATATTTATTTATTTCTAATTTTCATTATCATGCCCTTGTGGACCAAGTAGCAGATTTTGAATCAGGAAACACTCAGGAGTCAGGAATTCAGGGTGTGTTCTGGGTAAAGTTTCGAGCAAGGGCAATCTCAAGCTCTCCTTTGAACAGAGTTTGAGATGTCCCTGAGATGTATGAGAGAAGTTGTCAGAAAGGATGAGAATAAACAGGAATAAACAAGTCTAAAGCTTCAGCGAAATTGCTGGCCCCAAGCTACAGTGAAAAGTTATTGACTGCAGAAATGACTTAGAAGTCGATGACATTAGAGGGGAAGAAAGAGTTCCCAAGGAATTCTACCAGTTACTCATAAAAACAAACAAACAAAAAGTGAGAAGTAAATGAATATGCCTTTTCTTTTCATTCACCTAGGTGTTTTAAGCCCCAGTAAAGAGAAGGCATAACCAAATTTCCATGGGGGTTCTATCAGTAGGGATAAGAAACAGAGGAGTGGACTGTAAGAACACAGAAAAGATACCTTTCTGGAGGATGCTGTGTTCATCAAAACATGCATGAATCCTCCCCTTTTTTTCTCTCAATATGTTTTTTATTTAAATTAAAACATGTTTCCTTCACTTGTCGTTCCCAGCTCCCTCTCCCACTCTCCTCCCTTGCCCTTCTACCAGCCCCCCAACCCACCACCCAGTCCCCACACCATTCCCCAGTGAGGATGAGGCCCTCCATGGGGGATCTCCAGAGTCTGACTTCATCTGGAGCAGGGCCTAGGCCCTCCCCCATGTGCCCAGGCTGAGAAAGGTCCCCTCCATATGGAATGGGCTCCCAAACTTCATTCGTATGCCATGGTAAACACTGATCTACTACCCCAGGCCCCAGAGATTGCCAAGGCTTCCTCACTGACACCACATTCAGGTGGGTCTGGCTCAGTCCCATGCTGTTCTCTCAGTCATCAGTCTTAAGTCCACGAGTTCCCCCTTGTCAGGTCCGTTGTCTCTGTGAGTTTCACCAGTACCATCTTGACTCCTTGGCTCATCACTCCTCCCTCTCTGTCACTGGGTTCCAGGAGTTCAGTTCAGTGTTTATCTGTGGGTATCTGCCTCTGCTTCCATCAGCTACTGGATGAAGATTCTAGGATGGCATATAAGGTTAGTAGAAATCCCACTAGTGTTAGCTTTCTCCTCAAACCTATAATGACTCCCTCTATTATAGTATGTCTCATCCTGGTCTCCTCCTTTCTTCCCCCGACTCAACCTTACTGCTCAGGGATCATTTCTAGTTTGCATGAATCCCTTCAATTGCAGGCTCTAAATGCAAGCATATACTCCTGCTAGTAGAGATTTTTCATTGTTTGGTTTTTATTGTTGGATTATTAACAGCATAAACTCTTCTATTGCTATGCTGTATTACCAGCACCTTTCCTGTGGTATTGCTAACTTAACCCTTTTGACTTCAGCTTTGGGGATAGAAAGATCAGCCAATGAGACATCCAGTTTATAGGCTGGTTTTGCAGAAGGCAAACAAAAGCAGGCACTGAGAGTATGTTCTGCTGATACGGATGAAATGAGGTTGGATGGAGCCTTGATGTAGTTGATTCACCCCAACTGCGATCCTCTCAATATATATTTGGGTACACCCTCATGCTGGAACATTCCAAATAAAAGTCTCAACAAAGATGATTATTTTTTTAAACATACTGATTTTGAAAACCACCCTCATGCTGGAACATTCCAAATAAAAGTCTCAACAAAGACGATTATTTTTTTAAACATACTGATTTTGAAAACCATCTGGGTTCTTATTCAGGATTCTCCTGCAAGAAGAGCATAGTCAAACATCAACAAAATAGTGAGTAGATTCTAGTTTTGCCAGAGTGGCAGGTAGGATTTCCATGCCTTTTATAGGGACTGGAAATGTAAGCAGATCAGTGTTTGCATGACAGCAGGTTCTTGGTAAGGGACAGGAGCAGAGTATGGTGGGGACCTGTTTTTTAGGGCAGCTAAGCTTGAGATTAAAATATGTTTAATCTAGTCACAAAGATATCACGCTAAATTTGATCTTTTTTAACTTTGGGAAGCATGTTACAATAAATACTTTGCCAAGCAAATCATAGTTATAATTGGATTCATAAAGTATGTTCAGAAATTGAGAGAGATTGAAGTACAAATGTCACCACCTGAAAGTATAAACTCTTGGGATTTTCTTTGTACATCAGTGTTCCTCCCAGGTATTTGGGTTATAATGACAGTTATTATCTCAGGTACCTCTTAATTTTAGGTGCTAGCAAATTAATACAGTAATTAGGATTTAATCCTTCTTTAATTAGGATTTGTTAAGAATATTGTAATGTCTTCTAGGCTGGAGTAAGTGGCGGAGAAGCCATTTGTGTTCATAATGCTTGAGTGTGTATCTGTTATTCAGAGTTAATAATGATACCTCTTAGATGGTGTTGTATGCAACCAATGCAACCAATGGCAGTACATATGATCATGTCTGGTTTATTTTCCTTTTGATGATTAAGAAAGAAAAAACCTACTTGGATTTTCATCTTCCTCTACTTAAAAAAACCAAACAGAGTGATTTTTAAAATTAATTCCACAGAAGAACATAAACTACATTTTCTGTTTGTTTCTGGTGAAAAAATAAGAAGGAAGACCAAGTCACAGACCATTGGGAATGTTCTCTTATTTTGGAAGCTGAAAAGCTTGGAAGGGAAGAATTAGTGCTGAATTATGAGACGAATTTGCAAGTCGTGGAAACAGAACTGGAACGCATTGTCTCCTTGGCTTTGTTTGCTTCTGGCCCACTGGATTGGATGTTATTTTTCTCCTAGCTCGCAAGTACTGTGTGTCTGGACGGCGATTAGTTCAAATTGGGCTGATTTTTCAGTTCTATAAAACTCTTCATCTACATTGTGGATGGAGAACATTAAGCTACTTCCTGTGGTGCACAGCTGGAAGCCATTCTCTTCAGCATTTTGTTTTGTTCCAATTTTGTTTTATACTAGTGTATTCCTACACATCCACATAGCTAGGGTTTCAATAGACAAGTGTCTCTTTTACTTCCTTGACACATCTTAGAACATTTGCAATTGGCGTGTTCTCTTTTGTCTTTTAAATAGAGAATCACTTGCAAACAGCTCTGTTTACACGCATGAATATATTTTAAACTGCTCTACAGACCGAGAAACTGAAATGGAAAATTAGAAACATCCAAACAGCTCCACTCCATATGCTTTTTTTTTTTCTCCTGAGAGGTGATAGGGGCTTGGCAAGAACTCAGAGGAGAAATACCATGTACCCTGACTGTGATGAAAAGAAAAGAGAAAATGACAAGGGGTAAGGGAGAGATCTGCCATGTATAATAAATAATACATGACTGAACTCCATCATTAAAATGAGTATATTGTAAACAGCTGTGTCAGTGACAGAAGATTTGTCTTTCCCAGCCAGCCAAATACCAAATATCATTGAATATCAGTTATACGTATTAATGTGATTACTTCAAGCTGGATAATGAAAACTAATAAGTATTCTTTGAGAAATTAAGTGCATATATGTATATATACATACAAGCACACACATATGTATATTTGCATGTGCTTATGGCCATATACATACCTTTGAATGGTAACTGAGAAATACAATGTTGTGCTCAGCATAAGCAAAAAACATAGCTACTCCACAATATTTAGTTAGTTTAGTATTTAAGCTGATAACAAAGAAAGGCATGTTGGGAAGTATTAATGCCTCATAACATTAAATTTCCTTTACTGTATGCACTAAATATATTGGATCTTTTAAAATAATATTTAAAAAATGGTTTATTAAAATCTACACAAAGGAGGCTGGAGGGATAGCTCAGCCATTAAAGGCTAGGCTCACAACCAAAAATACAAAAATTACACAAAGGTAATAAAGTAGAAAGTTCAATACCTAAGGGGTAAAGAAAAGAAATACATTGTTCACTTTAAAACCCAATTGTTAAGTGACCTTGGGGCTATGTATGATTACAATCATTGTGTTATTATTGCACCCTTTTAAAAATAGTTGAGGCGCCGGGTGGTGGTGGCACACGCCTTTAATCCCAGCACTCGGGAGGCAGAGGCAGGTGGATCTCTGTGAGTTCGAGGCCAGGCTGGACCGACAGCCTCAAAAACAATACAGAGAAACCCTGTCTCGAAAAACCAAAAAAAAAAATAGTTGAGGCTAGTGTGTATGCAGAAAGTCTTGTTGAAGTCCAATTACAAAGGCTCAGATTACTAAGAAGTATAGCTGCTATCCTGTAGGTAATTGACAATGCACAGAGATATTTTCCCCCTATCAATAGGTAAGTGAAGCAATCATGCATATGTACTTGTCCATTTTGGCACTTGTAATATAATAGAAGAAACTAGAATAGAAATGGAGCAGGGTTGGAAGACAGCAAGACACAATAAAGTTTCCTTTATTTTTCAACAGGGGTGACTTTTCCCTTCAATACTTTTTATTTGGCTAAAATAGCAAAACACTTCCATATTTTTGTCATCCCAAGGCACCAATAAGTTTACTGGCTTTGTGGACAAGAGTCCTCCCCAGAAGGATTATATAGTACACATCTTTATTCTCATCTAATACATATCAATATCAATGGCATTGTATTTTAGCTGGTATTATTTATATACTGAATCATGCTATAGCATAAATATCCATTACACAGAATTAAAACATTATGGAGCTTACAATAAAATGTACGATACCATGCCACAAAGGAAACAAATTCGGTGTATTAAAATCAGGAAAAATATTCACAGACTAAGGAATATTTGAGCTACAACATGAGAGTTGAGTAGATGAGTATATTATACAGATTAAGTAGAAAGAACAAAATTCCATCACACAAAGGGAGTTTTAAAATACTTACTATATTTGTAAACAGGATGATGTCAGCCAACTTGAGTATAAGAAGTCATGCCGTCTGGTATAAACATGTAGCTAACCATGGAATCTGACTGCTATGCTGTATGCAACAGGCAACTCACAAATGCCGTAAAACAAGAAAGTGACATGTTGAAGATCAAGAGGAGGTCAGTCACACAGAAAGACTAGTTAGGCAACTTTAACTACATATAATGGGTAGTGGATATAATTGAGAGACAAAATTAATGAATTGGAAGTAGATATCCTACAATGATGAAGTCGGATGCAAACATTTACAAAATACATTTTAACATTTCTAATTCCAGAAGACTGCAATTCACACTGGCTGATAATTACCTACTTGAAGAGAATGGTAGAAATTTGGGGGATAAATCTGACTGAATCAGGCAGCACTTTGGGTGGTCTTCATGAAGTCACTCCATACTGGAGAAGAGTATATTGAAGAGTAGGGCTATTCAAATATTGAAAAAGGAGTTACTGAGAGATATGGGATGAACTGCAAGTCCCTTTATCAGCCAGAAGAATTCAATGGGCCTACGGTGTACCTACTCAGTGATCAGAAGGAATACAGTTGCCAGAGGAAGGCAAGGATTCAGACTACAGTAAGGAGTGCTTTCTCAGAAGGAAGTTGTTTGGAAATGAACAACAGGAACTGTGAAGCAAGCAGAAAAGTGGGATATCCAAACTGGGATAAACCATAGTACCACACCACTCACAGGAACACGCGCGCATGCGCGCGCACACACACACACACACACACACACACACACACACACACACACACACAAAGAGAGAGAGACAGAGACAGAGAGACAGACAGAGAGCTCAGCCACTGTGAAATACCACACCGACTCATGACATTCTTCACAAGACAAGCCTTGTGTACTTCATATGATCCAAAGGCAAAATGGTCCAGAGTTTCAGAAGATGTCTTCCTTCCTGTATTTACATTGTTTTAGAGAAAGCAACTGATAAATATAAATATAAATCACAAATATTTGAAAGGAAACTAAGTTATAAGCAAAACAATTTATTTCCTTAAAATGGAAACTGGAACTGGAAAGTTGCTCAGGGAAAGTAGAGTTCCTACTGTTGTGTGACTCTGGGTATGGGGAAGAAATGGTTTACGTTCAGTTCTCTCTTTGTCCAGATGATCTAGTTCTGAGGAACTTGAAAGAAGTTTCCTTTGAAGCATCCAATTATGCATTCAAACACTTAAGAAATGTTAACTTGAGGTGTTGGTGGCACATGCCTTTAATCCCAGCACTCAGGAGGCAGAGACACTCGGGAGGCAGAGGCAGGTAGATCTCTGTGAGTCTACAGAGCAAGTTCCAGGACAGCCTCCAAAACAATACAGAGAAACCCTGTCTCGAAAAAACAAAAAAACAAAAAAAGAAAAAAGAAAAAGAAATGTTAACTTTACTTTTTATTTGTGCTGATATTGCAAGTTGATTGAAACCAAAGCATAAGAAGAATCTTACATATAGGTCACACCTACAGACTTAAAAATGCCTTATATGAATGTATGTGTGTATGTGTCACATGCAAGTAAGACCAGAAGAGAGTGCCAAATCCTCCCTTCGTGCTTTAGTTATAGGTTGTTGTGAGCTGCATGCTATGAATGCTGGGAACAAAATTCAAGTCATCTAGAAGAGCAGCAAGTGATTTTAACCACTGAGTCATCTGTCTAGTCCCATTTCTGTAGAGTCTGTCAAGATTTTGTGATGAAAATTTTCCTCTATGCAACAAAGTTTTAAAAACTTACATGGTAAATACAATATTATTCACAATTTAGCTTCTAAAATTAGCATTTGGCTCTCTTTGCATTTTTAATATCTATTCACATGAACACAACTACTTGGAATCCATCTCATTTTTTGATATAAGTTTTATTCCAGTTTAGAGTTTGAAGTACCTTTTCATAACTGAAAAATGTGGTATCTTGTTCATCATTAACAGGAGTTAAGTGTTGATATACTTTCTTTTTTGGATTAAAATTGTTTGCAATGAAATACATGATCCATTCCTGAATATGATCTTCCCCCAAGCAGACAACACAAGTTTTAACGGTGGTGTGTGCCTCTGTAATGCAAACCACTGTGAGGAGTGGTAGGTTCAGGATTTCCTTTAAACCTCTTCCCAGTTCACCTGTGCCACTCACAGCAGCAATTATTTCCCACTGATTCCTTCCATAGACTCAGTTTGACTGTTTATATAAATGACTTTTTTATTTTTCACTGGTCTCTTACTTCCTTTTTTTCCTGTCTTACCAAAATTTACTATTAATTGACTTAAACTTTTCAGATAATAGAAGAACTATGTGTTTGTCATTTCAAATTTGATTAAAAAGATTCATAAATTTCTTGTCATTGCAAGCACTGTTCCATGAGTCTACATCAGTTACCATGGCTTAAAAAATAGTTGTTTGTTTATTCTAATGTTTGTTTGATCTCAGCAGTGATCAAACAAATGACTCTCCCTCTTAAAGTTTGAGCTAAATTTTATTATTTCTTTGTCTAGGGATATATTTTTAACACACATTGGATTTTGTGAAACATTCTTTGTAGAAACTCTGGATTCTGTTATATTTTTGTGAAGAATGCTCTCCCATCTTATTTGTTGTTAGCTGTTGACTAACTGGGTTCACATTTCACTCTCAAATCTGTAGCCTTCCAAGCCCAGCTAGAGTAAAGTTCTTGGCATCTAACCTTTGGGCAGAGTTTGAAAACAGGTTTGGAGTCCCTTTTTCTGTGATCTTCTCTTTTCTAGCACTTCCCTCATCACTTGAGAGCTGCCGTTGCTCTTCAGTTTTGCTCTTTGATTCTTCCGGGGAATGAAACTGTGGATGTTGAGAAATGTTCCTGTGTTATTTCCTTCTTGGGTGCATACACTCTTCCTCTGACTTTAATATTCACAGTTCCTCTGATTCCACAACAGTTCCAATGTCAACAGACTATCAAATATTTAGAGAATTCACAGCTTTTGTCTATGAAAGCTTTGGTCCAATCAGAACCTACCCTGTTCTCTGAAAGGAGTTTAAGTAGGCTAAAAAATGCACCCACCATTAGTGCACAGCTCTGATGGTTTAGAACATTGAAACCATGCCAACATGTATGGACATGCTACCTTATGAACAAGCAAACAATATGCCCAACAAAACCAGTCAACTTGTGTGAGTTTTCTAAATATTTGCCATTAGGAAGCATTTTTAAAAATTTGACCCTTATTTAGATCTAGACTTTTCCCAAGTTGTCTATAGTAGTATGCATACTATAATTTCCCATATACATAATAGGTAAAGAATAAATATTCATTTGGCTTATATCATACTTTATTTTTCATAACTGTAAATCCAACTAAATTTATTTAGTTTAGAGTCTACTCAGAAAAACATCAATCATGGTTATATGGATAGTGACCACTGGGTTTTATGTCATTAAAATTACAGGATCTCAGATTGAATTGAGAACCTACAAGTCAATATTCTTAAGGTGTTCATCAGCTATTTGTAGTTCATTTACACTCCTAATGGTTACCTAATCTTAGCTGGTGACCCATACCAAGTATGACAATAGATGCCACCTGGATGCTTTTGAGAGGGGTGGAATGGGAATAGCCTAAAAGGTTTAGCATATAATGAAAAGGCATTGTAATCAAAACATACAACATGCCAAAGGTTTAATATCGACTTATTCTTTGAATTGTTCATTAGCAACTAATTTAGGACCTTCTAAGTCCAATACTCCTCACCGGTTTTTAAAAACCAAACAGCAAGACAGTAGTAAAATTTGATAGAGCCACTGCTTCTTGACCTTGAAGCAAGCCAACTATACAGTGGAGAGGTTAATTTTGAGTAAATGATCAATAATCATAGTAGAATCAAATCAATAGAGAAAAATGAAAGTGCTTGATAAAATTGCATTAATATCTTCAGTATAATGTGCAAAAATCCTATGCAGTGATGATGGAGTGGTGACTATGTTATTTATTTTGTGAGGTATAGAAACTGATTTTCAGAGGATCAGGGTCTAACTCTTCACCAAGCACTATGAACTTTTCAGTGCTAGGTTCGCATTACATTATCAGTCTTAATTGGTTGTTACTTAATCTTCTTTGACCTATACTGTTTTTATAAATTGCATTTGCCCAGTAGGATGATTTGGAATTAAATGCAATGAGGAACACAAGGAAGTTTCTTGATAAATGTCACTTACGCATCTATAATCATTTTAAAGCTCTATCTTCTTCATTCATTTTATCTATATACTCCTAAAGGAAAAATGGCATGGAATTCAATTCTCTATATTATAATCATTGAATACACACTAGACAGTGTGACTCTGCATCTCTCTTTCTGATCCCTCTTTCATGATTGCTTTGGCCTTGGATAGCACAGGTCTGGACTTCTCAGATTTCAGCTCTTCAGAATACAACGGGTTTTCTAATATTAGCAAGACAAAACCAATGGTCATAGTACGTTCAGGACTAGTTATCAGCTATAGAATTGAGAAAAATTACATAACCAAATTCACAATATCCTGGGTAAGGGTTAGACATGTCTACAGCAGGACAAAGATAGATTTGTAAATAAAAACTGGTTTCCTGGAAGGGTTTAGACGGAGCTGACATACCTAGCCTCATGTGGCTCATGTACAGCTCTGCCTGAAACTTGAAACCAAACATATCTTCTTATACCATCTTTTTATACTTTAAATTAAATATTCGGAGAAGAGGGGAATAAGGAAAATAAATGACCAGTGAGTGAAGACAAACATATAAAGGTCTGCTTTGAAGAACGACTATGTGTATTTTATGTGTAGCAAATGCATCTAAATCCATGTCACATAAGTATCTAATTATATTCTGTTATGTGCTAGGATGAAGGCATGTTTAGATACTCTGACAGTTTAATAATGACCATATATATTAGTATTTAGTCATCTGTACTGGCCTGTCCTTGGGGTTCTGACAGGGTATGACTTCAGCCACAGTAACTAAGAGCACCACCTGTGCACATTCATTAAGATCCCTTTTAAAAGGGCCCTGTCCACCTCCCATCCTCCTCTCTCTTTCTCTCCCTCTCTCTCAGTCTGTCCCCCCTCTCTGCATGTCTCTCTCTCCCTCTCTTTCTTTTCTTGCCTCTTTCCTGTTGCTCCTGTTCCCAGAGCCCAGTCTTCCCCCCTTCTCTTCCACTTTCTTATGATCCCTTTCCCTAATAATAAAACCCCCTCTGTTTGAAACCTGTTGCATGGCATCTTTCTCTCATGTGCTGCTTTTCTTTTATCACAACAATATATATTGTCAAAAGTGTTCAATTCAGACACCATTCCCTCTGGCTGGCACTCTTGTTCTTTCCTTTCTTGGGTTTTTCTACAAAATAAACTTCAGTTTTTCCCAAGAGCTCATTAAGTCCCCCCCCCATGAAACTCATCTTAGTATTTCTCAACTTTTTGGATATATGGCTTAGTGCATGCACAAAATACCTTTGATGAAAGAATAATTTTACAGTAGTAGAAAATGGTGCAGAACAACAGAGGAGAAAGACACCTAGATGAACCTCATTTATTCCATCATATGTAATTTCCTAAACTAAAGAATAAAATATCTTAGATGTAGAAGTAGTTCTCTGGAGATTAATTATTTAAAGTTTGCAATTTCATAACTTCACCAAACGGCAGACTATTTCAAATAACATTTATTTGGTATGTAGAGGAGACAAAATGAAAAATATAATGCATCTCTCTTGTATTAGTACTTTACTTTTTACACAACACTCTATAATTTTTTTTGTTAAGTATATATGGTATTGTTGTGGCCGGCCAGTATTTCTCTGAAAACTGGTCATGTAAGCTGACCACATCACATGAGTAGAATGGTACACTGTGTGAAAGAGGGCCAGAGGATGTCGAGGTGAGCAACGTCAATGGAAAGGTTGCTTGAGCTAGTAAATGGAATTAAGAAAAAGAAGTAAATATGCAAGTGCTAGAAAAGGAAGAGAAGCTGTAAATTTCAAATAACTGCTAGCTGAAAACAAGAATGGTAAGGAGGGAGGCTCAGTGAAGTAGGGAGCTGGGGCTTTTGGAGACTAGAGAAACAGAAGGGATAAGGATATTGCTTAGTTAGAACAATTTGGAGCAATGCATGTATAACAGTTATTAGCTTATTTCCCCCTTCTAAAGTTTTGAGACCAATTACAATATTTAAAATGTGATCATGTTTTAATTATTCTTTCTGATCAAAAAGAAAATTTAATAATCAAACACAAACACATGTGAGTGCAATTAACTATTTTAAATACTGTTTCTGGTTTTCCTTTTCATAAAAATTCTTTCAGTGCAATTTTAAGGTCAACTAAGGCTACAAATGAAAGCAAAACATATGTTTCACATCACATTGTGGCAGTGCTAAGAGGCTAAACTCTGGGGTCAGATGCTTTGATTGTGAAGCACAACCCTGCTGCTTTCCTTCTGTCTTCCAGGCACGCTGCATAGCAGCTTGATAAAGTAGAGGTAAAATAGCATGCGGATCACATGACTGTTTTGTGGCACAGATTAGATGAAAAGCACTAGAGTCTGGCATGTTGCAGATATGCATTGACAAAGAAGGTTGCTATTAAAATGGGCAGTTTGTGCAGACTGATATTTATGAGTCAACATGTATGTCATCTCTCCATCTTGCAATAGGTCTGAATTCCAACTGTGTCTTCACCATGTGTTAATGCTTGAAGTTAAAGCGGAAGCATCTATGAACTAATGAATCCAAGGCACTCAGCCAAACACCATGCATAGAATACAGTTAAGAAGACGGAAGTTTTGAAATGGTAGAGCCACAACTGGCACAGGCACAGAGCTGTGACAGTCTGAGTGGCTACAATGCTCCATGTAGAAATCAAGTCTTCTTATTTGTCATCTCAAATATATCTTCTCTGTGATGAGGTCTCAGTTAAAGAAGGGCTTTTGATAATTAAACTTATGGTGCTGTCATTGAAAGGTTGTTCATAGAATGCAAACTGTATATATGTATGTAGTAGAGCTGGCATTACCGAAGAGGAAGAAAAAGCCTCTACTGGGTCCCAGCTGGAAAAGGAAGCCTTTCTGGCTTTGCACTGAGATAGACCTGCATAGCTCAAATCCTTCTGTTAGACCCAAGCAAGAATTTCTGGCCTATGATCATTGACTACTTTGGCTATGATAAAGTTTTGGTAGCAAAGAAACAAGAAGCAAATAGTTTTCTAAGATCTTTTGGCACTGTCTTTTTTCTCCAGTTCTCCAGTTTGAATATGCATATGTTGTAGCAGTATTTTACACTAAGTGATAATTGTTGTACAAAAGGACCACGAAAAACATAGGCACATAATTGTAAAGAAACTATATATGATTATAGCTTAATATTGGGTATTAAGTAGCTGAGATGGAATACAGTAGATTCAGATTGAATAATACCATCATATCAAATACATAAAGATTATTTTTAAAGTCTGCTTGAGACATGACTTTAAATAAAATTTTAGAGTCTAAATAATAAGAGAATATATTAAGACCCAAAATGTAAAAAAAAATAGCATTTTAATAACAAACTTTTGATGCAGTGCATTGACAAGTCAGGTGTCTAGTCACTAATTATTTCATTTTGGATTGATTTAATTCCAGAAAAAATATCTTAACTTAATTGTACTTTAAAGATTTTTTGTGACATACCTTCATTTGTCACTGTTTTTCAGGTTTATTTCCTGCTGTCCTGAATCTTGCTTCTAATGCGCTCATCACAACCAATGCAACATGTGGGGAAAAAGGACCTGAAATGTACTGCAAGTTGGTGGAGCATGTCCCTGGACAGCCTGTGAGGAACCCTCAGTGCCGAATCTGCAATCAAAACAGCAGCCATCCACAACGTATGTATTATATATGTGTTTGTATTGCGCTGGATGGGATGGATGATAAAAACACAGTGAGGCCAAGTTGTATTGAATTCAAAGAACTTGTGAGCCAAGAATTCCAGCATTTTCTTTTCAATGAGCTTTTTGTGGTCCTTCTTAGTCATTCTATAAACATATTTAGTATCAGTGTCCCTTACATACAACAAGTTCAATAATAGAGAGGAATTCACTAGTTGAAGCTCTGTGTCGCTTACTAGGATCACTGGCTCCAGAAAACTTTCGGGATGTGATGACTCTTGTGGAATTTGGCTGTTCATTGTTTAGTTATTTGCTAGATTTGGTTCTTGAGATGCAAGAAGAGTAAAGAATGGTCCTGCCTTCAACTAGCCAAGGATTAGTGAACACAGGCTCTGAAGTGAGAAAAGAGGTCATAAATTCAGTGTCAGGGTAAGGGAAGGCTTTCCTAATGAAACCATGATGAAGCCAGCAGCCTAGGTCAAGTATGAACTAAAGAGGTTAATAAGTGAGGAGGGGATAAGAAGAGGAAGGCGAGAAAGGAGAAAGTCTGAATAACACAGAAAAGCTTCCTCGTAAAAAGATGTACAAATAGAATGACAAGAATTGAATTTTCAGAGTGTGGAGTCTAGACATGTGTGGAATATAGAAGCTGGAAACAGGTTACAAATGGTTCTACAAACCAATGGAAGAGTGGCTAATAAAAGGTGGAATAGGAACATGTATTATAATCAAAACTGTAGCATGAAGTAAAATTATATTCTTTGTTCTAGAGAAATTATGAGGAAATTAGGAAAAGAGAGAAGTAACTCAGGCCCTTAGAGCTTGCCAAGAAGACCTAAGTACAGGGAGAAAGCTATGCATGGATGGAGGCAGTTTGAGTTAGGAAGAAGAGGGGGATTATCAAAGATAGTCACACACACATCTGGAGGATGTGACACATGGCATATTGTAGGGACTCTGTGTAATTTAACTTGTAAAGGATTTTTGTGAGAAAGGGAATCTATTCAAATATAATTTTGGAGATTAAGACTGCCTTAGAGATATGTTGTAGAAAGTGATATGTCTGCATCTCTATTGATTGCCTATATAAGAAATTAATAGAGTAAATAGTGGGAATTGAAGAAATGGTGAAAACATAATTTCATAACTAGACAATTTTCAATTTTTTTCATTCATTATTTTTCAATACAGTTTTAGGTTGCCAGTAAAATAAAGGGTAAAGCACCAAGATTTCCAAAATATCCCTTACCTAGCATATGTGTGGCCTCCTCAACAACATTTCAATCTTCATTATCCCCACTATCTAGAGTGCTAATTTGCACTGTTGAGCTTCCATGAACACATTATCATCCAACCATCACCATTTACTTTGAGTCTCACTTTTAGTAATGTACAGTCTATGAGTTTGGACAAATATATCATGTTCTTTACAGATTAATTGAGCTATTCTTAATGGAATGGAAAGGAAGGAAACTCAGTTTTATAACTTGTGGATTCTTTTCATCTCAGCAGGAAAAATGAGACTATAACACACACGCACGCATACACACACACACACACATACACACAGAGACAGACAGACAGACAGAGATAGAGACACAGACAGAGACAGAGACAAAGACAGAGAGAATAGTAGCTAAACAGCCTTATATCAAATTTAGGGATTTTTTTAAACATTGTGTATATTTTCATAATATGACTATATGGATACTTCTTTGATTACAATTATTGATATTGTATGTCCAGAGTATTTGAAAAACTAAGATATTTCATAGAGGTTGCACCCTTTCCCCATGGGGGTCTGTTGACTGCTTGTTCTAGGGGCTTTTAGCAAAACACTTCTCATCTCCTCCTCCCAGTAAGGCCTGTATGCAAGTTCCTGTTTATTTTCTAAATGCTAATTCCTGTTTTTGACCCACCCTTTGCTGGAGGGCCCTGGGAATGTAGGCTTCTGACCTTGGTGTTTTTCCACCATACCTGACTTTGCTATATAAGGCTCTACTCTTGTAATAATAAATGCCATTCTCCTTGTAAGAATGAGCCTCTGTCTTTTGTCTTTATTTTCATCCTTAGTCCTTAGCCTCAGATCATTGTGAAGTATGGTAGCACTGTAGCTGCAAACACACAGGCAGCTTGCTACAATAGAGGGCATCCATGAAAAGATTTCTATTCTTTTAGTGACTCTGATATATACATGGGAACAGGCAGTGATATAGCACACATCTTGGGTTTTTCTATGTCTGGTATAGTATGTTAAGAGGTGAGGACCAGTGCCAGAGACCTGGGGGAGATTTACTAGGTAAAGAAATTACTATAATCAAGGCAGATGAGGAAAAATAAAAGTTCTCAAGCTGGGTAATCAGGAGAATGTGATACCAAGTGGAGAGTAAAGAGGTAGGGTGAGTGGTGCAGGTACTGAGTGGGGTGGAAAGAGAAGTTGCAAGTGTCTGGATGGATCCTCAAGGAGAAGTCAGACAATGCAGGGCAGCCAGGAAATAGAAGCTGAAGCCATAAAGGAATAAACTGGGTGGATAACAACTTGTACATTCACTGCGAATAAAGATGAGTTCTGATGAACAGAAACTGTCATCTATTCATTGACTGGTTTCTCACTTTTCATTAAGACGTGAAAGCCTGGAATCCTGGACATAATAGTAGGTGAATGGTGGACATGGGGTAGTAGAAATGTGTAGCTGTGTGTTTAGACTAGGATAGGAAACAGGGAGAATTATAAAGATAAATGTGTTGGCATCACTATGCTTATGCTAATATAAAATGTATAAAATGTGAAATTTAAATTGTCATATGTTATAGTCTAAGTATATTAAATATACAAATATATTTAAATATGTAAATATTTTATAGACAAAAGAGAAGGATGGAAGTGAGTAATATCTTAGAAGCAGTGATAATGATGCAAAGTTTGAGATGGGAAGGAATTGAGTGGAGACCCGTGATAGCAGAATTGGATGACTCATCCTGGTCCAGCAGAGTCACCAACCCATCCTGTCATCTATCTGCTTTAGGGTTCTGTGTTTGGGGTATTTTTCATCTCAGTGGAATATACTTACATTTTGATGTAGATACACCAAGTTTTTCACACCAAAGCCAGAATGAAGCAAGGGACATAGGAAGAATCTTCAGGTTTCTTCTCTGTTTGTTCACTTGTAGTCTCTTAAACTTGTCATAGCCTGAATTTACTTTGTGTTACTTTCAAGTGTGAGCAGCTTCATTACATTTCAAAATCAATTTTGATACTGTAAACTCAGAAAGAATAAACTATGACAGGAATAAAAATTTGGCAATAAATTATGTGAATATACTTGAGTAAAAATTGTAGTAACAGATGATAAATTTTCACAAATTCAGCGACCTTCCAGAATAAATCCACAAGGTCTGCATTTAATCATCAAGCAAAGAAAATTAAACAAACTTTCTGGCTGTTAGTAGTTTGTGTTTCTTAATTAAAATACAAACAGTTTGAGAAAATTGTCTTATGGTTCCCCAGTCAGTTTTCAAAAGTAGTTGGCTTTCTTTGACTAGTATAGTTTTATTTTTTGAAGATATAATATTTCTATCTTTTTTGAATAAGGGAACTCTGCTAACAATTGATCAGTATTTGCAAATTAATTATGATTACTGAAGTGAAAATTATGGTTGTTGATATATATTCCCATCTTTTTTCTGGCTGATTTTCATATCAGTTTGACTTGAGGTAGCAGATAACAAATTTCCCGTATAAACAGCTACTCTTGGTAATTACTGAAAACCAATGAATTCTGTTTGAAATAATTTTGAATGTGTGCTTTGCTTCCACACATGAGAACAACAACACCAAAAAGAAATAGGTAGATGATGTAGAATGCTTTCTATATTTATTTTTCTGGAAGGGCAATGACAGTAATCTTTCACATGTGGCCCTAACTCCTGATGTGCTGATTTTTGCATTCATGCACACTACCAGAGACATTTGTTGATGTTTGCTTAGGATTCTGCTGTTTGCTGTTTTTATACAGTGACATTGGACCTAGCCTCAACAGAATTCAATTGGCACAAATTGCTAAATATATACATCAGTTTTCTTTTCATTATTGAGACTGGATGTCTCATCACAATGAGCTATTGATGTGATAAGACTTGGTACAAAGTAAGTCCATGGAGCACTATAGTTGCATTGAAATTCCAGTGGCAATGTCATATTACCATTCTGTCTTATATTATCATATCTATATTAAAATATGAATATCAGACTTTAAGTTCATGTTTTTAGTTGAAGATTACATAGAAGACTAAATAAATAAAATTAACATAAAAATTTTCACTAAGTGGAAATGGCAAATTTTATAAACATCCTTTCATGTAAGTGTGCATGCATGTGTTCATGTGTGTGAGTACACATATGTGTGCTGTGTGTGTGTCTTATTGCATGTGAGAAGAACAGAGGATAACCATGGGTGTTGATCCTCGGCCACTGTCCACCTCTGATTTTGAGGCAGGGTCTATCATTTGCCTGGAGCTTGTCAAATGAGCTATAATGGCTGCTCAGTGAGCTCGAAGGATTATTCTTGGAAAATATCAAACACAATCCCAAATGAATGTACCAGGGCTCTGAGATGTGGAGATAATTTTTTCATAGCCCTGAGATCACACACATCCAACACTGCTGCTTGGGGATTATCATGCTCACTTTATTAAGTTATATTATTTCTTTTAAAGATAATTTTTATATTATTATTAGATCCTTACACATGAAGACCACAGTCTTGCTATTTTTTATCTTCAATTTTTATTAAGTGTAATTTGTCTGTAATGTTCACAACAATTCATATTTTGAACAGGCTTATAATTTATTTCAGTACTACACAAATATGTTCCCAAGCAAGCTTGGGCAACCCTCTAAAGAAAGGGATCCCTCAAATGTTTTCACTGATCTGTGATAATAAGGGCAATGAATGCAGTGTTCCATAGTGTTCATAAAAGTAAAGGGAATAAGTTTGACTGAGTTTCCTTAACTTGATATTATTGTTTTTAAAGATGATTGTAGGTTTCTAAATGTCCATTCATTTATGAATGAATGTTGAATTCATGGTACATTGGATGATGATAAATTAGACTCAAAATTGCTATCATTTATAAAATTCTGAGGATAGAATTCCCACATTAACTTTCCAAATCTCTTATACATGTATTGTTTTTTTTCTGATTTTGATTTTCTCCTGGAAGTTGAGGGTCTGGAAAATCCTACTGTGAGTAGAGTTTTGCCATCCCTCTTTTAGGAATAAAATGGAATTTAATGGATTTTTCCATGGCCAGTTAGTTACTAAACAGTGGAGGCAATAAAAATAAGGCATCATACATGCCTTTTTTGTACACTGAGTCTGGGGGTCTTTCATTTCATATCATTAGACAGAATACATGTCCCAGCTCCTGGATTATGCTGGCAAGTTAAGAGGGTAGGATTTATCCTCACAATGACAAGATTTATTGACTCATTAGGGATATTTCTTCAACTTAAAATAAGCATTATGTCAGGGTTCTCCAGAACAGCACTGTTCAAATGAATGTATATTAAAGGGGCATTTCTTATCTTGGCTTGCAAAATATGGTCTGGATAGGCCAATAATAGCTATCTTCACATGGAAGAAGCTAAGAACCAAGTAGCTCACTTCTAAAAACTGTTTTTCAACCATGCTATCCTGGTATTGAGGTCCTAGAGGGTTCCTGCAGAGCCATTGGTCTTCATTCAGTACAGGTTGGAAGCCTGAGGAATCTGGATTTTGTTGTGAGCAAATAAAAGCAGCAAAGATAGCACCAGGGTAGATAAACTAGCTAGTGAGATGTGAAGGCCAAAAGCAGTAAGTTTTTCCCTTGGACCTCCTTTTGTCTGGGCAGCCACTGGAAGGTGTATCTATGTTTCTGAACAGGTGTATCAGCAGCTTGTCTCTTGGTTGATTCCAGATCATGTTAGGCTGAGATCCAAATCAACCACCACACTATACCTCTGAATATTTTCTGAGATAATTAGCTTTGTTAAAGTCCCCAGGATTGGTGCTAGAGAGCACACTTTTTCAGAATGAAAGCAGGATAATAACAGGTTAGTAGAGAGTCTCCCCAAAACTTTGTGGACATTTCAGAGGGCTGATGTAAGTGGCTCCCACGTGAGATCTGAGGGTCTTAGACATCTTTACCTCAATCCTGAGAACAGAATCAGGAACACCAACGGCCTCCACGCTTGTCATCCTCAGCCAGATGTGCTCTGTGCCCATTTAGAGAAAAGATCTAGAACTTGTGAAATATGAGAAAAGGTTCCAACACAGTCAAACTTGTAACAGAGCTGTGAGATGTGGGGATATTTATGTTCTTAGATATCTGTGAGCTAGAGTCAAAGACATGAGAATCTGAGAGCTTCTGACTTGGAGGAAAGAAGAGAGCGATAGTGAAAGACAGCTATGACTGGAGGGATGGCTTACACTTACTTCCTTTTCTCTAGTTGCCCTTCAAATCTGTCTGGATAGGATGTGAGGGAAAGCCTATGTTTGCTTGGTACATTGCAATTTCATGTGCCAGTCTCCTGCCTTGCCAACATTGATTAGATTCCTCCTCTGGAATGAGTGATGCATGAGCAAGTGGATGTTGGGTAGGGGATTTGGAGAATCTCTCAATATAGTTCTAAATCATGGCTGGAAGGTGAAAAATTAAAGTCTTGTTCCAAAAACATCTCATAGACAGAAAAAGGTATTGTTTTATATTGTATATTAAAGCCTATTGGGTTGTCCACATCTCAGCAATAAAGAAGGTATGTAAACAAGCAATATTCAAGCATCTTCCCAACATGAGCGTTTTTCAAACCATCAGTACCCTAGTTGAATTTCTCTACTATTTATTTGCACATTGTTCTGGGAGTATCCTTAAGGCTTTCAGTTTTAGCTGGTGGTCAGTGTTCGGTACCTTCTTCTCTACCTAGACATTCACCATTTCATGCTGTGTTGTGTAGATTTATGAAGCCACGGAGATGTGTTGGAGACAGAAATGGCTTTTTAAATGCTTGCTGCCTGCAGATGTGCTCTACCCCTTCAACTTTGTTTCACCCTTTCTTTGAAAAGACTGCTGTAAGGTCATTATCTGACCTTTCTCTTCCTTCTCTCCACCAACACCATAGAGAGACATCCGATCACGAATGCTATTGACGGCAAGAACACATGGTGGCAGAGTCCCAGTATCAAGAATGGAGTAGAATACCATTATGTGACAATAACTCTGGATTTACAACAGGTAGGGTATCTATTGTCATTTTCCACTTTTGAAATTATGCATTGAATCTGCTATTTGTTTAGTTAGCAATTTTTAGATGAAAGGATATGCTTTCTTATCACTATTATTTTCTCGATATTGTGACAAAGGTCCTGCCAATTTCACAGATAGCCATTTATTGATGTTTGGCCCTTACTTCTAAAGCACAACTCAAATGGATCCTTGTGGATGGATTAGAAATGAATTAGAAGCTGAATGTCACAAACAGTTGGGAGTAATGATAAAAATATGGCTCAACAAAATTTTATGTGAAGAAAATCTAACAGTGCAGTTTAAAACTTACAAAACAAAACTATGCTATCAGGGGTGATAGTGTGTGTACTTATAAGGCTTTTGGATGGCAAGGCTCCTGAGTAAATTGTTCTTATTACTGAGAGCTGTGCCAGCTGTAATAGCTGATTCTCAAATTAAACTCAGACTACTAAATGAGATACTCATCCCTGTAATTGTATAAAATTCATGTTGGATATCAGAGTTTGTGTTGCATAAGTCTCTATGCCTCCTGTTCTTAACTTTCTTATTTTTCTTCATGATATTCAATTCAGGCTGAGCTTAATAACCAATATCCATCCTCATTCCCAAATAATTTAGGCTCATATATGGATTTATGATGGAATTTGAAAAGACATCCCCATAATTTTCCCCAATACATAATAAGAGTGCCATTGACCAGAGATTAAGACAAAAAAATGGATTTAGATTGATTATTACTTAGCCTGTCTTTTTTTCAGTTTCTTGCATCATCGTAGAAAAATCTTCCAGCATCACTGCCTGTGTGGTGTGTGGATAGACTAGTAAGAATGCAAGGATGTGCTAAAGATGCTTATTGACACAGACTGCACAATGAGGCCATGCTTGTCATAGCATGCCATGATGTGAGGAAGTAACCGATAGCAGGATAGATTGACACTAGACCCTAGAATTAAGCATCCCTTCTCCAGGATCTTGGCCTTTCCTGGTGAGGACTGCAAATACTCCTATGTAGCTGTAACAATAAAAGACACACTTGTTGAGGGTACAGGTAACTGTTTATTGTACAAATTACTTACAAGAGAATACGGGGGCAACCAAGATGAGCCAAGTAGCTTTCGCCACAGAACTGGAAGCCGAAAAGAGAGAGCATGGCTCTGCTGCATGGTCTTTTATCAGAACCTCCTTACACGCCTCTAGCCACGCCCAAAAGTGGGCCTGGCTAGTGGCGTAGTTCATTGCCCTTTCATTACTACATCCTTATGCTTCTCTAGTCAAGCCCAAAGTGAGTGTGGTTAGCGGCTCGGTAAACCGCCCTTTCATTACCACATCTGTATGTGCCTCTAGTGCACCGCATGGTTAGGGCGGAGTCCTAAAGTCTCCTCCTATACTCCTAAGCTATCCATGGCTGCTCAGGGAGAGAGAGAACTAACAGATATCACAGTAGATTCTCCTTTATCCCTCTAGGGACTCCTTGGCACCTGAACAACTGGATAAGAGCAGGGTCCCTATGCTGTCGCCGAATAATCAACTATTATTATCAAATAAAATATGGGTTTATTTCTATCTATTAGAAGAGTGTTAGCCTTGAGTTAGTTCTTAGCTCATAAGAAGAGTCAGAGAGCTGATGGCTATGGAGTGCTATCCTGACATGCTTTAGGTTAGCTGATCTGTGGATGAATTTTTGGAGGATTTTGCCCTGGATATAGACAGCTTGATCCTTTATTGATTGCAGCATCCATGTGATCATTAAAAATCAGTCTTTCCAATCAAGAGTGAGACTGCACTCCATCGACTCAGGTCATTGCTGGCGATAGGAAATCAAGAGACAGTGAAGGCTTGTTGTTCTCATTTATTCTCCACTTATTTCTTATTGCACATGGGTCATAAAAGTTAATTATTAATACCCTGTGTATACAGTACTTAAACTTTTCCTTGAGCTAGACAACACTATAATTTATTTGTTATCAATAGAACGATATTTTTCTTCTAATTTACAGCAATATTATACAATCACAGGTTTTAACTTAACCCTTATAGTCAACAAATGCATCATTAATTTAGTGAGTCAGTGTTTACCTAAAAGTTGTGTTTTTTTTTATTGAAAGCATGTATGTATTCTTAACTCTATTTCATGTACTGCTTTCCCCATGACCACATGATATCTTCAGAAATTAGTGGTGTTTTCTGTGTTTTATTCCTCCTCTCATGTAATATAATAACCTAAAGTGTCTTCTATAGTTATGTCTCCACAACAAGTGAACGTGTCATATTTATAATAAAGGTTGACCTAACTCTAAATTCTGAATTTATCAAGTATAATTGGCTCAGTGCCTATAGGCTCAAATGGTCTGGTAGTGTGGTACATGCCCATTTTCATATTTACATTTACTTTCTCCTACTTCCTAAAAATTAGCTTATCATGTGAATTTAAGAGAAGGCAGACTCATATAATCAGATTCATGAGGTAAGCTCTCATTTCTGTTGACCCAAGACTTTACTCTAGTCGATTAATTAAGGATATAAAAATTAAGCATGTTTCATACCTAGGCTTTATAATAGTGTTCATTATACTAGAAGGGGTTTCACATTTTCACGTTGCCTCAGTCTGTGGATTAACAATATTTAGAAGGTGTTCTGGTACTTATTCAGCTATGACAGAAATGCAGGAGAGCATCCTTTAACACAGTGATAGGCAGGGAAAGGTGGACATTCTTTACTATCTCACTGATTTCTCACAAAAGCCCCTCAAGGCAGCTGGTGTTATTACTCTGTTTCATAGTTTTTAGAGGATTTAGACTCTAAAATTTATTTTTCCCAAATTATTAATCTTATATCGCCTTAGAAAAACAGCACTATGGAATGACTTTGGCTTTGTGTAGAGAACTTCAGTCATGGTCCCAGGGTTAAAAGCTCCCATTTAATAGTCAAAGATCACAGAGTCTTAGGAAAGTGAATTGGCCTTCTTTACAAAGCTTCCACCAAGCAGTGCTGTAGTTTACACCCAAAGAGTTCAAATGCAAAATTAAAAGTATGCCAGAATGTCATAACAGGACTCTGAAGACCCAGGCCTACAGAATTCATGAGAGCTGTTCTATATGTAGTTTAGTTTCAAGGAGGGAGCACCCACTGTCTTGGCTTCTATTAGGAAAATATTGCTCATGTTTGTGCTGTCAAGGACAGCCCGTTAGATCTCTTATTACGTAGCACATATCATTATGCGTCTAGCATGACATAACTTCTGTCTTTTTACACACACACTGAAGGGGATACATATTTATCAGCATCATACTAGATATTGTTAACTCAGAGTCAAAGCAATAGTATTATAAGGAATAAGCAAATATCATGGACTTTCCCTGACTCAGTGAGAAACTTATTTCTTTTAATTCTGAGGTATGCATACAAATCTTGACAAGTACTAGTGATTTTGCATATATATTCTTGACTCTTCTGAAAATACTTTTAATAAATTACTATTTTAAATATAAGGAACAGTCACTGAAGTGGCTTGATCAAACCATTGCCAATTACACTTAGAAGATTCTTTAATGTTTTAGCATTTGAGATAAGCACTAGAAAAAATAAGACAATTTATTCAGATAAAAATTGCTCCTTATTTTATAAACAGATTGTTTTCAGACATTTATTACTAAGGGATGCTAACATTTCCCAGTTCTATTTACTCACAGCCAATCTTGAGAAAATGATTTAATCACACTGTGCTTTGCCATTGAGATTAGTAAAATAAATATTACATTGTGGCAAGAATATGGAATAATGATTATAGCCGTATAACAGCTAAATTCCATCTGGCAAGCATGTTAGGATGCAGAATCAGCATAAACTCAAGTAGAAACTGAAGTACAAAAAAAGCCAGTATCAGTATGATGAACAAAATTGTATGGCAAGTTAGAAGATGATAATGAACTCTCAAAAATTCACAGTATGTCCAAAATTTTTTTATTTCAAGATGCCATGTGACTATGTCATGATTTCTGATCTCATTTTGTTATTTGTAATCTGGTTGCTTATTTTATTGCTGTCCTTGGATTTGCTTAACGAGAAAGCTGATTGATAGATGGAGTACCACACAGAGGTACAGTGTATGTGCCTGGTTTTCACAGAGGCTGGAAGTGGGCATCAGAAACCCCAGGATTACAGACATAGAAGGTTGTAAGCTATCATATAGATGTTGGGTCTCAAACCCAGTTCCTATGGAAGAATAGGCATCTCTCCTAATAGATGTTGAAACTCTGTTTGCGGTAGAGAACCCAGGATTCTATTAAATTAGCTACACTCACATGCAGGTATCATTTCACCTTAATCAGCCATTCACTGACATACATTGGTTAAGTAAGATCTTCTTTACAACCTTGGAGATACATGCTACACACTATTGATCTAAATATTTTATTCGTTGACACTTTAGAGCCATATCTCATGAGACAGGTTAACAATTTTTTAAAGAAAGCTATTTTTGGAAAAGGGTGAAAGTACTATTTTAAAGTATATTTTGCTATATCTTGAAAATCTTTGTGACCAGATTTTTTTCTTAAAGCTTACATTGCTTCATATTATTGAGTTATTCTGAACAGTGTTACTTAGAACTCTACTTTAAAGGAATCTGATACCTGCTTCTGGCCTCACTGGACACCTGTACACATGCACATACTCCCTCCCCCCACTCACATACACAGGAATAAAAATTAAAATCAATATTTTAAAAAGTTAATTTTTTTCTATGCTAAATTATTTGTTAACCCCCTTCTCCATTTACATGACTCAAAGAGAAATTGGCCAGAATTCTCCTGAACAAGTAATAGGTTGAAAAGGATATTTTTTTAAAAGAAAACAAATTGCAAGGTGAACATGTAGAGAACCATGTCAAAACTTAAGGAATAAAGCAAAGGAAATTCTGAAAGTTATTTGACTAGCAACAAATTCGCTGAAAAGAAACAAAAATCTCTGTCAGCCTACTGCTGTTCCTCAAGGAATAAACAAACAAACAAATTAATCCCTGAGTTAATAGAAGTCAGAAAGTAATTAAGAGCAGAGCCGAAATATAGAAAATGAAGTGAACAACAAAACTAGAATCCAAAAACTATGTTAACAATGTTGGCAGAACCTAGCTAGTTTACAGGAAAAAGAAAAAAATTGAATGAGAATTAAAAGAGAATGAATTGTAACAGATACATGTGTATTGAATACATTGAATACTACTGTGAAAAACAACTATCTATATACCAATAAACTGGAAAAGTCTAAGATATGTGGATTCTTTTTTCTTTTTCCTTTTTATTATTTATTAATAATATGAATATTAAACATAAGCTTACTTCACATGTCAATCCCAGCTCCATCTCCTTCCCCTCCTCCCCTGCCCCCACCAGTTCCCTCCAGGTCCCCATCCTCTCCCCCTCTACTTCCCAGGGAGGGTGAGGTCCTCCATGGGGGATCTCCAAAGTCTGTCATATCATCCTAGGTAGGGCATAGTCCCTCCATAATGCTGAGAGAGCATCCTTCCATGTGGAATGGGCTCCCAAAGTCCACTCATACGCCAGGGATAAATGCTGATCTACTACCTGAGGCCTCATAGATTGCTGAGGCCTCCTCACTGACACCCTCATTCAGGGGGTGTGGATCAGTCCCATGCTGGTCTCTCAGTCTGGGGTCCATGAGCCCCCCCCCCCTTGTTCAGGTCTGCTGTCTCTGTGGATTTCAGCAGCCCAGTCTTGACCCCTTTGCTCATCAATCCTCCATCTCTGTAACTGGGTTCCAGGAGTTCAGTTCAGTGTTTAACTGTGGGTGTCTGCCTCTGCTTCTATCAGCCCGAGGATGGCATATAAGGTAGTAGTCATCAGTCTCATTATCAGGAATGGAATTTAAGGTACCTTCTCCACTATTGCTTAGATTGCCAGTTGATGTCATCCTTGTAGATCTCTGGAAATCTCACCAGTGCCAGATCTCTCCTAAAACCTATAATGGCTCCCTCTATTATGGTTATCTCATCCTGCTCTCCTCTGTTCTCCTCCTGACTCAACCTTCCTGCTCTCCCATGTCCTCCTCTTCCCTCCTCTTTTCCACCTCTCTTTCTCACAGCCCCCTCCCCCCCAAGCTCCCAAACACTTCAGGAGATCCTGTCCTATTCCCCTTCTATGGGCTACCATGCATATCTCTCTTAGGGTTCTCCCTGTTTCCCAGACTCTCTGGCTGTGGGATTGTAGGCTGGTAATCCCCTACTCCATGTCTAAAATCCATATATGAGTGACTACATACCATGTTTGTCTTTTTGTGACTGGGTTACCTCTCTCAGGATGGTTTCTCTAGTGGCAGCCATTTGACTGCGAATTTCAAGATTCCATTGTTTTTTTTTTCAGCTGAGCAGTAAGTCGTGGATGGATTCTTAAACAAGGGAACCATTCAAGACTAAGTCAAAAAGAAATAGACAACCCAAATAAGGGAATTAATTAGTGATGGTGCATACCTTTAATCCCAGCACTCTAGAGGCAGAGTCTACAGGTCAAGTTCCAGGACAGTCAAGACTACTCAGAGAAGCCCTGTCTTACCCCAGCATCTAAAGATCAAGGAAATTGGCCCACTAATAAATGTCTCATATAAGGAGAATCAAGATGACTCAGTGAATAAATGTCCTTGTCATGAAGTTTGATGACCTGAGTTCATTTCCTAGGACTCAGATGGGGGAAGGAGGGAACTGACTCCCAAAAGTTGTCCTCTAATTTCTACATGTGTGTTTTCATACACATAAGTATGCACACACTCACAGTCATACACATATACACACATGTACACACACAAATTAAATGAATAATTTTTAAAGTCTCCCTTTGAAGAAAAGCCCAGAACCTGGTGGATAGTTGAACACTACTAAATATTTAAAGAAGTGATGTCACTCTTTTTCAAACCACTTAAAAGTCAAAACTATTTTAACACTCTGAAATGCTTTTTGTATGAGAATAGGACATGAATATATTGATATTAAAGCTAGTCCAAGACACTGAAGAAAAGTTACAAGTCAGTATCATTATTGAACCTAAAATTTAACAAAAAAGTGTTAACAAGCCCAAATACAGTATCACTTTAAAATAACTATGTAGAATTTATTCTTGATACTCTAGGACAAATCCTCAAATGCAAGTCTACACATGTAGTATAGCATATTAATAGAATAAGGATAAAATAATGTGATTATCTGAATGGTATAGAAAATTCATTTGATCATTTATGAAAAACACTCTAAATAAGTTGACTATCAAAGGCATGGATAACAACCCAGTAAATTGCTAAAAACATTGTACTCAATAATAAGTAGATGAAAGAATTTCATGTAAGACCAGTACTAAAACAAATACCTGATACCACATTGATACCACTTCTCTTCAGTGTGGAACTAGACATCTTAGCTAGAGTAATTAGGCAAGAAAAATAAACATCCAAATCAGGATTAATGAGAATTTTCTTTGTTTCCAAACTACATATTCTTATATACAGAAAACCTAAAGAATCTACCAAAAATAGTTAAAACTAGCAAGAAAAAGATCAGTGGAATCATGTTATTATTCAATGTCAATGAACTATCCAAAGGAATTTGAGATAACATTACTTTACATAATTGCATAGACAATGTGAAATGAAATAGAGATACCCATGAGGAAATGAAATCTTTCTACCCTACAATCTATAAAGCATGGATAAAAGAAATTTAAGAAGATGAAAAAAAAACACCATCCATCTATTGTAGCTTCATGTGGCTGTAGGAATAGTTAAATCCTCCAGAGTCTTTCCTACAAAGGCCACTGATAAAGACTGTCCTCATGGTCCTGGCACCTCTTAAAGGTTTTACCTTTAGGTTAGGACACAAATAGTCAGCTGTTCACAGAAAACCTGCAACACATATCCTCACCGATTCTCTTTCTAAACATATTCTGAAAATCCGTCACCTTTTCACTGTCTTTGTGACTCTGTCATGTGTATAGCTTTGTTTCAGAATGACTCCAATTATTGTAACTCTCTTTTGTAATCAAGTTTGGAATCCCAGGCTTTATTTACTTGTTGACTTGCCTTTTTTTATGGCCTGGCATTTTGTTTTTCCAAGTGGACAAAAATGAGGTGTAAGGATGGAGAGAGAAAAGAATGACACAATGCTAATACTTCAATGATATTTAAACAAGTGCCACCATATTAACTTGTTTATCTAATTAGCAACAGAAACAGATTCAAGTCTAGTGCCACCATGAAACACTATTTCACGATATATGTCCCACTGCAGGAAAGCTAACTCACTGTTGGGTAAATAGTTCTTGGAGTCACTGGTTAAATTAGATTAATTCATAAAAAGTAGAAACAAGAGGACACGAGGAAACAAGTAACTTTTAAAAAGCTGTAGGAAAAAATATGTTACAATTTTAAATCATAGGAACTTTGGAATGGGAAGCCTGAATAAGACATCCCAAAATAGACCAAATGAGGGCGATTTGCACAGCTGTCTGATGGCTTCCACACACAAAACATCTTTATTTGATCATTTTACTGGAATCTTGTGTGTTTACTCATTTATTCTTAGAATTTATGCCTCTACTTATTGTATCTTACTATACTGATGCACACATCTCAGACTTGCAAGTTTATGTCTTTATACATATATTGAATATGTATATATATATATATATATTAGGTAGATATGATTTACTTTCATAAATACAGCTATGTGTTTCAGTTTTAAGATAGAATATATGTATTTTAATTTATAATGTGGCATAATTTTATGTTATCCTGCCTATAAAATGTAAAATTTCCAAGGAAGACCATTATTAGGCTAGGGAGATACTAGGAGGGCTATCCTCCTATTCACTGGTCACTTCTTAGTTAGTTCTTTGACCTTCACAAGAGTCTCTCTTTTGTGCTTGAAGTACCTGGATGAAGTACCTGGAAAGACCATCTTTCCCTACTTTTAGTTCACTCATTAGTATCATGCAGGATGAGTTTGGATTAAATACTTTGTGTCTGAGAAAGTCCTATGAAGTAGGAATAATATTTTCCCTTGAAAGGATTTATTTGCATCTTCACAAGTGCAAATATTTGAGGAACACTTTATAGTCATGAAGGCAGGAACTGTAGTGGCTTTCTCCAGTTGACCTTTGTCTTGGAGGCAGAACTGAGAGCTCAGATTACCGGCCAGTGCCTTTACTGCTTGACTGACCTGGAAGTCCAATTTCAGGTTCCCCCAGGTCTCTGTAAATTTCCAGTGGTCAGCTTAACTCTTCATTACCCATGGGTCACACTTTGCATGCTATCTCCTGACCCTTTACCTCTTAGCATTTGCCAAATCTCTTAAAGTCGAATCTGAAATGAAGCCTTCACCTCATTTCTCTGTGGATCATCATCTGTCAAGTCTGAGCTGAGGTTGTATCCCTGAAGTCCAGTATGGAGTTTCTCATCTGTGCAGCTGTGGCACAATCCAGGCAGGAGCTTTTCCCCTTAACCCCCTGTTCACCTTTCCACAAATCGCTGAAGATGTTAGAGAAAAATACTAGTTCATGTGGGTCTCTTGCTCTTTGCTCAAGTCTGGCAGTTTCTGTAATTTCTTGACATCACCAAGCAGCTGGTCTTTGAACACATTCAGATTTTGTTTGTTGTCTTTGGGGAAGTGAAAAAAAACACAATAAAGCATATGTATACAAGTATAGCAAACTTTTAAAAACAAACAATAAGACATGGTATGTGATACAAACTGTACATATGAATTAAGGAATATTTAGAATATCAGTCCTGATAATGAAGCATGTTAACTATTGGAATATTTTGAGAAAATAAGTGAGACTATTTGAAATTATGATCACACCTTATAAAATTAACAATAACATTCCTGACAAATCTTTATTTAGGAGACAATAGTTGGTAGTGGTAGTGTAGACAGCTCTGGACATGAAGGAGACAGGGAACGTCTAAGGGTGGAAAATTAAGAAACCAATTATAATAGTGAAAGTCCTTAGTAGAAAACTAAATGAGGCATTAAGACACTATAGAGAATGACAGGAGAGACCCTTCCATTGTACTTTCTATCTATGCAACCTTCAACAGGTGCTATTGGAGTGGAGAATTTAGTAACAAAAAGTACTAACCGTAGAAAAGACTGAGTACCTTTGACTCCAGCATACAGAAAGTAATAGAAAGACAGCCGGCTGATGAATTTGAAGCACAGAGATCAAAGGAGAAGATGGTGTGAGGTGATGTTGGGAAATGGCTCCGTCTGCTTAGCCACTGCAGAGAGCAGTCAGTCACCAGAAGGACTTTAGATTTATCTGTAGAATAATGAGATGCTGACCACTGAGAGTTGAGCAAGACTTAACTTGATTTCCTTTATTTTGTTAGTGTCACTGTGGGAGGGGACTGTCCACCTGAACAGTAGTTAGATCACTGCTGTTTCCTGGCAATGGGGTGACTTCAGGGAGATGGCAGTGGCAGAGCAGAAAAGTGCTGCTCTGAAGTTTATGAAGGAGGTTGGTGTGACTAGATTTAATGGAAGAATCCACAAGGAAGGCGGGAATGTTGATTCCCCCAGGGTCCTTGCCTGAGGAGTGCCTCTTACTATGACAGTGTCACAGACCAAGGAGCAGGTAGTATTAGATATTGGGTGGTAATTAAGCTTTCATTTAACTTATTGAATTTGAAATGTGCATTTATTACCATTGTGGAAATAGTCAAGATACAATTGCACTTCAGGGAGAAAGTCAATCTTTGGGATCATGAGGATAAGGACTCATTTAACACTGGTCTCTTTTGTCAATGAGAAGGGAAGATTAGAGTTGAGAGGAGAGCCAGGCTGAATCCCAGGGCATCCAAGTGTTAGAAGTGAGAGGTAAACTATTTCAAGAAGGAATTGAAGAGTTGAAAGAAATAATCCCACTGCCAGAGTATCAGAAACACAAACCCTCTGGATTGCAACAGGCAACATTATCTAGGTTCTTTTGGTTGTAGATGTCTTTCTTTGTTCTTTGTTTTTCTTCTTCTTTTTTTCCTTACAAAATGGCTCCAAACAGTGAGATGTAATTGGGAACCTTTTACAACAAAGTAACATCTACCAGCGACCAGTTTAATTATTTGAATACACTAATGTTCACACTGCAATTTTTCAATTAAGGTAATAGCCAATGAAATTGGGCAAAACAAAATAAAACTGATAACCTTTTTGCATATTAGCCAGATTATGTCTAAATATTCAAAATAATAAGTTACTTTATCAAAATATATCACTTTTGTTTGTTTTTACTAATATTTTAATGCAGATTTTCTGCCAAGTTGATTGTGGGAAGCTGATTTTAGATTACTCCTAAATTAGTGGAAACAATGAACACAAGTAAGAAAAATCAGTACAAATCAGGACATCAGTGCAAACCGTGAGGAGCAGATGCTTCTCCGCAGGGAATCATCATTATTATTCTGATATAAGAAGTCATGTCAGGTCCTGGAGATGGCTTTCCAGGTGAATTGCTTCATTTGAGTGATGAGTTCTATGCCAGCCCAGCCCTAGAGGCATGTGTCTGTAGACTGTGCATAAAGCATGTAGAAACACTAAGATTCTGGAGCTCACCAGCAAGCTCCAAGTTCAGGGAGAAACCCTGCCTCAAAAATAAGATGAAGAGAGACTTTGAAAGACGCCTGATGGGGATCTCTTTTCTCCAAATGCGTGCGTAGAAATGCAAATCTATCCTCACACACAGATATGCACACATGCAACTGGATGAGATATTTTGACTCCTAAAAATAAGTCCTTTTGTGTAAGCTACATACTATTTCAACAGTGGTTACATCATTTGACTTTTCCACCACTAGGGCCCTGGAGTTCCAACCTCCTTACACTCTCACCCACACTTCTTGTTTTCTGTTCTCTCTTTTCAGTTTTCCAAATTGGTTTAAGGAGATTATGGCTCATATTTTCAAGACGAGTTCTCTAATATTTCTTGAGGTCATTTTTGACACATCCTGAGAGATACATAATAATTTTAAACTGCCTGCTGTTGGAAAGAATAGCAATGAGGAGTGTCCTGTAAAATTTGAAAGTCTTGAATCATGATAGATACAACCTTGCGCTAAAGGAAATGAAATCCTGCTCAATTTTGCTCTGCTTGCTAAAATATGTCATCAGTTAAAGGCTCATGATAAGTCAAAAAGAGTCAGGTAGTAAATGAGCTATTTTGTTATTTGCATAAATTACAGTTTTATCATACAAATATAACATGTGGGCACTCATGTCTGGAATTACAAGAGGAATTTTTGTCATTTGGAAGTAGCTGTAGGCATTACTTGGACACCTGTTTCGTCCTGTACAGTAGACAAGGTGTTTCCCAGGAATCTGTGAATCATCGCCTGGCATTTTCAACTTCTCAAGGAAGATAATCTTACAAATAAGAACATTTGCATCTCAGATATTAAGCATCTTGTTTAACATGTAACAGTTAGAAAGCAATGGAACCAGAGCCCATCTTAGCCACCCCTAGTTTTACAGCTTTCCCTTCAGACTCTAAACAGATATTTTCAATTTCCTATGTAAACATCAGAATTTAAGAGCATCAAGGTTTTCTCTGTTGTTCACAGAACTGAACTTGCCTTTTATCCTAGTTTCATTTAAAAATTAAATTATTGTAAAATAATCTTAAACTTCTACTTGTAGTTGAAACTTTGGATTGATCAAAAGCATTTTTATTGTCCTATAACATATGTTTACAGATAGAACTTCACACCCTATGTTGCCTGATTTAATGTCTCTGTGCATTGCTGCTTCTCTAATAATAATTTGAATGGTGTTAGTGCATTAGTATGCTCATCAGTCAAGACAAGCACCTATAAGAAGCCATATAGACTTGGGAATCTGATGAAAATGCTCTGGGAAACTAATTACAACAGATTGGACATCAGACAGTCAGAACTGTACTACTAGTATTGATCTGATTTAGTCAAGATGGCTTTCAGGAAGCTAAGCCCGCCTCTTCACTATCAGTGTGATTTGTTGATTTTGCTAAGGAAGGATATTTAACTTCTCTGCAATAATCACACTGAAGGTTTGTTTGAGTACTCTCATAGCAGCATGGCATTTACACCCTTTTTGTTTCAATATATTATATAGAATTCTGCATTCAATAATTTACAAAGGTATTTCTGAAAAGATAGCAGATGAGTTTAATTCTTGTTACATGATTTATTCATCTTTATCAGCTACAAGAAATAAAGATCATAAAGGTAAGACATGTCCTGGAAAAAACAATTCCTCATAAATTTATTAAAATTATATAACAAACAGCTGGGGCTCAAGACATATACCAGTATCAAGTATCCCTAAAAATAGAAGGATTTTAACAAAACAATATATTTGAAAGGAAGTAAACACTTGATGGTTGGAGTAAGAGATAGTAAAAATTGTACAACATCTTTAAATGTGAAAATGCATAAGAGTATTTAATAATTGTTTTTCCAGTGTCTAATTGGATTTTGGGAGAAGATATCACATGATTGTTTAGCAGCTGTTATTGAACAGGCTAGAATTGTGATTTATCTGTAATATAAGGGCAATACAAATGAAACAGAATTAGTTCAACTTCAGGGAACTCCATTAAGTTATGGTGTCTGCTGTTATCATGGAGATCATCAATATGTGCTTTTCTAAATAAGTGATCCTGTCAATAACTAAACCATTTAAAATACATTCTTTCATTGCATTTGGAACACATTTTCTTCTTTCTCTACTATTACAATAGTTTTGAAAAATCCAACCAAAACCAACTGTAACCCTAGTGACAATTGGTCAGAAAATTAGAATTCATAATAGGAGTACAGGCCTAGGCAGACTTATCCTAATTAATAAATATGTATAAGCAATTCTTATTTCTCTTTTTCAATTAAAGGTTTTTAAAAATGCAGCCAACATGGATCATTTTTCCAACTTGACTCTGGGAAATAACCCTCATTACCACTTCCTACTCACACTTTTTATGCAGATCTTTCAAAACCCAGATGCAGCACATCATAAATGCATATGACATTAATCAGCATCATCCCATCCTAAACTAAGTCATCATCAACCATTCACCATGGTAGGAGAGCTTCATGTCTAACTTGTTCTTATATCCTTGCCTGCAGCCTACTTGCCTTCCAGTGGTCAGAATAACCATTTAAAATATAATTAGATTCTGTTACCCCTGTTCAGTTTAATACCTCGATCTGTGTAGATCTAAATTTCCACCTTTACTTAAATTCTGTGTGTCCCTGGGGCCTGGTCCTCATGGTCTTCAACATCATCACTGACTGTATAGTGTTTGTTGTCAATTTTACTCGGATCACACTCTGTAGCATGAATAATGAAAGCCTAGAGACAGATATTGGGGTTAAAGCTGAAGACCAGAGAAGCAAAGCGGTCAGCCACTAGAGAGTGCTCACCTTTACCAATGCTCAGACTAAAGGGGTGATCGCTTCCTCTGATTGCATCTCCAAACTGCACTGCTCCTCACACTGCCTAGACTCTCATGTTCTCCGCCAAAAACCACAAACTTCCCTTGACTGCACTGCTGCTCAGACTCACTGAGAATGCCATTTTTCCTGTGTCTTCCTGCCTTATATTCCTCTCTCCACCCAGCCATATCACTTCTAGCGCTTTAATCCCTAGCGCTGGGATTAAAGGTGTGACCTCTGTTTCTCTTTTAGACTGATTCACTTACCTTAGGCTAGGGTGAACTTGAGCTCACAGAGATCCATCTGCCTCTGTCTCCTGAGTTCTGGGATTAAAAGCCTCTTTGGCTGTGGCTAGCTTTGAATTCTGATCTCCAGGAAATTTTTATTTGACCATAAACAATATATCACCACAACACTCGATTTCTTGGGATAAAATAAATTTATTACCATTTCAAGTCTTCCTCTCTTACTGTGCCCTCTGCCCAAGTGCTATTGGCTAAGATATAACATAGCTTCTTCCCTTTAATATCATCTTCCTAGAAAACACTTTTAAAATGGAACTCGATTTCAAATCCCACCACTTGCTTATTTACCTTGTTTGTTATTACAGTTCTGTATTGACAAGTGTTAGCAACTAGCTCTCCAGGGGAATAGCAAAGGCCCATTGACAAGTGTTAGCAACTAGCTCTCCAGGGGAATAGCAAGGGCCCATTGACAAGTGTTAGCAACTAGCTCTCCAGGGGAATAGCAAGGGCCCAAGTTAAAATATTAGACACTTTCCATGAGGAAAATTATCCTATAGTGGCTGATTGAACATCACCTCATGCAATATCATGGGGGCACAGGTCCAGCATTGATAAGAGACACTCACACTGGCTTATGAAAACCGTGTGAATCAGCTCTACCATAACTTAGGCATAGAGTTTGTTTTTCTAGAACATAACTCCAGTGAGCAAAGGATTTTGACCTCCTTCCTGTATTTCAACAGCTAGGTTATAGGATGCTACCGTAAATGATGTGTTACTCAATAATTGTGAGACAAACGGATTAGTGAACTAATTAAAACATCATTCTGTGGGGCTTTAATGTACACGCGTTAACTGCAGATTCTGTAATTGGTACCTCGGAAAGCAAAAACGAGCCTAGCAATCTTCAAGTGAATTTGATGTTAGGCACAACTCTCCTTCCTATCCTGCTTATTTTGGAAGTCACCCTAAACCTTATGTGAATGTAATCTTGTTTACTAAGAATAAGGGCATTCAAATATACTCTGTTCATATTTAAATAATTTCATTTATGTTCAGCTTGCAAAGCTGGATATGAAGTTATCTCAGTATGTTATGTACCATAGGCACATAGTACATTACTGAAATGCCCATGTCAACCACATTTGCAATTAAAATCGTGACCTTCTTTTCCCTTATATTCAGACTTTAGAGTTTCCTATCCAGATATTTCAAAAGATTCTGGAGCATTTTGATAGCCATGAGGATCCACTTCTTTCCATGTTATGTTTGTAATGTCAAATGTTGAAAAAGAGAAGGAATAAGGCACCTGCTCCATACCCCCCGACAAACAGAAAATGTGTTTAAGCAACTGCCTATGTTTACTAGACACTGTTTATGGTCACACATGCAAGTACCATACTACAGTGACTGTCAGCGTAGAAGTAGGGTTCATAGAAGATGAGCCTCCATCCTGCAACCTTCTTACAGGGCTCTTCTGATAGTTGCATTCATTTCCTAGCTGTCTGCTGTATGTTTTCATTTAACAGGAGT
Organism: Mesocricetus auratus; assembly: GCF_017639785.1. Classification (NCBI taxonomy): domain Eukaryota; kingdom Metazoa; phylum Chordata; class Mammalia; order Rodentia; family Cricetidae; genus Mesocricetus; species Mesocricetus auratus. Next base: position 20,048,898 of record NW_024429199.1, read on the forward strand.
CCTGGTTTCATGTCATGAGACACGCAGTGACACTTGTTGTGTGTCTGTTTGTGGTTTTCTCTGCATCTATATTTATTAGCTCTACTGTCATATTTTCTCTGCTTAGGCAGATGGTGGTCTTACAACCTTAGGTCTGGTATGAGCCAGACTACTCAGGAAGCCCATGGATTATGATTCCTGTCCCAATTTTCACATATGAAACCGAGCTTGATTCCATGCCAGGAGAAATACTACAATGTCTTGGAAATGTGTTAATTTTTAAAGATTTGCTTCTAAACTTTTTGACTAAATTTATTTGTGAGTAATGATTTCAGAGTCAGAATTCAGAGGCAATACTTTGTACTACTTTAGAAGGAATTAAGTATAGGATTTTTCTAGTGATGGCTTTTGTGCAAATTAACCAGGGTAAGGGATAGTTGAAGGTTCACAAGAGGGAATTTGAAACCACCTGCTTTTCATTGAGAAAAAAATAAGATTCAGTGACAACTTTAGGACATGAACCATATTTTTGCTTGGGAACCCCAAATTAAAGAGACACCACAAGTGGCTTTCCAGGACTCAGCAAGAACTCAGGTTGGTGTTATTTTCTGAAAAGGGTTTGGGAAAACTCTTCTCTAGAAAAATCCTGTACTCAACTATTTCTAAAGTGGTATAAACTATTGCTTCTTAATTCTATTTCTTATATTATTACTCCCAAATATTTAGTCAAAAAGCTTAGAAGCAAATTTTTATCAGTGGAATGTAGTGGTAGGTTTTCCCTTTAAGTGCTTCCTCTTCTGTTGTTTACTTTCCCTTTCATGCAAAGAGCTGAGGTAAGAAGGTATGATGCAGTTTTAAATTTTTCCAAATTTTAAATATCTTCTTATTTTGAGAAATTTCTTAGTATATACCTGGTGGTGGTTTGCTTGAAACTTACTGTATAGCCTAAGATAACATCACATCCATGGCAGTCTTTATACCTCAATTTCCACAAGTGCTGAGATTGCAAGTATGAACCACCATGCTCCAGAAAATAATTTTTTTCTAAAGGAAAGAAAGATTCAAAAAGTTGGAGAACAGAGAAGAATAATGAAAATCTGCAGATACTTCAAAGAACATGAAGGTGGAGAAAAGCACTATGAATTTTTTAACCAGGTCACTGGTATCTTTCTGGAGTTGGTTATATTGGGGTGGAGCGTGTGATTCTGAAGCTGTAGGTAATTTAAAATGCTGACATTATTTATTTTACAACATCTGTAAAGAAGACACAACAATAGAGAACCAGGCAAACATGAAAATTGCTCATGCTATTTCATTCATAATCGGTTAATTGGGTAGGTGTTGAATATCTCAGATCTGTGGAAAGCATTCATGAACTGAAATCAAAAAGTTTCCACCTGCCTTTGATTTTTGATTCTAACTCTCCTCATCACTACACATCTTTACTATTGTTCTCCAGATGCTTTGAACTACAGTGGTTGGTTCCTGCCTGTAATGTCACTATTAGAGAACATGTAGGTTCTCCTTACCTTGCTAACTGTAGAAATACAGACACACACACACACACACACACACACACACACACACACACAACGAACAACAACAAAAACAAGGTGAGGCTAGGTATTTCTCCAGGGTGAATAATTTGAGAAGGCAGACTTTAAATCGTCACAGTTTTGATTGTCTGTGATTCCCACCAATATTGCACTCTATGATGGCAGCAGGGAAAGGACTGGCATGCTCTGTGTAGGACTCAGCCCACCTGCTTTTTTAGCTAAGGCTAGTGTGAACACCATGCTGAGCCAACGACTTCCTCACAGGAGGCAGGTCAATCTTTTGAAACCGTAGACTGTTTCAAATGAGAAAGAAGCCCGTGAGGCGAGAAGAGATGTCAAGGGCAGTGCTAAAGACAAGAAAAATGCCTGCCTGGATTTGCCCTGCAGCTAACATTGTTACAATGATAGCAACTTAATGAAGCATGGACGACTAGATGTGTTAATAAGCAGAGGGAAGACCATGTTCATTCCAATTTGGACTCCACTTCCTCTTGCCACTAGCTTTAGTAAGGCTGGGCTAAAATTTTGAGACCTTATGGCAAACGATGCCACTGAAGTTGATAATTATTCACACATCTTTCTTAGTCTCTCAGTGCAGTATAGAAACAGAAAATGCCCAGCTATTTATCAAGGTAATTATGAAAATATATTAAACACTTGCACTTTAGGAACAAGTACTAAATTACTGCCAGTGGTAATACTGTTGTGTAAAAGAGAAATATTTGTTTATTAAAATGAGATATATTGGTAAGCTTTTTATCCTGGTTGTAAAAAATCAAATATGCAAAAATCATAGAGAATAGAATGAGTGTGTGTCCTTAATGCAGACCTACTTATTATAACTAGTTCATGGCTCCCTCATATCACTGTTTTATTTTTATTTGCATGTGTGTTGCATACACAAGGGTGTGCAGGAGTGTGTCTACTAGTGAATACACATGGAGACCAGAAGACAATGGGTGTCTATCCTTGGTCCCTGTATTTCGTTGACACAGGGTTTCTCAGTGACCCTGAAGCTCATTGTTTTAGCTAGGTTGAGTAGCCATGGAATCACTCCCACTTGCAGCCATATTTTTATTTATTTATTTATTTATTTTGGTTTTTACGAGACAGGGTTTCTCTGTATTGTTTTGGAGGCTGTCAGTCCAGCCCAGCCTCGAACTCACAGAGATCCTCCTGCCTCTGCCTCCCAAGTGCTGGGATTAAAGGCGTGCACCACCCCCGCCCGGCCCTCTAATGCAATTTAATTCTTTAGGCTTGACTTATTCATAGCTGGCAGGCCGTGCTCCTAATATACCGTATAAGTGTCTGGGTATCTCCACTTTGGTGTTATCAATGGCCACTGATGTGCACTGGTACCCATAGGACCCTTGATTAAAGTAGATCATCCTCTAAATAAAGAGAAGCAAGCCATGTGTAGCATCAGCACATCCCATGCAGCCTCTGGTCATCTAAAGTTGTATTCCTCCACTTAGGGCACTTCAAGTTTAGCATGTTATGGATTATTCTGGTTTTAACGTCTTACAAGTTAACTTTATGATAAGCTTTTTCAGCTCTATGGAAAAAATCTATCTGGTATTTCTAATGAAATAAATAGAATTGCATGTTATTGTATGCAACTGTATGTTAATTGTATAATAATAGAGAGAAATGAAAAGTAGCTCATTTATTTGGAACAGTGGTAAAGATTTTCCTTCTTGTAGAAAGAGGCAAAAAAGTCCTTCAAGACTATCTGTTGAAAAGTTAGTCACTGATTTAAACCCTTTATAAAAAAATCCAATTTCAACAAATAATTGCAAATTTTATCTTCTCAGGATTATCATTAGTCATCCAGCCAGATTATTGTATTAATTTCATGAGTGTATGTGAGCATTTTAAAAATCTGTATTAATTGGGAGCAGAGTGTTCCTGTTCCTCTGGTGACCCGACAGAGCCACTTACCCTGAGGCAGAGTGGCAGGCACATCTGCTTACCTTCAACCTCCATCCACTCATGTTCATCTATGCTAACACATTTGCAGGAGGGGAAGATGAGTGGCCTACACAGTATAATTGAGTGACAATTACACATTATTTCAGTATGTGGAATTATTTGAAATGAATTTCCCCGAAGACTGAGAGCATGAACCAGTGAACTCCTGTGAAGCCTCCTGCTACATCATTCCGGGTTTCCTGAATGAAATAAAGAAATAATTAGACACACAACTCATCCCGAATATAATGACTGTGGATGTTTTTAGGTTAATTTTTTTTTGTTTTTAACTTTACAGCCTCATTTAAAACCTTTTAAACTTGGTGTCAGACTTAAATTTGAGTTTAGCAACACCATTATCAGCACATACATACTGATCTCTTTGTAAAGAAATGTGGCATAATTTTTGTGCCATAACTCAGACATTTCTGTGGAGCAACAACCTGGTTCTATGCACCACAAGTGGGAGAAAATTGTGTCTATTGTCCTGTACACAGCCTTGCATTGAGCTTCAAATCCTCAGCCCATGTGAAGCTTCTCTTCCATCTTCGTCTAAAAGGTTCTGGACTTTCAGAATAGCCGCAGGCATTCTGAGTTCTTTCACCTTAACCTCTACTTTCCATTAGCAATTCTCATGGTTCTTCCAGAAAACACACACACACACACACACACCAAGCTCTCATTCATTTCTCTCTGCCGTCATTGAATTATGCTTTGTTTCTTAATTTTTCCTTAGTGTGTGTGTATGCATATATATAAATGATCACAGGAACTGTGTCCATCACCTCAAGCAAAGAAACACAGATACCTCTATGAACCTCTTGAATTCTTCCCTAAACTTGAAGATTCTTACTTTCGATAATCTCTTCTCATTTTGACATTAGGTCACTCTTGTTACTTTAAAACACAATGGACAAAAAGTACAATTTGGCTCACGCACAATTTTAAAGCAAAGAATACAAATGAGCTTTCAAAAGATAGTTTTTGTAGTGTGGAGACTAGGTCACAGCTGCTAGGAATGTTAAAATTCATAGCATGGACAAAAGGAGATATTAGAATACTACAGAGATTCCTGCTGGCAAATGCTGGCTATAGTCCCCAAACTGACATTAGTGTAGGGAAGGAAGCAGTACTCAAAAGGACAGAAATTAGACGGGCACCTGCTAGTCTCATAAGCAACAAGGAAATAAAATTCAGAAGAGAGTAAGTTGGGTCAAGTCCTCCCTGAAGGAACTGCACTGCTGTTTACAGCCACTGGCTTTTATCAATTTATTAGTCATTTTTGAAGTGCTTGAAGAAAAGACCTTGTTCCATTAATAAGGAGTCATATTCATCCCAACTCTTTTTAGAAAAAAATAAGCACACATTTTTATTTGTGAGCATGTGTGTGTGTGTGTGTGTGTGTGTGTGTGTGTGAGAGAGAGAGAGAGAGAGAGAGAGAGAGAGAGAAAGGAGAAAGAGAGAGAGGGGGCAGGGAGAGAGAGAGAGAGAGAGGGCAGGGAGAGAGAGATGTTATTCTGTATATATTTCTCCTATGGTTGATGATTCAAAGACTGATTGGCCAGGCAGGAAGATATGTGTGGCTAGGAGACGAGGAGAATCCTGAGAGGTGGAGGCTGAGGTCAGTTGCCATGTAGTAGAAGAAGGAGTAAGAGGTCTGGCCCCTTCTCCGGTAATGTAAGACCACATGGAAATATATAGATTATTACAAATGGGCTAATAAGACAGAGCTAGCCAATATTAAGCCTTAGTCATTGACCAACAGATTCATAATTCATATGTGTTTATTTGGGGACTCAAGGGCATAAACACCCTGCCAGGACGAAGAACCTTTTATAACAAGTGTGTGTTTGATTAGTTGAGTATTGGGGGGGGGTGTAGGTACACATGCCTGTGTGTATGTGGAGGCCAGAAGTGAGTGTCAAACTTTTATTACAGTATTTGCATGATGTCTTGGTTGTTAGGTGAGTACAAGGATGAAAACTCTGGTCTTGATTGCCCAACAGGCACTCTTTTTTAATCATAAACTAATATTTTCTTCTTATTGTTTTAAAACAATCTTATTTTACCTAACAATTCCAGTCCTCTATCCCTCCTGTCTTCCAATCCCCCACCTTCTCCTTATCCTGTCTGCTAGCCTTTCCTCAGAAAGGATGAGACCTGCCATGGGCAATCAACAAAGTTTGTTGGGCAGGACCAAGGCCCTCCCCATGTATCTAGGCTGAGCAAGGTATATCTCCATAGCGAATGGGCTCCAAAAGGCCAGATCATTTACTAGGGATAAATACTGGTTCTACTGCTAGTGACCCCACAAACTGCTCAAGCCACTCAACTGTCACCGAAGTTCAAAGGGCCTAGTTTGGTCTCACAGAGTTTTCCTGGCTGTCAGTTTAGAGTCCATGAACTCCCACTTGGTAGGCTCAGCTGTTTCTGTGGGTTTCCCCATCATGGTCTTGACCCCTTTGCTCTTATTATTGCTCATTCCTCTCTATGACTGGACTCCAGGAGTTCGGCACAGTGCTTAGCTGTGGATCTCTGCATCTGCTTCCATCAGTTACTTGATGAAGGTTCAATGATGACAATTAAGGTAGTCATCAATTTGATTACAAGGTGAGGGCAGTTAAGGTACCCTCTCTTCTATTGCTTAGATTCTTAGCTGGGATCATCCTTGTGGATTCCTGGGAATTTCCCTAGGGGCAAATTTCTTGTTAACCCTATAATGGCTCCCTCTATCATTGTACCTCTTTCCTTTCTCTCCCTCTTTGTCTGTCCTCCAACTTCACTCTACTGATCCCTCATGCTCTCCTCCCCACTCTGCTACCACCCTAACCCTCCTTTAATACACTCCCCCTCCCTTGCAGCCCATGCTCCCGATTTACTCAAGGTATCTTGCCTATTTCCCCTTCCAGGGGTGATCCATGTATGTCTCTCTTAGGGTCCTTCTTGTTTACTGGCTTCTCTGGATTGCGGACTGTAGGCTGTTTATCCTTTGCTTTATGTCTAAGATCCATATATGAGTGAGTACATACCATGTTTTTCTTTCTGTGACTGGGTTACCTCACTTAGGTTGGTTTCTTCTAGTTCCATCCATTTGCCTGAAAATTTCATTATGCCATTTTTTTAACCCCTGAGTAGTACTCCATTGTATAAATGTACCACATTTTCTTTATCCATTCTTTGGTTGAGGGCCATCTAGGTTGTTTCCAGGTTCTGGCTATTGCAAATAATGCTGTTATGAACCATAGTTGAGCAAATATCCTTATTATATGAGTATTCATCATTTGGGTATATGCCTAAGGGGGTATTGCTGGGTCTTGAGGTAGATTGAAACTGGCATACTGATTTCCGAAGCGGCTGTACATGTTTATGCTTCCATAAGTGTTCTCTTCACTCTACATTCTTTCCAGGATAAGCTTTCAATAGTGTTTTTGAGTTTAGCCATTCTGAAAGATGAAAGGTGATATCTCAGAATTGTTTTGATTTGCCTTTCCCTGATGGCCAAGAGTGTTGAGCAACTCCTTAAATATTTTTCAGACATTTGAGATTCCTCTGTTTCTCCATTTAGACCTATACCCCATTTTTTAATTGACTTATTTGGTATTTTGATGTCTAGTTTTGTGAGTTCTTGTATATTTTGTAGATTAGTCCTCTGTCAGACATGGGATTAGTGAAGATCTTTTCCCATTCTGTAGGCTGCCATTTTGTCTTGTTGACACAACGGGCACTCCTAACTGCTGAGTCATCTTTCCAGCCCTCTTCATGATTCTTTCAACTGTATACCAGTGACACTCAAAATTTCTAGAATATCCAAAACACAACAGTCTTTGGTAACATCCTTCTGAAAACCAAGGTCCCAGGAGAAAGGAGAATCCTAAAAGTTCGAGAAGTTAATCTTATAGACAATGCATACATAAGAGTTGGATCTGAATACCTCCCCTACCTCATCATTTGTAGGTAAGCTAAGATAATCAGCACCAGGCCAGCACCCAGAGTACTCTAAGCTATCAAGTTACTGAAGTTACTGACTTGAGGCAGCATTGTACAATATCATATTATTTTGGCCATGGCTTGGAAAGGTATCTTTCTGTAATGTTTGTTGAGTGTTATAATTATCCTTGGACTGATAGACCCTTTTCTCCAATTACATGCTAAATGAAACTGCATTCTAAATACTCCAATTACTGGAGAAGGAACATCAAATGAAGTTATTACATGATTGTCTGTTACATGTGTGAATTAGCAGCAAGAGTAATAGGAAATAGAAAGTTCACTTTGTTACAGTAATATTGTAGAGAGGATGCCTTTTTCTTGTCTGCCACTTTGGTTTGTCCCCTGCCAGTCGCCTGGGCTCTGCTGCATTGTAGTCCCCAAATAACACACAAGATTCTGCATTAATTATGAAGCTGTTGACCTTACTTGTTTCTTACTGGCTAGCTCTGACTTAAGTATTTATCCCATAATTGTTAATCTAAGTATTTCTATTACCGGAGAAGTTTCCGGGTTTCTTACCCTTATGGCGGTTACATCTTGTCTCCCTGTGTTTCTCCTACCCAGAGTCCTCCTCGATTCCTAGTCCCACCTATCTTGCTTCCCTATTGGCCAACAGTGCTTTAATGACATATACACAGGACTTCCCCAACATAACATTCCAGATATTTGGTATTATTTTAAAAATTATTTTGGACTTTTTTGCAGACACTAAATTTTTAAAAATACCCTCCCACCAAAAACCAAGTGCCCCCCCATACTACCAACCAACTAACCAACAAACAAACAAAAACCCATTTGCATATCACATTGATGTGGCCTTTGAGTCCTAGAGGTCTTAGTGGTTCTTGTATTGGGATGTGTGCTTTCCTTGTGCACTCTGTAATAAATTGGGCCTTTATTCATCTAGAATAAGGTATTAACATTACTGATTTTGAAGAGTCTTTATATGTAAAACACAGGAGACAGTTAATAAAAACAGCGTAGACACCATTAAAGAGCTATTCTTTTCCAGGCATTGAAAATGTGGAGTACTTGGAAAACTCTTAGAAATTTTCACATTCACTCTCTCAAGTCCTCAAAGAATACTTCTATTCATTATCTTTTTCAAAAATGCTATTTACAGTACTTTAAGAAGTCTATTCATAATAGTACATGCCAACAAATTTAATTAATGTTGCATTGGATGTAGAAGAATCCATAGAAAACAAATGAAAGAATGGTATTGTTTTGAAATGGCACTCTTTTGATATTTTAAAAGGCAGTAACTGCTTTTCATGGCACTTAATACTGGCTGTTATATTGGATTATAGAATGGGGCTCTGAGATACTTTGTTTAAAAAGTTTTCATCTGTTATTTCAGAGCCAACACAGATGCTCTGGAATCATAAATCTATATCACATCCCCAAGAGAAGTTGGCCTGTTCCTCTGTCTGCTTGCTGAGCTGCTTGCTAAACAAAGTTCCATATCTGTAACCTCAGTGTATCCTTATTTTTCTTATGGACTAACTGTAATCTCTAACATGTTCCATTACCTCTTATTTCTGTATATCTTTAAAAAAATCTTTGCACATTTTTTTTCTTGAAGGAAGGACACCACCTTGAATATACATGCAGCAGATACTCTTTTCCCATTACCCAGCATGTTTTGTTCATTATCTCACTGTCTCTTCCTTGCATTGTCTTTAAAAAAATAGGAAGTAGAATGTTAAAGAGTTTACTTACTTTTTTTTAGACCATCAAAGCTGACTAAGATAAGCAGCAGAGAAATGTATGCCTTGCTTTCTCCAAGTCATGTATGTCCTGGTGTTGGCTAGGATGCAGGGTCTTGCAAATAGAGATGACCAGAGCTAAACTAAAAACAGAAACATGGATGTTTCAGTGATTTTGATTATTCAGCTATATGTCATGAATGCTGAATGCTCACTATCTCAAAATATTTTAGTAAGTGACAGCATTTTTAAGGATTCAAAAGCCTAGTTCTTTGAGTCCTCATGATTTAGTTTTTCTCTTTTCTTACCATTTTAAGGCCTGCCAAAGTTGCTTTGGGATTACAGATAACCAAGAAGAGACAATAGCTGTGTCTTTAACCAAGAAGAGACAATAGCTGTGTCTTAGAGGCCAGTCTCCCTTTATGTTTTTTTTAGATTTTATTTATTTATTATGTATATAGCACTCCATGTATGCCTGCAGGCCAGAAGAGGGCACCAGATATCATTACAGATGGTTGTAAGCCACCATGTGGTTGCTGGGAATTGAACTCAGAACCTCTGGAAGAGCAGCCAGTGTTCTTAACCTCTGAGCCATCTCTCCAGCCCTTCCCTTTAAGTTCTTTACAAGGCATCAGTTGATGTATTCCTCAATAGATAATTCATGTGATAGGTTGTTGAATAGGATCTAATTTAAATGGAGATAATTCTTTAAGACCAAGAAACAGAAAATACTATATGGGTATTGAAGTTTGATCTATCAAGCTCATAGGAAGCCAGCACTAACTATAGTCCCTATGCTCATGTTAAGGTACAAGAATTACAAATTCTGGGCTATCCAGGGCCACTTGGAACAAATGGAACTAGAATTACAGACTCAGCTCCATGATAGTATGTTATCCTAGTGTGTGACAGGCTCTGGGTCTAAGTTGCACAACCACAAAATAGTAATAACAATAATAATTCTGTTGGAAAGTAAGACATTTGTGTTAATACAAGTAACATGCCAGGATATTGGGATGGAGACAGAGCCCTCATGGTCACCTCTCTTTGATCTCATTCTTGAAATAAATGGTTTTAACATGGTATGAATAGTCTTATCTCGATATAGCATGGGATCAGGATGCCCTTCTCTTCTAGATGAGTCTCTCTCTCTCTCTCTTTCTCTCATACACATACATACACACAGACACACAGACACACAAGGATGAAAAAAGTACTCACAAATATTTCCCACTTATATGGCAATAATGAGAACAGAAAGGCACAAACCCTTTCTGAACAGATTAAAAACTCTAACTCTTCATTATCTTACTCAGTTTACTCTGTTTGCCTCAACCAAGAGATGCCATTTAAATCATTTAAATGATTGAACATCAGTGATTACCAACAGAAGGAATTCAGAGTTTTAGCCAGCAGCTTTCCCACAACTTTGTCTAAACAGTAAACACCAGCACTAATTTCAGTCATTTGAGTGATTGTGTGTTTTTCTCACTGCCCATAGTATGCCCCCCTTCTAGGAAATATCTTCCAGAAAGAGCTATGACTTATATTGTCCTTTCTATATCAAGTTTTCATATTTTAAAATTTGTTATCTGAAAGTATATCATAGGTACAATACATGAATTCACGGAGCTCTAATGGTTGATACAGTTTCTCTAGAATATTCCTTTCAGGACTCCCGCTATAAGGCAAGAGGGACTTTAATCACATTGTTGGATAGACCCGTCACCTTGCTCATGCCCACTAGTGACCTCAAAACTCTCAAAATCCCTGTATGGCATAGGATTTGCCAGTCTAGAAATTATTACATTGCTTTATTGTTACTTTTCATGGTTTACCATTTCCATTCTAGAGGGATGGTGTTTTTATCTAGGTTGCATCTTTATTTCTGCCTAGGACAGCAAACATAAATGTCACTTTATAATATGTGGACATTATTCTTTGAGACTTTCTTATTGCACTTCAAGCACAAATATTCTCACAAACATTTAGCTCTGTCTCTGTCTCTTCCTCTCTCTCCCTCTCCCTACTCACCCATTTTGGCAATCAAATTATATGCCGATTTGAAAAGGTTACTGCTTCCCCTGACCTCTGCCCCCTGGGTTTACTCTGTTCAATTATAGCAATGATGCCTCTTCCTTCTCTGATTTTAGATATTTACTTCCCATAAAGAGAAAGCACAGAAACACCTCTTTTATTATGTTATAGTTTTAATTACTTGTGAACATGTCACTGGGGTTTCTATTCCGTGTTTTCTAGGGATGCAAAGGAATTCACATTTATTGGGTAACTACTGGCAAGTGGTTTTCCAGGTACTCTGTGTATATTATCCCATTTAATCCAGTGGTGTCTTGGGGATGTGCTTTATTCTTGATCTTAGCTTGTAGAAAAGGAAACTAAAGTCAGAGAAAATAATCTTCCTCGGTTTGCAAAAATGCTGGACCCACAATTTGAATATAAGTATGTATCCCTAAGTGCTATGCTGTTTTTGATGTCATACACAAGGTCTATCTTTTTCAGGATTAAGGGGATTTAAATAAGCTTGTATTATTTTATCACATATTTTCTTGCCTCTAATATGAGGTGAGAAAACTAGTATTCAGTAAGTGTTTTGCATATTGATGCTATAAGAGAACTTTAAAAACTAAGTGAAACAATGCTAATGAGTTGTTAGGGAACTCCAGTCTAGTCTGAACACATTGCCTTCAAAGTCATGGTTGCCAAAATGAAATAGCTTGTCTCAGCAAGAAGGTATTAATATGAGCAGGAAATACTAAAATCATTTCTGTAGAATATGATTGAGTTAAAAAACAAAATTTGAGATGAACTCTTACATAGTGGCCGCCTTTCTATTTGGAAAAAGTAAGAAAGAACACTTTGGAACTCAAACCTATGCTGTTGTCACTCATCTTCAGGTATTCCAGATTGCCTATGTGATCGTGAAAGCAGCCAACTCCCCTCGGCCTGGAAACTGGATTTTGGAACGTTCCCTAGATGACGTGGAGTATAAACCCTGGCAGTATCATGCAGTTACCGACACAGAGTGCCTGACTCTCTACAATATCTATCCCCGCACTGGACCACCATCCTATGCCAAAGATGATGAGGTCATCTGCACTTCATTTTATTCCAAGATCCACCCTTTAGAAAATGGAGAGGTAAGATGGAGAAGCTTCACAAAAGCATATTGAATATTGGGCAATAACCCCCATCAGAAAGACAAGAACATAACAGTAATTAATTCCAGGATGGTTTTAAATGGAATATAGCAGAAGTAGATTTAAATGCATTATTAAATCAAGAAGAAAACCCGAGGTGATTAGAATGTTAACCACCTTCATGTGTCTCCGTTGTCCAATAAACGTCAGAGATGAGGAAATGGGTTTGAGCTGGGGAGCCAGAGATTAATTTCACATCTGAGATTTTCCTGATGATGACAATTGCTAGTGACTAGGGAAAGACTGGAGACCCAAAGAAAGCTCACATAGTCTGAGGCTAGAGACAAAGGAGGGGGAATTGTAAAAAACAAGCAAACAAACCAAAACAAAATCATAATCCACACAAAAAGAAATCATGTCACATTTTGTACACATTTCTGCTGTCATCATGGAGGGCCACAGTGTGAGGTTATCCTACTGGTAAAATCTTCCTGAAAGCTTATGATCACGTGCTTCAGTTCTCAATTATATGCAAAAAAACATAATTCAAGAGTGTTTGGTTGCCCTGTAGTGTGTTATTCTTTTCAGTTCTGGAGATAATATTCTAGTTTTTATTCATTTGTTTTAAGGCAGGAGATTAAGCTATGACTTCCATGATGCTAACTGTGTGTTCTTAATCCAGTTGCTTAGTTTGCCTGGGCCTCAGTGTCACCACCCATAAGTTAGGAACATGACCATGATCAAATGAGTATTTGTACTTAAAGCTACCTCCGGGCTTATATCTTGAAACATCCATCACAAGACAAAAACATCATTGAGTGGCTATTGCATTTAATGCACCAATCTACTAGACATCACAGCTTTTTGTAACTTACCTTATGTACATCTTTTGTAACCATACTTTTTTTGTAAGCATACCTTACGTATACTCTGAACACTTCCATCAGCCTGGCTTGAACAAAAATGCCTAACACAAAGTCCATGCAATTTGATGACACTCTATTGAAACTAAAATCATTGTGGGTGTGTGAGAGCAAGAGACACAGATTGTGATTCATGGAGATGAGCTGGGAAATAACAATGCCCAACATTCCAACGTGCTGCAGAGTACACTTTGAGTACTCACTGTCTCTTGGTGTGATGTGGAGCTGACAGAAAGCTGTAGCTAAGGCTACTGGGCTTCATGGGAAGGAATTGTCTTGCTTACTGCTAGCCTTGGAAAAGATCCAAACAGGAAGTATATTTCTGTTAAATTCATATTTCAGCATCACAAGGTCAAAGCAGAAATATTCCTGTATGAGACACAGTCTGTACCCCTGTCTGACATTCTCCCTCCAGTCTGGTATCCAAGGATCATATCATCTTCTACAAACACTTCCAGAAAAGCCACATTCCCCCTTTTATGTTCCCCACTATAGTCAACCTCTAAATACTTCTGGAGAAGAAGTTACAGTTCCAATGTGTCTACCAGACTCCTTTTTGGCAATTTAATTCTCCAACTTCAAAACAGTGCCCTTGATCTATCTCAACTTGCATGCTCAAAACTAACCCATTCCAAATGGTGTACCCAGCAAAGACCCCAATCTGAGAAATAACAAGGAGTCAAATACACTGAGTCAGAGAGCTATTCAATCTTTACCCTCAGAGACAGCTAATTTGAGGACAATTTGTTTATAAGAGAGAAAAGAGGGGTATGCAGAGATAATATATGTATGTGAGTTGATTTTTACTGTTTTTTTTTACTTTTCCAACTTTTAACCTAGGACTAATAATTGTCTAATTCTTTATCATTTAAGAAATGCTCCAAATCGGGAGTTGGTTGAGCAATATAAAGTATAACTAGGTAGCTATGCAATGTGAAGTTATGTGAGAAGCCCCTCCTTAGGCATTATAGATAGTTTTTGGATATTTATATAGGTTCAATCTGTCAACAGGTTGCTCATTTGTTTGCTCATTTGTTCTGTATCATTTCTAGTTCTTTGGGGGTGCTTTATAGAGACATTTCTATTTAAATATATACTATCCTTTTAATATATCCCACACTATCTCACTACCACTGACTGTTAACCTTACATTTTCCACATTAGTTCTCTTCAACTAGAGAGGTAATACAGATTTTCCTGTGATGTGTTTCCACACATCTATTTGTTTCTTATAGGGACAAATTTGAAGTAAGAGACAGAGATACTCAAATACAATAGAACAATAGGATTTAAGAATAAACTTCTCTTAGACTTTCTCCTCATTTTATGGAGTTCGCTTTGTGGAATATGCTACCTTCTAGGAAAAAAATAGGTTAAGAGAAGGTAGACATGATTCTGTAAGTATTTCCACACATATTGCTTCTTTCAGTATTGTCTCTACAAGTCCAATTAAAAACAAAATAGCACATATTTGTCACTATGTGCCTTACACTTGTATCTTTCACTTGTGTAGTTTATAATCTTTGTCCATTTCCCCTTTTGTATATTTACATAGATATTTAATTATGGTGTATTTTTAAATATATTAAATTCTGTCCAGAGCTAGGTTAAAAACTATTGAAACTGTTCATAGAATTCTAACTTTGTTTACAATAATTTTTAATTTTTATAATTTCTATGGTTCATTTCCAAGTAGAAGTTTTTAGAGTTTCCATTGGAATTTTACAGTTATTATTTGGGACCTGGAAAGATGTGTCAGTTGTTAAAAGAACATATGGTTCTTGAAGAGGAGATGAGTTCAACTCCCAGCACCTGGGTCAGGCTCACAGCTGAGTGTAACTACAGCTTCAGGCGATCTGATGCCCCTCTAGCTTCTGTTCAGACTCATACTGATATAGCCATAAAAACACATATTTAAAAATAAATAAAATATTAATTTAATAATATCAATGTTCTGTCTTTATTTCCTGGAGTACAATGTGATATTTATTGAGATTTTTGTTTGATAACTCAGTGCCTGACATTTGTGGATATATTTTGTTGCCCAATTACTGCCTGGTTCTTTTTCATGTTGTTACTTTGCATAACAAAATTGGATTTGAAAAGTGTTTGTGGAAATAATTGAAGGGCTGGGATATGATTTTCCAGGGAGGGTTTTCTGATGTTTCTTCCCACTCCACGCAGCAATCTGGATCTGCTTTAAACAATTTACGGATTTAGATTCCTGGGACACTCGGATGAGTAAAGCCTTGGCGGAACCTGGTGACAGCTGCTTTAATTCCACTTACACTCATTCCCGGGCATCCTGTCTTTGGAGTCCAAGCCAATATACATGGAATTTATTGAGTCCTGAGCCCTCCAAATTTCAGGACCCAACTTTTGTCTCCCTCTTAAACTGGGCCATCAAAGCATTTCTTAGTCTTCTCAGCTATGTCTTCAGGATGGGAACATGCCCATAGGACTGTACGTGTCACAGTGCACCAATAGCTCTCTAGACATTATTTTTCATTCTTTTGGCAGCTCTCAAATGGCTTTAAACAGATGTTCCTGTGTGTGTTTTATGTCAGTTGGTTGATGTTTGTCATTGGAAATGTTCATTTTGGTTATCTAACCTATTAGAAAGAACATCAAAGTCATACACAGACTTTTAAATTTTGGAATTATGTTATATTTACATAATTAGAAGATGCAGAGAATCAAGACATAGTTTTACACTGATGCTGCTATAGATAATGTCTTGCACAATGCATTTGTCAAAGCTAAACAGTCAACCTTCATTAGTACAGCATTCTGCACTGAAATACTGACTATTCAGATATTGTTAATTTTTTCATTAGTGTCTGTTTTTCTCTTCTGGGATCCAATTTAGGGGACAGCATTGTATCTAGACTTGTGTCTCCTTCATAACCTCTGATCTGTAATAGCTCTAAAATGTATTTTAAGGCCTCTTTGAAAAGATAATTCACAGACTACTATTCAGTTTGGACCTGCCTGGTATCTTATAATTAAATTGACCTTCTTGGTTGGGGGGGGGAGAATACCATGGAAGAAACAGCTGTCTCTTGTACCTCATAAGTAATTTCATGTACATTTTTATATTCATTCATTAGATTATGCTTTTATATAACTTTTCATTTGTAGTAAAAGTGTCTAAATATTCACCACAATCTGAAATATGAGTTTTTGACTAAGCATAGAATAATCAGTTTTATTCAGAACTTCATAATATCTTTAAGTATAAAATGAGATCATAAATAAGAAAAAAGATTGTGTTAAAGTTCATCAATGAAAAAGGAATGATTAAATAAGCACATCTTAATTATGACACACCAATATACTACTTTATTAGGTTTAAATATAGAATATAAATAGAACAATCTCATGACCAATGCCCAGTCCAATGATGTAGGTACATTATATCATCAATTGTTTGGAGACATTTAGAGACATGCCAAACCCTCAATACCTTCTAAAATACCAATTCAGGAAGATAATACACCATTGTTAGGTTAAAAGATACCTAGGTTAATTCACCATTGATCTAATAATGGCCAGACCTTGAGTCTGGCCTCTGTGCCCAGAGTTTGGTACTGCCTCTTGTCAAGTCATCATTGCAGACTTCTAGCTTTTATCTGACCTCTCTCATCTTGGCTTCATCATGCCTGTTTGTTTATTTGGACTCTGTTGCAAGAGTATCCAATTTATTACCTTCCCTGGTTTTGCTCAGCACACTCCACATGGTTTTCAAGAGATCGAAAATGTTTACCATGTGGCTTTACTGTGAGGGAATTTCAGGGTTGCACTAAGTTTCCAAGATAACAAGGTTCAACTATTACCAAGAAAGAGATTAACTCTGCATGCTGGGATTGAATCCCAAGGGAGCAGAGAAGCTCACTGTGAGCTGTGATAATGCTGGTATATCAAATATTAGGGTCTGGCATAGGATTTTGGAGGACAATGAATGAGGGGGGTGGTGTATAAACCGTGTGTTGTTATCCAAGTTGAAAACCATGGGAGGTATTGAGAAAAAGCCTGTAGAGTTTAATTTTAGAAAAGTAATTTTGTATCATCAGTGCTGAGAGGACTCAGCA
Organism: Mesocricetus auratus; assembly: GCF_017639785.1. Lineage (NCBI taxonomy): Eukaryota > Metazoa > Chordata > Mammalia > Rodentia > Cricetidae > Mesocricetus > Mesocricetus auratus. The sequence goes on from NW_024429199.1 coordinate 20,066,275, forward strand.
GGAATTTGCTTTCTTCTGGTCAGAAAGAATGATCTGAAATTTAGTAATAGGAGTTGCAGGGTATGAAGCATTGGACCCCAGGGAGTCTCCATTAGTTTGTGAGTCCAGCCACAGGAGCAAGCTCTAATGGGTACCCATATGCAGCCATGCCTTCCCACTGTGATGCCAAGAGTTACTTTACTGTCCTACAAAGAGGGCTGCATCTGCGGAAAGCAGTTGCTCCAGAAGCAACTGAGGACTGTTTACATGGGCTGGCACCCAAAGACACCACTGAGCAGTTGGAGTCATTTTTGGGGGGACGTGCGAAGCCTCCCATTTAGTACATATGACAGGGATTTGGGAGGCATGTTTTAAAGTAATTTTTAAGTATGTGCTCCTGGTGACTCTGATTCTGAAGCCTCTATTAGCTTGCTGCTCAGACAATTCCAGCTTTCTCAGTCACTCATGACCACCTACTTAAGAAAAGAATATTGGTAATTTGTAACTGAGGAAAGACAGAAGCACAGAGTTCTCAGGAAATCTAATAGGATTTAGTGAACAGACTCTGCGTGGTTTAGAGCTGACCAAATTACCTGGACTCTACTAGGTTATTGACTGTTGAAGAGGTGGAGGGAAAAGGGAGTGCATTAACTATGTTGAGGAGCATGGACTGTATGGATGGGAAAGCATTGGGGATCCTAAAACCAAAATGGTAATCAGTAGTTTTTGGTTATATGTAAAGTGTCCTGTCCTGTCCTGTGACTGGGATTATTACTTTTAATTTATTTAAATAGTAATTGAATATTCATGATTTCCGTGGTGATTTTGCCTCAGCTTCCTCATGGCCAGACCTTTAATTTAGGTACAAGTAATTTTCTTTCATTATTACTACAAGCCTTCCCAACCCACAGGAGTGCAACTCATTGGGACTTATATTCCCTTTGAATTTACTTTTGAAATGTGGCAGTCTTATTTAAAATCTTGGAGGCACCATCATTAATTCTTGAGGACACTTCTTTTGGAAAACCATATTTATAGATTTGAAATTATTTTGATTTCTTATGTGACAGAATTTTATGTAGTAAGACAGAATATTTTTCATTCTCTATTCATCACCTGATATTATGCTGACCCTGAAAATTGAAAATTAGTAGAGAAGGAAGACACAAGTTCAGCACATTAAAGATGTTGTAGAGATTCTATTTTGATGTCATACTGTCATGGATATAATATGATTCCATGTATGAGCATCTATGGAAATGAAGAATTATCCCTTCTAAGTGAACCTTGAAGTTGTTCCCTCAGGAAGAAGCAGGGGACATTACCAATTACTGTCTGTTAAAAAAGAGATTAAAGTAAATAATTAAATGGGTTTTCATATATCTTTCCTCAAAAATAATTGGTAAGATGACCAACATTGGACTAGTCAATAGCATATATCATGGAATTGTTACCTTGCCCTGAAGAGTTTGAAACCCTCTAAGAAACAAGGTTTTGTCTCTAGCTGTAATACATAGAGCACTTGAAATTATTTGTTTATGAAGTATTACAAATATAAATATTATAAACAATTCATTTAAGGTATTTTTATTTATTATGCTTCAGAATACATCTTTTTAATAAAGATAAAATTAGGGGAATTGCATTGTTCCTTTGTCTTTGTTAGTCCCTAGACTTTTCTTTAATTAATGTGCTCATATTAAAAAATAATGTACATAGAAAATAGCAAGTGATTTTTAAATTCATATAGTATCGATGAAAATAACAATAAGTGATTTTTAAATTCACATAGTATCTTTGAAAATAAAGGTGATCAGAGGAAGTGGCTGACAAGAGTGGAATCTTGGGGAGATAACACCTATGTCCAAAGGAGCAGTTATTGAATGTATCAGCACTTACCAAAAGGGAATGGGGAAGTAAGAACCTGTAACAGCCTGTGAGAAAGCAAAGGACCTTGGTACTGAGTACTTAATGCTGTCACTTGATGTGGCTGATGTAGCTCTGCCGTCAAGTAACAATAGGACCTGCAGAGACAAGTTAACTGCCAATATGTGTCTAGCCCATTTTCTTGGCTAGAATGAAGGTCCAAATAGTGTACAGTAATGCTTCCGTGTAAGCTGTGTAACATGACAGTAGTTCCATGGTTAGTATAGACCATCCCTCATCTTAGAAAGACTGTGCTGGATGGAGAGTAGGAAGCATCCAGAATCAGGACCAAGTAGTATTATTTTGTGGAGTGATTGTAAGGCTGTCCTGAACCTTAAAACCACACTGAAGAAATATGTGAAATAAACAACCATATGTCCATAAAGAATGACTTGTCAGAAAGAAGAGAAGAAGGCCTTAAGTGCTGATGTGAGTTTAGCACAAGGATAGGAAGATAACAGCTCTAGTAATTTTTATGACAGATGTTATTTGTAGGTTTTATGAATATAAACTCATATAAATCAATCTCATGCACTGTGCTTATATGCAAGAGGACCAGGGCCATCTCAATACTCACAGTGGATGTGTGAAACCATGAATAGCACTGAACCCCTATGTATGTTATGCTTTTCTATTATAGAAACATACCTATAATAAAGTATACTATATGAATAGGCAGGGTAAGAGCAACAACACTAAACAAAAAAGACAGAGCAATTCTAACATCATGCTGTACTGGAATCATCAACACCAGTACTCTTGTGTCTTTGGTCATAATTCATGCACAGTAAGGACACATTTAATATAAGCTCAGTGGACACAACCACAGTGACTTTGAAAGAGACGTTTCCTTAGTGATTAATTGGAAGGAACACAGTGTGATATCAGGATAGAGCAGAGTAGTGTGAAGTTCTATCATTCCAGTGATAACTAAAATCAGCCTACAATTTGAAGCTTATGAATTGTTTCTCAGATTTTTGATGTAAAGTTTTTGGACTACTATTTCAATTACCTGTGGAAAGCAAAACATGGATAAATGGATGATCTTATTTTGCAACCAAGAAGAAAGTGGCAAAGAGAAGTTGATTAACTTTTCAAGGGTTCATAGAAAACACATAATCTTTGGATCTGATTTGAATTAAGATGCTATGTGCTTGGAGAACTAGGAATTTACCTGTGTGTGGAATTTTCTGGAATATCTGCTGGGAGTGCCAGTCCCTTTCTTTGATGTGACCATGTATGGGTCTCGTAAAGAGAAGCCTTCCTGCCAGCCTGGTTCCAGAGTCGCATCAGTCCCAAATGAACACACAGGAGGCTATATTAATTATGAAGCTGTTGGCCTTGCTTGTTTCTTACTGGCTAGCTCTGACTTAAGTAATTACCCCATAATTGTTAATCTAAGTATTTCTCTTACCAGAGCAAAGTTTACAGGCTTCTTATCCCTATGGCAGCTACATCTTGACTCCTTATGTTTCTCCTTCCCAGAGACTCTTAGTCCCACCTACCTTGGTTCCCTATTGGCCAACAGTGCTTTATTGACATATACACAGGACTTCCCCCATCAGAGTCTGCCTTTTAGCTGCTGTGCATTTTTGCTTCTGAGCTTTAAATAATCTCATAATATTTAAAATCAATTTTTAATTGCTGAACAAACAGGCCACTGATGGTATGACAGGTCAAACAGGGTTTTATGGGTCTCATCGGTTCTATTTAACATTACCAAGGAAGTCTGAATGACTTCCAGTTAAAATGTGACTCCCAAGAAATAAATGAAGAAGTTAGTAGATGAATTAGTATCTTTGTCATCATTAATATTATAAGTAGCCCTTTCTGCGAATTTGCTTTGTCGGTTTTAAGGTACTTTGTCATGCATTTTTCTATTGAACCTCATCAAAGCATTAGACACTCTTGAAGCTCCTATTTTAACATTCTCACTTTATAGATTGAGACTAAGGAATGTGTCTGAGGTCATGATGTGACTAATGTTCAACACTAATATCAGGTGCAGATCTTCTGATGGTGAATTCCATAAACAAAGTCCTTAGGTCCCATCAGCCATTTTCTAAATGTGTGTTTCCATTGGTTCCAAGGGCTTGGGTAGCACAGTGTGGATAATTAAGTATCAGGCAACTGTGTCTATTGGGAAACCTGAAGGTGTGTCTGTGTCCATTAATCAGTCTCACACAGGAAAGATGATACAGTATTATCTTTATTGCCAAAGTATACTTGAAAACACAACAAAGGAATTTGAAGCTATTAAAATAACTCTTCTCCATAGGGAAACTTTCAACACTCAAGCTGTTATCAAAAGTCCTTGAGACAAATAACCCAGGGAGCAGAATGGTTATGATTATGCTTTCGAAGCTAGCATAGAGAGATAGCAGGAAACACTCAGGCAGGTCCCCTGCTGAGAGTTGAACTGGTGTGGAAAATCCTTCTGCAGAACATTTTGGCCTGAGAACGTGTATCATTTTGCACCATACCAGACTACCTGCAACCAAGTATTTTCACTGGAAATGCATGAACTAGTAACTTTGCTCAATTCTGCTACCTGGGGAGTATACATGACACAGGGTTTACATTCCCTTAGTGGTCAGTTGAAGTCCCTGGAGTTGTTTTGGGAAGAAGAGCAACAAACCTGGCAAGACTGATACTTAGGAAATCACATTTGCCTCCCATCAAATTTGCTTGTAAGCTTCCTTCAGCAGGAATGATTTATTTTCCCTTTCTACTGGCAAGTGCCTATAAAACCCACCCTGACTGTTTGGTTCAGTCACAGAAATTGCTGATATTCCACTATTTTTAGTTAACAAAATGCAGGTTTATATGATTTAAACTAAAGTATGCAAACGCCAAACGCCTGGATAGAAATACATGTAGAAATTTAAACTATCCAAAATGCGATCTTAGTTGTAGACAATGTTTTCACAAACATCCCTGAAAGAATATTATACTCTCTGTTGAAACAATAATTTATGATAATTGATTATAGACATTTTATTAAGGTCTTTTCATGACCAAATTAGAGATATGAAAATAATAAGCTAATAAAACATCTATCAAATGGACTTTTGATTTCATGGGGGGAAGAAGAGGACAGAAAATGGCATTTTCATAGGATTAATCAGCTTCATTCTGATTCTGTGGTGAGCACATGGATGTTGTCAGAATACTGGCTACCAGTAATGAGTTTGGGCTTGTGTTTAGCCTCAAGGACTATATAAAGTGTAAATCTACAGTCTGTGTTTCTGTGCCTCCAGAGGAACTTTGTGGTTCCTTTATGTGCAACACGGTTACACACACAGACATTCAAATATCAGGATTGACAGCTGCCACCTTTGAATCAACATTTCATCTATTTTTAAACCTGATAGTCCCTTAGAGCGACAATACACTATTCTCAAGACATATTACCTTATTATAAGACTATTGGTGAAAACTCTCAGAGATTACGTCAAGAAAAAGGATCTTTGCTTTTTGGAAAAGAAAAATCATAGCAGTGGTTTAATTTTGCCGTCTTTCTTATCACCATATTATTTCTGTGGATGAAAGGCCCTGTGCTTTTCTTTCTTACAATTTGTTATGTTGTACTCAGTTATCTCATAACAAGATAAAGTTTCATGTTGAATTAGCTGTGGGAGAGCAGCTTACATTTTTATCACTTCTAAGCAAATGTTGTACTAAAAAGATAGGACACCAGAAATATGACTCGAATACAGCTTCCGTTCTTCAACAAACGGCTCACCATTGTCAAAAGCAATCATGAGTTTATATAGCATGATTGGAGTTGATCCTTTATTTTTTTCTATTTAACAAATAATGAGAAGCATCTACAGGACAAGCAGTGTCTGGTTGCAGAGATTAAAGTGTGTTATAGTGAGAAGCTTAATATAAGACAAGAAAGGCACCAGAGAAAATATCTCAAAGTTTGGGAGATGGTGGTAAAGATTTCAGGTACTAAAAAGGCATGAGGGAGAAACAGTGGTGTAGGAGTGAACCCCACAAAGCTACCTGCCCAACAGGGCGGGGTCAATAGAAGAGGTGGTGGTTATGAGTATTTGAAGTTATAAACTGGGTCTTGCTTTGCCCTTGTTTTCATGCGATACTTACATAATGTGGGGTTTGTTCTTCTCGGTAAAGGACTCCATCACTAGAAAGCCCAAGCTTTAGAGGCCCAACTTTCCCTCAGTGATTTGATAAGCCTTTCCTTTGATTGACAGTCTTTTAATAATTCGCTGAACATGCCTATTTGACTTCTAAGTTACTGTCAGAGGTAAGTTTGTCTTGTCTGAAGATGAGTGTGGTCTCCTTGCCAGGGTTCCATGCTGTGGAAATCACATGTATTTTTCTTAATGGTGGGTACCTAAAAGGGCTAGAGAAGACGGGAGCCCAGATATGGAGAGAAGAGTCATCAACAGAGTACCTAGTTTTGTTTTAACATGCAGTACATGGATCTGTGAGGCTCTCTAGTTATTAATTCCAATCAATATGCCTTAACTAACAAGGTCCAGCTTTTTATGTGAACCATTTAAATGCCATTGCACCCTTCACTGTAAATGTTGTATCTAATCACAGCACAAGACACAATTGACCTATAGGATTAAAACAGATCTGAGAAGTTCCTCCTAACCTTATATTACTCATTTCTGTGATAATTCTAGTATGAGTAGACCTATTGTGCTGCTAGTTGTACAAACATATAATGTATTTGATATCATACCACACAACATATGCAGTGATAATAATGGATGACCACTTCTCTTTGTGTGTTTGTTAAGCCTTTCAGGATTATTTTAAGGTATACTCTTTCTAGTTGTTAAACAACAGTTATCTGCTCAAAAATGCCCCATGCTTCAAGCAACTTGGGTTTTCTGTTTCTCCTGATGTGTGGTTTTCTATCACTGGGAGACAGAGAGAGAGAGAGAGAGAGAGAGAGAGAGAGAGAGAGAGAGAGAGAGAGAGAGAGAGAGAGAGAAACAGAGAGACAGAGAGACAGAGAGAGACAGAGACAGAGACACAGAGAGAGACAGAGACAGAGACAGAGAGACAGAGACAGAGATTCTAACCACAAATATCCCTATACAAACAAATACCATCTCTACACACACATACACACTCTACATAGCATGACTATACGGTGACTATCATGCAGATTTTGGCAGTCAGGATTATAATGGTCATACAGTTATGACATGATATACAAATGCGTTTCTTCATGCTTGTCTCCATGTTAAGTAAATATGATTGCACAATCAAACAACAATAAAGCAATCAAACAAGTAAAGCCTCTTCTGTGCTTAGAGAAATATGATCTAGCATGGACAAAGTAATTTGGATTAAGACAAAACAAGATGGGGGGCAGGGGAACATTACCTGCACAGACATGGAATTTTCCTGTACTTCTTCCCTGCAGAGCCCCTGTTAATGCTTAGCAATTCCCTCTGGTATCCCTGAGGGACCACCTAGGAGTCAGGAATGTCAGCCATCCTTGGATTTCCTCTAGTTCAAGTCGCACGTTCAGACATGAGAGAGAGATGGTTCCAGACATTTTATCCCTATCCCAACAGAAATAATGCCTTTCCTTTTTAAAAATAGCATGGGTAATTTTCAGCCAGATGATATTTCTATCAGTAAAAGAAACAAAGGCTGAATGAGGAGAGGGATGTTAGTGCTTCCTATTTACTAACAATTGTTTGCATGTGAAAGAAATGGCATCTTCAGGTCCTTAAAACTCAGAAAAGTAGAAGCATATCAAGTCATGATTAATAGGATATTTGTATTTTCTAAATCAAAGGACTTGTATATAATAAGATAGATGTAAGCTAAGGTTGAATAGATGTAAAAAACAATATTATTAGGAATAATGAGTATGACATATGCCAAACCAAACAACATACTGATATTCTGGTCTGGAAAAGGAACTGTGAGTTATTTTGAAAATCAAGGTCTGTACAATGCTGTCCAAGGCTCACAGCTGCAGAAGGGGAAGTAAACAAGTCCTATGAGAAGGCTGCACAGTTAAAGACAGCTGAAGACTCAAAACTAAATGAACTTCTTGGTTCTCATTGGTGTATTTATAAGTTATACAATTCCCCAAGGCAAAACTATGAAAGGATGTCTGTGGGGATAGGAATACAAATCACTTTTGCTTGTCTGCTTATTTGGCTTAAAACAGATACTACATCATTTCTCTGAATTCCTTTGGAAACCTGTACCTATAGTCTCTATGGTCATTGTCTTTTCATGGGCCACCATGTGTTTGACAGCCATCTCTGTTTAGTAATCACTGCTGGCAGCTGTTGAGTTCTTTAAACAAGGGAGGCATGGTTTATTCCTGCATTCATGTTTCCTAGAGTCACGTGTTTAGTGCTTAACAGCACTGGTTGTCCTTTCAGAGGACCTGGGTTCAATTCCAGGCACCCACATGGCAGCTGACAACTGTGTAACTCCAGTTCCAGAGGTCAAACAAATCTAGGCACCACAAAAAAAAACAGTCATAGACACAAAACATTTACATGACAGTTGTTTGTATCTCTCAGGTACCTAAGAGGTTACCAATTAATTCAGAAAAAAATACACTGCAGTAAAATGTGCTACAGTGAACCCTAGAATATTGTCCTGGAAATGACATTATTTTTTCCAACTAGGAAACACTTAATGTAGCAATATTATCAAATCCTTTAAGAGAGATCTGTCCGTGTGAATATACTAAAACATCAGCGTGATAATCATTCTTCAGCAACTGAATACAACCCCCATAACCAAATTGCTGTCTCCACTTTTATTTCTCTTTTGAAATTATTTCCCAGTTTGGTTTTCTTTTGTCACCAACCTTCTGGATGCTCATTTTGTAACATCTGGATAATTTCATATGAACATCTGGATTGGATTTTTTAAACTGTCTGATGCATACAGACTACTTCTTGAAGAAATGTATTTGCTCAGCTGTTGTTAAGACATGGTTAAGTCAATGTACAGCCTATAAAATTCCATAGGAAGCACAAACCATGTTTAATCTGAAGTCCCACGACTCTATTTCATTCCCATCATCTTTTGCCCAGGAATAAACAAATGGTTAGGATATGAACAACAGGAACAATTAGGAATAGTCACAGGTGGTGTCCTTGAGTTAGAAGCCTTTGAAACCAGGCATGTTTGGATGCTGTGTCTGGCAGACAGAAACTCTGTAACCTTGAGCAAAACTCTAAAGGTCAGTGTCCTCACTTCAGGATTTGAAATATGAATAAAAGCTTCCAAACTAGTTGTATTAAATGAGATGATTTAAACAATCTATCTGGCTCAAATACAGATAACAAATACCAGCTGTTGTGAGAATTTATCACAGTATGCTCCAGAACACGACTTGAGATTTCTTCTCTTCCTGACCTGCAGAGGATTTTATGCATTTAACTAGTAGTTTGGTATTTGCATCAGGTCTTTCAGAGTACAGAATTTTGAATCTTCTATGCTAAAATACTGCTCTTTAAATGGGGAAGAATGAAGGATTTCAACTGTTTTTATTCCTCATAGGGAAGTTAGAGGAAGCACCCATCCCAAGCAGTACAAACTCAGGAATGTGTTCACAGTAGAGTGAAGCTGGGCATGAAGTCCCAGCCAAGTGTTGGAAACTGATAGCTGCTGGGAGAAAGAGAGGTGGTTTTCTTTTAGAGCATAGCCCTTAAAATCAACCAAGCTCAAAAGGAAGGGCCACACATATAAGACTATATGTTATTACAATTGGGTTTAAAAGTAAGACCAGGGCACAGAGGTATATGTGGGTAATAAATGGGTCATATCTGAGAATTGGGGGAAAGGGGTGAACGTGAGCAAAATATATTGTACAGAATTCTTACATAACTATTTTTTAAAAAGCTCTTAATTTAAGAAATGAGCAGTCTTGATTTTCACACTAAAAGGTGATTCCACTCTCCATCTTCCAGATAATGAGTAAACAGAGTTTAGAAAAATGATATTAATGACCTAAATTTCATATGTGTGTTCTGAAATGGAATGATTTTCTCCAATGCATTTGTTTATTCTAATCCTTTCTTTGTTGGTTTGAAACAAGATGGCTCCCAAATGGAGCAACACTACTGGGAGGTATGGTCTTATTGGAGGAAGTGTGTCACTGAGGGGGCAGGCTTTGAAGTGTCTTTCCTCAAGCATCATTCAGTGTGATATTCAGTCAACTTCCTACTGCCTTCTGGGCAAGATGTAGCACTCTCAGGTCCAGCACCACATCTTCCTGCACATGGCCCCCGTCACAAAACCTCTGAACTGTAAGCAAGCCTCCCCGATTAAATGTTTGCTTTATAAGAGTTGCCATGGTCATGCAATGAAAACTGAAGACACTCATTCCCCTTTCAAGAAATTCAGCATTTGAGCATGCATCATTTTTCCTGCTTCTTCTGATGCTTAGAAGGATCTGATCTCAAGTCAGGTAGGTGGGTGAGCTAATAAGGAAGGGGTAAAACAAACCGGTTTGCTAGAGTGAAAATCGGACCCTTGACATGCCGTAACTTATTAAAAAATGGGGTGTCCTAAAGCAAAATGTAAGTTTGATGCAACCAAACTGCGAAAACATAATTAAACATTTAAAATACAGATTGGCTGATCATCTGGGGTATATTGGTTATTTCAGTGGACAACTTTCAGACAAAAAATAGGAAAATGTTAAGTTATATTATTCCTTGTGTGATAAAACAGAGAGAGACAGAGAGAGAGAGACAAAGAGAGAGACAGAGAGAGACAGAGAGAGAGAAAGAGAGAGAGAGAGAGAGAGAGAGAGAGAGAGAGAGAGAGAGAGAGAGAGAGAGAGAGAGAGGAAAGAGTCCAAGTGTTTTCCTGGCAATGCATTCTCAGAACAAATTTTAATGATGTCCTTTTGTGAACACTTCAAGGAGCCAAAAGTACAAGGCTGTCAGCACAATGAGAAAGAAGAAAAAACTAACCCTTTATTTCTACCATACAAGTAAGCAGGAAATGTAAGTACAGTTTTTACTCAGTTGAGGGCCACATGCCTCCAAAGAACTTGATGATAAGTCAATTTTACTTTCTGACATTCTATAATAATTCTACATCAATAGAGCCCTGGAGATGGTGGGGAGTGTGTGCATTTTTTTCTTTTTTTTGTGAATATCAGGTGTCAAGGGAAATTCTCATGGAAGCACAATCTTCATTAGGGTAGTCTTCAGTATGAGTACATATAGGACACATTCCTATTTAAACAGACAGCAGGCTGACTGCCACATAGAAATATATTGGAAGATGGCTTGTCATTAGAACCTCGTGGTAGAAGCAGACATTGATCTCTTCTTAATGTTCCCTTGAGCAATAATAACTAGTATCTGTTACTTGTCACATTCTGTCCTCTATTTTAAGGGTTTATCAACAATATTCCATATAGTGGACACTACTATTGTTTACCATTTATAAATAAGGAAATATATTAGAACTATCAACACACCAAAGATCATGTGTCTTACTTTTGATAAGCTGAGATATGAACCCAGGATGATGCCATAAATGATGTCTTTAGTCACAGTCATGAGAATGCCCTTAAGCTGTCTCTGAATTTGCATAATAACCCCACAGACACCAGAGAGTAGACACTATAGGCTCATATATAAAAGGGTCATGAGGAGGGGACTTAACATAAGCAATAATAAAGGGAACACTCTGTTAACTGACTTAGCCAGGAAAAAGCATTAATGTGACTCTCTGACAAGTGTCCAGGAATGAAACGAATTGCATCATGGTCACCAGATTGGGATTAAGTAAATTTAAAACATAGTATTCAATGGCAGAGTGAATGGACTATTATGATACAAGATGAGTCCATAACTCATCTTTTGAAAATGATTATGGACTAATGAAAGCGTGTTGAATTTTTAAGGGGAAAAACAATGATTTGACTCAAAATTTGCTTTTCATTTATTTTGGTGGGAGGTGGGAGAATGGGAAGCATGTCCATACCATAGTGTACAAGTGGAAATTGCAGGACAACTTGTAGGAATTTGTTCCCTTCTTCTAGCATGCGTGTTCTGAATATGGAATCCAGGTCTTCAGGACTGGTGGCAAGTACCTTTACCTACTAAGACATCTCACCTACACTAATTCCCTACTTTAGTACTTAGTATCTGCAACTCTAATGATCAGTTTTCCTGGAGACTTGGGTAGATTTACAAATGCTATCTTTTATCTATAGTTTGGTTTAAGATTCCTTCTTTAACTAGTTGTTACCTTGTTGCAATAGCAAATGCCTGCCTGCATGCACACAAAACCATCAGTTAATGTACAAATGCTGCCAAATTAGTTTACTCAGTGAAAAGTACAGGGTTTGATGTGAAATTTCATGGCACTTAATGTTGGAATTCTCACAGTCATAACTCCATTCCTAGGACTCTGATCCTACCTATATGGAAATGAGACTCAACTGTGATATACACAAAGGATATGAAGAGTTCTTAACTTGCTTGAAAAAAATCAAAGATGTGAAAAACAAAAGCTCTGAAAGCAAGAAGTGTGTGTGATTGATTTTTTTAACTGTTTCCCTAAAATGTGCAAGATGGTGAAGCTAGCTCTCAAGGGGAGTTATTGGATGGTTGTTGCTCCTCACGCCAGATTGGAAACTGGAGTGAAAATCCCCATGGAACAAGAAGGAATGGTATAGTGTGTACTTAGGCACTGAAGCAAAACTTTAAAAATATAAGTACAAAATAAAAGGTGTCGCTATAAAGCAGCAGCATGTGGAGGTCCAGTTTGAGGAGTGGTAGATAAAGAGAGTCCTCCCTTTTTCATGTTTATTCCACCATTCATGGCAGCAAACTGCTTGTTGTGTCTTCTTTCATTTTCTATGAATTAGTAAGCCAGCATATATGAAATCATGCTAGTTACTCATGTTTTTTATATAAATGCAGTTATATACTACATGATATTATGATAGGGTCTTCTCACTTATGATGCTATATACATTTTTTCATATTTTGTTATTTTTGAATTTAGATTTTACTTTCCTTATTTTCAATGCTTGATAGTGAACCCAGAGCCCTTTATGCCCTCAGTAATTCACTAGGGAGCTGTGTTCTTCCCTTGCTTTTTTGAAACAGAACCGCCTGTAGCCTAGGGTGGCCTCCTTGTTATGTAGCTAGGCTGGCTTTGAACTCATAATCCTCTTGTCTCCAACCTCTTGAGCTCTAGGATGACACCTTGCTGTAATTTAAAACATAAATGTTACTTTATTCTACAGTGCTGGTATCTTATAATGTATTACTCCATATTCCTTTGACGGTACTTCATGTCATTTTCAGCTTTTCATGATTATAACCCATGCTGGAATGGACATCTTGCACACATATATTTCTGTTTGCCCATAAATGTTTCAGTAAGTAAGTTTGGTTGAAGAACATATGCATATTTTATTATGGGTGAACACTGACACATAACAAAGTGAGAAGCAATATGATTAGGAACATAGAAGTTGTCATAGTTTAATTAATAGAAATTGTAGTTTATGTGGGTTCTAGCTACACTTGTGCTATCAACTCAAAAAAAGCTTAGAGTATGTTTTCCAATATCCATCCACCAGTGTCAGAAAGCAAAAAATTTATAACCAGAAATTGTCAACACTATATAGGAAATAGATCAAGAATGTTTTGAATTCAAGATATTTCAACCTAAGACGTTCAGAAAAATATTTGGATCCAGTCCTCAACCTCCCACAATGGTCAAAGATAAAAATGGTTCAAGTATCTAAACTTCCATTTGAATTACAATCACCAGTGTAATAAGCTAGGGTGTAAAGTGGAGGTTGAAATGTTTTGAGCCTTTTAGAAACAATGAAAAATCCATAATGTAAATATTTGTGTCGTTTTAAAGTTCATCATCTATAAAAATATGAAAGTCAAAATGGAATGAGATCAAATAGAAGAACTTTGTTCCACTGGTGTGGAGTTGCTCATAAAAGCTGTCCTAAAGTTGACACATTTTCAGTTGAATTTATAGGCCTCTTCTGAGGATCAGGCTGAGCAGAAATGTGTAGTTATCCTATAATTTTAAAAAATGAGTGGGTCAAAGATTTTAGAGTTAAACAAATAAAGGAAAGTGGAACAGTTCTATGACCAATACTAAAGGACAATGATGAGTATAGCTTAAACATCTGGAGTCTGGGTGTGATCTTCCGGCTTGAGATGCCAGCCCTTTCTCTTTCATGACATGGTAGTTATTACTGGTCCTGCTTGGTTGAAAGGCTCCCTTATCCTCTCTCATGCAATCACGCTATGACTCTTTAGTCTGACTGTTCATGGTGGGTTGTAAAATCTTCCAGGACATTAGTCACTTCAGATCTGGACTGTCTTCTGCTATTGTTTTTGAGACAAAAGAAGGAGAGAAATCTTGGTTGATGACTGTGGAAAGTCTGGAAGCATCCAGTGTCTCTTCTTGGCTTTTGGGACCCTACTCCTTTGTTGCTTTTAATTGAATGGAAAAGATATTTTTAATCCACTTGCATCAGTATTCCCCTTCAGCTAGGGTTTGCAAAGAAGCTTTGTGAATACTGAAATGATTAACAGGATCCGAAGTTAAATTGTCCAGAGCCCTGTGGTCTTGTCATAATGGGTGGGAATGTGCATTAGCCAGGAGGTTCCTGCTGAGACCTCAGAGACCTCCCTCCCAATTGTTCCTCACTGATGGTGGGCTTGGGATGTATTTCCAGAAATAATTATTTACAGAGAACTTATAACAACAAATGAATCATCCTCATCATTGTACTTGCTCTGTTTTGAGATGTTTATCTACTCAGTTTTCTAAAATTGGAAGATTTTAAAGTTCAAAAGAAACACATTTAAAAATCTCTTTGAGGACACCAACATCCTTGGTAAATATAGTTTCAGTTTTTATGCCCTCTGGTGTTGTTTACCACTACATTTTGGTTTGACCTGTATACTTTAATTTAGCATGGGCTATTCTTATGCATATATAATTTTCTTTATATGTGTGTATATTTTCTTTACATATGTGTATATATTTTATATGTATATATGTGTATATAAATATATTTATATATGCATATACACACAAACATATATACAGGTCCAGTTTCCCCTCTCTCCTCTCTCCTAGTCCCAGCTCCCCATCCTATCTGTTCCCGCCCAAACTGCTCCTCCTGGGTTTAGGAAAGGGCAGGAATCCCATGAGTATCAACAAAACACTGTGTGTCTCCTCACAGTAATAAGGCTGAGCAAGATGACTCAGTATGAGGAGTAGGGTCTCAAAAACCAGTAAAAAAAAGTAGGAGACAGCCCCAGTTCCCACTGTTGGGATTCCCACAAGAGGACCAAGCTGCACAACTGTAACATGTAAGTAGAGGGCCTAGGTCACTCCCATATGGACTCCCTGGTTGTTGGTTCAATCTCTGTGATCCCTATTATCCCAGGTTAGTTGATTCTGTGAGTTTTCTTGTGGTATCCTTGACCCATTTGGATACTACAGTTTTAATTTTAACATAGTAAAATTATATATAACAAAACAGTTATCAATAATAACTATAGTTAATAATACAGTGCCCACACGTTAGGCCAAAATTTCCACATCAAAAAGGGATTCTAAAAACCAAACAACAACAAAAAAGCAAAGTCAAACAAGGTATCTTAGTAGCAGCATTTTCTCGGGTGGGTTCTGTTTGCTAGAGGCAAGCAGAGGCTCTCTGCTACTTTAAGAGAGGCTTCCTGACTCAGCATTAGCAGCAACACACATAGGTGTCTTTCCTGTCTACTCACCTGGGTGTAGATGAACTTTACTGTTGTCAAAATAAGTCATGACCAATTTGCTGGACAGGGATTTCCTGTCCAGGGACAGGTCTCTTGTTCTTGGTTAAATTTTAACTTCTTCTTACCTTTTCTCACCTGCAAAAATAGAGAACATAGTAATACCTTCAAACCCCTGAGAATTAAATAAGAATTTAAATTATTGGTAGCAGGTAGGCTGGAGCACCTAATAACAAAATAAGAGAAATTTTTCTAATGTTTAAAATTGTACTTCTAGGGAAATTAAATTAGCATTTCAATGTGACAGCTAGACTCCAGTATTCTTTTTAGAATTAGTCGTAATAAGTAGCCAAAACATAGAGGCAATGCAAATACTCGTCTGTGGATGAATAGGAAAATATACTACCTCCAGAAGAATATTGTTCAGTCTTTATAAAGAAAGTAATCCAATGAGTCATAGCATATTTGAAACCAGAAGACACATAAACAAAACAAATCCAGATGCAACATGACAAATAGTTTTAGACTCCATTATATGTGGAGTCTAAAAGTCAAAATTCATAGAAGCCTAGAGTGGATGGGTGGCTTCCAGGGTTTATGGAAGTAGGGTAAGAAGAAGGATTGGAAAAAGAATACAAAGGTTCATAAGAGGAGATCTACTTAGCATAACATGCTAGGAGTTAACTGTTCCCATGCATATTAAAAAGCTAGCTATCACAGAAGCTCTCTGGTCACATTTTTCTATCATAAAATATAAATAAGGAAGGTGAGAAGAAAGTTTGGATAGCTATGGTCATGTTTATGGTACAGATGATTCTGGCAGAGCTTCAGTGTGTAAGCAACAGTGTACTTGTGGTGTTGTATTCACTACATTTTTGTTAACTAACACACCATAGAGTGTTTTATTTTTGAAAGGGCAAATATGGATTCCTGCTTTTAAAAATGTTACTGCCACAGGAAGCCCTGGCATTCATGCAGTGTCTCTCAGAAGCATTCCGGCTAATAATTGAGCTCTAAAAGGTTACACATGAACTTAGAATCCTTGGCAAACTGGTTGTAAGTTTTGAAACCAGAGTGAATCATCTTTGGCCCAGACAATCTTTTGTAGATGTTTACAGAGCAGCAGACTTGGAAGGCATAGACAGCATCTCTTAGAGACAAAGAGCAGATAAACTTGGGAAGAAGGATTTAAGAGTCTCCATCCAGAGGGAGGGTTAAGCACCAGCCACCATATGCAAGATAACGAGTCAGCTCTTAGAGTCAGGAGTCATCTCCTGTTGCTCACAGTGAGGTCAGACACAGCTGGCCCTGTCTCTGGCTTGCTCTGGAATGTGCATCTCTGGGAACTGGCAGGGCTGCTTCCCTGGCTTGAGTACTAATGATCTTCGTCCCTGATTTAGAGTCTGCAAGTGCCCTCCCAGAATCCACAAACCTGTATCAGCTATCTTTCTGAAAATAGGATGAAATCTCAGACTCTCACAGTCCTTTAAATATTTTCAAAAGGCTTTTGAAAACATACTTTACCCGTCATGTCATTCACCAATTTGACACAGACAGGCTAGTCATATGTAGGACAGCACGGTCCAAAAGCAGATCATGTTTGGCTCTCATAAAAACAACTTTCAGTAAATAAACATCATTCCTCACACTCCTCCCCCCCTTCTTACTCCAGCTGTTCTGGGTCAATGATGTTGGAGGCAGGAAGGAGAGGTGGAAGCAGGAGAGCATTAGGAGACTTGGGCATCTGTTCAGAGGATAGATGATAGTAGGTCAGAGTGCAGCCCACAGCAGCGAGGTGTAAGAAATGACTGAGTGGAATAGACACCTGGAAGTACAGCCAGTAGGATTTCCTGACTAAGGAAATCTGCCAAGGGGATGTGTTGATGACTTTCCCATGGAGTATTAGGAGATGAGACGCCCAAAAGATGAGTCCCTGGCTTTGTCCTGAGCAACTATAAAGATTTACCTACTGTCAAAGCAACCGAGGAAGACTGGGCTTCCTGAGAATTTTGATTGTGAGCACAGGAGTCCAGTTTGGGTTTGTTGAACATGAAGGATCTATTCAGCATCATGCTGAGGGTAAACAGACACTCTACAGTGATCTGGAATCAGCAAGATTCAGGGAATTGAAAACCAGGAGACCGATTTTATGAAGGTAGTGTTCTAGCCCTGAGAAGGGAAGGTAATCCTTTATATGTCACAGAGAAACTACTACCTTAAAATTCAAAGCCCATCATTTAGGATGAAATTCCTCACAACAACTTTGTAGGTGTTTTGGAGCCTCTTGGTTGTGAAATACCAATCTGAGAATAATGTGCTTGAGTTTGGTGTGATGTATGCACAAGTGGTGAACAGTTAACTAATTCCTTTAGATATATGAGAAAGTGAAACAGTTACTCAAGAACCTTATAAGGAGAAGGTAACTGGCTCTAGATATATAAAGAAAGATGTGACAAGCCTTGGTATACATTAAACAAAGACAAATGAGTGTAATACCCTTAGTTATCTATCAGATCTTACATGCTGAGGGATTTATCATTACATTTAAGGATGTATCACAGTAGCATAGAATATTTGAAGAAACTCAGTTCAAATGTGTAAAATGTTTGACTATTAGACTTAGATTCACTACCTGACAGCCTCTTTTAACACTGGTTATTCATAAACAACTTTTAATTTTGGCTTTTGCTTGTACATGTAAACATTGAGAGATAGCTGTTTTTAACTACATGGTATTTTGAAAGACTTTCATGTAGAATTTTATATATTGAAATAATGAAGTATTTTTTTTCTGTCATGATGAGCCAGACTTCAAAACCACTTATTTTTTATGTTTAATTTATGTCATGTGTGATACCCAACACACGGGTCAAACTGATGTAGATAGTTGTCAATGTTCATTACTTTATGGGTATTTAGTGTCACGGAAATGAAAAAAACATATTTAGCATTTCAAGTTGTCAAAGAGATGTTCCCCTGAAAGCAAACACCATCTTTTCTACAATCCAGGAGGGCAGGGCAGGTGTCCCACCTATGTGGGACTATTCTTCAATTCTCATATTTAAAGGAAGCAAAGGTTGTCAACATAACCCAGCAAGCCATGTGATAAATAGGACTTATTACTTTCTAGAAATGAGACTTTATGTGAAAAGATTGTGTGTAAAAATTTGTGTTAACCTCTTTGCTTTTCACGGCATGAAAAGTAACTCCTAGGGGTCTTAGAATATCCCTTCTTGAAAAGTGGCTGGAAAGACAAGTTGGAAAAATTTAAAGCAATTTATAACATAAAATGAAATTCGAATATGATATGTGGTGCTGCATAAAAGCTATGTGGTTAAGGGCATGTCGTACATCCATAAAGGACCTGAATTCTGTTCCTAGCACCCACCCAGCTTATAACCACCTAAAGTCCAGCTCCAGAGGATCTAACACCTTCTTCTTACCTCTGAAGTAAGTAGTACTGACCCTTCACACATAGCTAAAAAATAAATCTTTTTAAAAAGAAAAATAATTCGCAATATGGTTTTAAACTTAAGATAAAGCACATCACATATCTCAACCGGTGTTTTCAAATTCTAAATCACTTTTTCAAATATATAACATGGGTACATTAATATCCTCTGTGATAAATTATTTTCAGTCTTCAGTAGAAGGAAAGGATTTGGTTTCATCCTGAAGACCCCATTTTCTACAAGTGACATTCTAAAATCCCAAGAAGGTACCTAAAACAAAGGACAGAACCCAACAATCAAAATCCTCTGTATATGCCCATGCATCCAGATCTGAGATAGTATCTATCAGTAAATTAGGAACAATGAGTGTTCAGTAATAATAATTAACTTACAGCATTAATAGCAATGCACTAAATAACAGTGTGTAGATGTCTGCCTTGGAAGGTCTGTAATCTACTTGGACCATGGCTGACCACAAGTAATTGAGACTAAGTTAAAGTTAAAGAGAAAGGTGGCTGCTAAAAGAGAACCAGTGTTTTGAGTGAATGGGCTTTGTTACCATTCTTTACTTAAACATTCAGTGTTTACCAGTGCCTGCCTATGATAATCTTAAAGGTCCTGAAGCTCAGCTATGCTCTGGAATTGTGGGTAATGAGGGTGTAACTGCACCCCGGCTCCATGAAGCTTCCTCCAATTTCAGGTTCTGTTTTGACCTGATCTTTTATATATATGCTCTATTTCCTTTCCTCAAATACTTTTTGTTCTTGAAATAGTCTTCCTCCTGTCACTTCCCAACTAAAGAAAAATATGGTTGAATTAAAAAAATTGATACAAGTCAGTTCTTTTATAATAACTTCAAATAATTATTTGTAATGAGCAATATCCACTTGACAAACTCTAGGGCATTACTTTTAAAATTGTTTTTGAATTTGTTGACCTACATATATGTTTGTCTCTTTACCTAAGGAAGAAATGGAATTTAGGGTAGTTTATGTGTACTTTTCTACAAACTATATATGCCACTGATGATGTCTGTAATGTGTAAGAGTCATTTGTCTCTTATCGTTGGTGTCATCATATCATTTCACATTCTGCGAGGAAGGGGATATATAAATATGGGGAAAGATACCCAAGTGAAAAGAGAATTCTGCACTCCTTCAGAGATAAAAAATAAGTTACATTTCATTTTCAAATCTGTATACTTAGAGATGAAATTAGGGAACTTGAAACATGCATAAAGACAGCATTTAGGTTGTAGGGTTACTCCAGCTGAAGCAGATAGACAAAGGGTGGGAGAATGCTGTGATGTTGCAATCAGAGGGCTTAATTATGGCTAGGAAGAGAAATGGAAATGAATTTTCAGGAATGGAAAGAAGGTACTAACTGTTGATAATAGTTTCAGAAATCTGACATAGGAAATCCAGCCGACGCTGGCAGTATCAGAGGCCTGAGATTGTTTTTAGAGCTCGTTCCCAAGGGGTGCATCCAGTTTCACTGTGGATAAAGACAAGAAGCATAGCATGACCTTTGCGATCTCTGGACCTAAAGACATAGTGAAATGTTTAGAACAGGAGGAGGCGAGATATCATGTCCCCACAGGTGTACAGGTCACTGTCTGCTGTGAACGGGGTGTCAGAGCTGCCATGCTTAGTGAACCAGCAAGTTAGAGCTCCTCCTTGCTGTGAGACTGTCGTCCTTTGCACCCTTGCATCTGAGTCAGCCTGAGGATGGCTGTCATGCTGCTGGTGAGGGACAAGACAACCTAGGGCGGAAGCTACTGGGGAACTGGAGATTGCCCACACAGGTGATACTCAGATGCTAGAAGCATTGTATTTAGGCAGTAATTATTCACTGGCTTACAATTAAAGGTGTTAGAAGGGCAAGAGCCACATCCTGTAACCTGGACATAGGATCATTTTGTTTTTCCTAAGCAACTTGTTATTATGGACTTCTTATCTGGGAAGTGAGGTAATAGGAACAAAGGGAAAAAAAAACACAGGGAGATAGTCCTGTCCCTGATCTCACTGGAGCCACTTTAGAATAAAAACAAACACAAAATCTCTAAAGACCAAGAGCAACATCCATAACAATTTCCTAATTTACCTGCCTTGCTTTGGGCTGAGGAGGAACAGTTGTGCTTTGGTCATTAAAAGAAAAGGGAACAGTGACTAAACAGCCTATTATAAATTCTTCTGGGAAAACATATTACAAATAATTGAAAACAAACCTGAGACTGTGAACTTGGCAGCAAATGTATACAAGAAAGCAATTCTACCCTGGCCCCTGGATGATTGATTAAATCCTTTATTCCCTTTACCTTTCATTCACACCCTGTTTATCAAGAGGAAAAAGAAAAGAAATGTTGTGTAACAATGTCTCCTTTAGATGAATTACTTACAAAAAAAATGATCAATGACCACCAATCAGCAGCTTATTCATTTTTTCCCTTCAAGTGTTAATGTTTCAAACTATTTGTAATTCTGCACAGGTCCTGGTAGAAAACAAGACCCCAAGTTTCAGCCTGTCCTGCCCCCCACTAGCTAACCAACAGTGTGAGCTGTTTCTGAGCTTCTTTTGAGGACATGGCCCAGCAGCTTCCTGCGGTCAATTATTAGTTAGAGGCCAGAAAAAGAACAAGAACACTGTGTACTTAGTAAATCGGCAGAAAACTTCATCTTCTGCTTGTGTGGGAGGCAAAGTCCCTGTGTGCACTCTGGTTCTCTGAAAGGACTCAAGATCTGCTGGAGCCTTACAGATGTCAGAGGGCAGCAAGCCAACAGCCAGCTAGCTTAGTAAATAAATGATTAGGATCCACACTGCAAAGAGTATTAGGAGGAACCTCGATTTGGAACACTAATGGCAGGCATCACAACTGTTGGCATTCATTCTATAAAATGGACAAAATGAAGATAAAACTTCTTTGTGAAACAATCTCTCAAAACCTCATTCATTTAGAATTTCTGGCCATCTGGGCCCATCATAGTGATTAAGTCACTAATACATCAGCCCCAGCCACCTTTCAAGTCTGAAGTTAAATTTATAGAGGATCCCTTGTTACATTATGTTCTTTCCTTTTTCATCTTTCTCCTCTTACAAGTTCCTGCCCAGGTGTTAGTAATTCTACAGCCTTTTGTTCCTGAAGCTTTTGTGTTGGTCTTTGGTCATCTCCTCTGATCTCAGGCCCTGAACCCTCTTGTCAAGGGATGAGTACACAGGCCATCCCCTGGGCAATACTTTCAGCACAGACCTAGAAGGATGGAGCTTGGAATTTTTCTGTTCCTTTCTCCCTTAATTGTTTGTACAGACACTCGTTATGGATAAGAAAAAAAAGACATAAGGATGTGTTTGCCAAGCTTCATGCATGTTCTTCCCTTGACGTCGAAACTCATTAACATCTTACAGTTGCTTCTCCATGGCAGGAGGAAACTTTGCGACTGTCTCTCATGTCTGAGGCAATGGAGGTTGGCAATAGGTAACTGAAATAAAGGGGGAACACTATGAAATGCATAGCCATTTCATGGTTTTTCTTATTCTCAATAAAACAAGTAGCTGCAAATTTTCCATTTGAGCTATGCACTATTCTAATAAATTCACATGAATTCCTTTTGTCTGTGCAACAGAAGGTTAAGGTATTGTTAGTGTTTATCTTTTATTAAAAAAAGGAAACAGACACAGATGATTAAAATGATTAGACAGGATAGTAAGTATTAAAGCCATACTTTGGACAAAGTCTGTTTCCAGTTGTTGTGATATTAACAATCAAACATTCTGAACATGTGCACACAGCTAGACACAGTCTTAGCCATACACAGAAGCCCATGCTAGGAAATGATGCTAGCATCTCTACACCCTCACATGAGTCTGATTCTTAAGCCCACTAAAATAAAACATTCAACAGTTATGGGAACACAATGTTATATGATATTCTCCTATGAAAAAGTATGAAACAGGAAGGATAAAACCAGAATTTTCTGCTACAAAGATAGTCTGGATCCATATGTAGAGAAATTTGATGGGTAACATTGAAAATCATAGCATAGAAACTTAACCAAGTGATATGCAGATTTTCTCTTATAATTAAAACTAGGAAGGGCAAGTATGTGTCTTACTATTCCTGGGGAAACTTGAACAAATATCTACATTTTCCACATAGGGAATCCAAAAAAGACCAAAGTAAAACATACCACCCATATCCAGCTTGGTGAAACAATGAGGTTTGTTGGGGTAACTCAGAGGAATACAGGTGAAGGGTTACTTAAAGGAGGAGAAATGACTCAAAGACAACTGCATTACAAAAAGCTTACCCTAGGAAGGGTGACATCCCATGAAAGCTGGAAATTTGCACCACACTGTGTAGCCTGAAGGTGCTCAGTAGGTTGAAAAGTAACCTCTCTAAGTATCTCAGTCAGTCTGAGTTTCTTCCAGGGACTTAAGCTGCTCTCTGCTTCTTATTGGAAACCTCTCTCATCTCTGTATCTTCTGTGTTGCTTACATGCCCAGAACCTCTTTGAAGCTCAGATTGTCTGAGAGGCTCTTTCTGCCATCCTTACAGCTACAGATGCTCTGGAAAAAAAGGGCCTAGTGAATCTGGTCAGTTTCAGGGACTTCCTAAATTTACTGAATTGTTTGTTTATTGAGTTTAAGGAGTTTCCCTTCAGCATGGAGTATTTCACTTCCCCTTAGAGCATCCCACTGTTTCATCTCCCTTTTAACATCCTGGGTCTTAACAGGCCTTCCTTCAAGATGAACAGTTTATCTGAGAGCAAATTGCTAAACAGATACAGTAAGTAAATGATAAAAGATAGATGGACAATACATAAGATATAGAAGGAACTACCCTAAGTTAATAATGTGAAAATAAAAGTAAGAGGAGAGGGAAGCTGTTCAAACAAGGCACGGGCAAGTGTCAGGCGGGATGATGACTCTAGTTTGCAAACACAATGTCAGAGGTATCAAGAATATGGTGAGCATGCTCAGCATTGGCTAGCTGTATCTATACTCTTCTCCAAATATAAGTATTGTCTTTTTATTTTAAAGTCCCTTACATCTTTCTGTTTTTAGAAGGATCTTTTTGGAACTTTAAATCTGTTGAGATTATCAGTGGTCATCACAAAATGTTGCTTCAAATCAACATATCCATTCAGATTTTCATTTGCACACTTGTGAGGCCTGAACATATTTTCTCTCTGAGAAGGCTTTGAATCAGGGAATGACACTAAAAAGAGACTGATTTTCTCTTTCAAACACACATGCAAGCTTTATTCTAATGGGGTGACACAGGATCTGGCATAGTATTTGCACTGCCTGTTCCAAAATTTTATTTTAATTTTAAACAAGTGTTCTCACACAGGGACTGAAAACAAAACAGGAAAATGTTGCTTTAGTCTTCCTTTGTGTTGTTGTATGACTTTTAAGGGTAGTAATTGTTCTGTGCTACCAATGTAGGTCATGGAACACTCTCTTTGTACTTGGGACTTGCTCTAATATACATCTCCGTATTAAAGAAGACCATATTAATTTCACAGCTGTTTGAATATGAACATTTTTTCTACATATAGCTTAGTTTTAGTACTTTCTACCTTGTAGAAAGTTACAAAGTGTAAATTATCATGTGTTTTCACTTGATGACATACTTATATAATGAAACTTCCTCCACAAATTACATTTATTAACAAAAATTTAGAAAATTTGAAATTAGTAAACATCTAGGAATTGGCCTATTTCTGGATAGTAAAGTTTCATTCCTCAATTCTAAGAAATAGGCAATTATGCTTATGATTTTCTCAAAAGTTTGCTTTTAAAAACTAGAGATACTGTATTAATGTGTTTGGGGGTTGGATTGGTTACTGGGTATGTAGCTCTCCCCTAGATCAATGATCCTCCATGTTCTATTCTGCCTCAAGCCTGCCTACTTTCAAGAGGTCTGTTCTCAATCTGTTCCAGTGGTGTCTGAATAGGACTTGGACATAATAACAATTCCTCACCACACAGTCCTCAATAGGTAGATCCAAAAGGGCAAATCCCATGCAAATTAAGGAAAACCCAAACCATAAAAGAATCTAAAGAATCATGGGTGAGGCATAAAGAGGAAATGGAAATAATACATTGAGACTATCATATTCAGAACTGTATGGAAGCCTGCCTAATTATAAAATATGGAACAGATGCTTGGAGCAGACCCACCAGCAATAGTTTCCTGTCAGTAGATATGTTCTAGTTGTATCTACATGACCAGATGTTATTAATGGACTGGATGCTTATTGAGCTTCTGATATGTGGGATAGTGTAATGATGGGCTGATGTGCTCAGTGAGTGAGGTCAGAATAGGATTAGAACACATCTCAGTTACACTTGGGCATACTTGCTTAAAATTCAGTGTTTCTTTTCCTTAAAAAATGATAACACCGCCACCCCCACTCCCAACCCAGGAAGGAATAGCTGGGTTAATACTGCATCAGTTAGTACATTCTGAGCACAAGGAATGTTTTCAGATATCTAGTAACTGCAATATAATAACTGACGCTGTTTCTACATGTAAGATCCTACTGAATACTTAAGACAGTGGAATAGTTGAATAATGAGCCTATTTTCTTAGGCCAATTCTAGTTGAGACACACCCAAGCAAAATTTGGAGAAATGCAAATGTCTGAGGAGAGTGAGAGAGTTCCCTTCTGGTGTTTTCCCTCATGGCTTGCTCTGGAGCTGCTCTGCTTGCATTCCTTCCTGGCTGTGGAGATCACATGATAACTGTATCCCTCTATAGTCTTGGCTTGACAGCACAAAGATTTAGCAATAGCATTTGCATTTGATAAAATGTAAATGAGAAGCTCCCCAAAGAGTCTGAGAAAACCTATTTTGACAAGTCTTCTTTTATCCATGCAAATATTACCGAATTGCAGAAAGAAAAACACGAAAGTAAATAAAATATTTTCAACTTAGGTCACTTTTATTATATTAAAGGAATTGAGAGTACATGAAGTTAAAGGAATTCTTATATTTCAAAGACCATTCAGGGTCAGAAATTAAAGAAAGGGGTGGAGTGAGCATTTAGTAATGGTTTTTCTCCTCTTGAAAATTTCAGGCACCTCATGTTCTTTTCATACATCATGACCGGTCAGAAGCCTATGCTGTTTCATTTAATTATGATGAATTACAGGTTATCCATCAGGGCATGTTTCATATGAAACTTATCAAAGCTCATACTTAACAAAAGACTTGGAAATGAATGCTTTACTAGAGCGCATTGAGCTGTTGAAAGCAGGAAGACTAGAAGATACATTCTAAAACAGGACCATCCCAACAAAAAGTCTTTGAGAAAAGACTGGTTTCCCTAAAGCAACTGAAACTTTGACTGGTCTATGTGGTTGCTGAAAATTTAGACCTCCTGTGTGCTCCACTGTTCTATGGAACATAGAAATCACTGTACCATGAAATCTGTTTTTATATGGAGAGAAAACAAGAGTCTGAACCTACTCCATTGCAAAATGAGAGGCAAGGATTCTTTTCTTTAACTGGCTGATAAGTCATGCAAACGTTTGGGCCCAGGATTTTGATTTTTCATTAGACAACAGAGAAGTAAAAAGAAGGGATGACAAATATTCTGTGAAGATAGCTGATTTTCTTATTATGTTTCAATTTATTAATGACAATCGATTTGACAGTGAAGAATTTGTTTAAAGCCTTCATCCAGGAAAGACAAATGCAAGAATTATAACTCAAAAACAATGTCAGTTTAGGGCAATTGAAACAAAGTATGTGTCTGGAACAAAATACATGCTATGGGATAGTAAGAAAAAGTGTTAATTCAAGCATAGAGTTGTCAATGATGCAGTCATATTTGATAAGCAGTTCACTATGCTAACATCTGCCTGTTGTTTTGGGATGGGTTGTTTAAAGAAGTCGGGGCAAACAGTCTTTGACATCTCATTTTTAAAGCATCACTTTCTAATCAACTCTAAAATCATCAGCTATGTATAAGTGGTTATTTTAATTGGCTTATTGGATATTTAAGAAGTGGCATAGTGCTGGGCAGTTGTGGCGCACGCCTTTAATCCCAGCACTCGGGAGGCAGAGGCAGGCGGATCTCTGTGAGTTCAAGGCCAGGCTGGACCAACAGCCTCCAAAACAATACAGAGAAACCCTGTCTCATAAAACAAAACAAAAAAAGTGGCATAGTTATCAAAGCCTCTCTAGATTAAATTAGTATGCTATTTGCTACCAAAAATATTTCCAACTCTGGTTAGAAGGAATATTGATACCTTGAAAGGACATCTGCGTTTTTACAAGCAGATGCCACTAATTTTCTTTACAGAAATTCCTCCTTCAAAATGACACACTTAATAATTGCTCACTGATTTATTGAAAAGATGGGAGTAACCAATGGGTAAAGTCTTTTCTGGTTGACTAAACCAAGGTTAACAGTTCCTCAGTTCAAACAAAATATCATGTCTTTCTCAAACCACATTTATATATTTATCTCAGATAACAAAAAGAAAAGATACACCATAAGAAAACTTAAGTATAATAAAATTGGCTTATATCGAAGTCATATTAACTTGCTTAGCAAACTATGATAAAAGGAAATAATACACTGTGGTTAATATTTAAAGTTTATTTAAAACAACTTAAACTAAAATACTCAGAATTAAAGGAATAGGAAAGATTATTACTCTTAATTTGATCTTTGTGAAAATAGCATACTCCCATTAATAGAAAAATGGCATCAACAATTCTAAGAAGTTCTTTTTTTAGATAGAAAAGTAATTTAATTTACTAAGTATTTAGGATTTTCATTAACTTTACTCATTCAAAATTTTTAATCAGCCCTTAATTTTGCCAGAGACTGGCCATTATGCTTGGGATTATGATAGTTTAAAAACCAAGTCCAGAGCTTTCCAATGTCTTAGGACTCTTGCTCTGCAGAATAGAGGGGAGATGATAGTAGTAATTCCTTGGGTTTAAGACGATGGGGATGCGGTCCACGATGGTTTCAGTGGAAGTGATAGATAGTGATTGGCTGCTATATATATATTCCCAGAAAACAGTGGGAGTCTCTCATGATTCTGAACTGTTGGTGTGAAGCAGCTGAATGGTTAGCTTTTTAGTGAAACTGTGACAGCTGGGGGCGAAAAGCAGGTTTTCTCCTGGGCAGCTATGTAAACTGAGTAAGTAGGCAATTAGTGTCTGCACTCTGCCTTTCATAAAAGTCATCCCTGGGGAAGCTAGATATAGAAAACACCAGGACTAGTGGTACTGAACATCATGGGCCTAAGACTTGTGGGAGCTCACAGATTCTAGACTGACAGCTGGGGAGCCTGCAAGGGACCAAACTAGGCCCTCTGCATGTGGGCGACAGTTTTGTAGCCTGGTTTGTTTGTGGGACTCCTGGTAGTGGGACCAGGATATATCCCTAGTGCATGAACTGGCTTTTTGAAGCCAATTCTATGTGGTGGGATACCTTGCTCAGACTTGGTGGGGGGCAGTTGGTCCTGCCTCAACTGAATGTGCTAGGCTCTGTTGACTCCCCACGGAAGGCCTTAGTTTTCTGAGGAGTGGATGGGGGTGGGTTGGGGGAAGGTAGAAAGGAGTGGGAGGAGGGGAACGAGAGGGAACTGTGGTTGGTATGTAAAATGGAATGACTCTATGAGTAACTGAGATTTGAGCAGATAAACAAGCAGACAAAAAGTAAAGCATAATTTGTCATTGTTTTGGTGGTGAAAAGTTCACGAAACACATTTGATACCTAAAGTGTAAAA
Source organism: Mesocricetus auratus (assembly GCF_017639785.1). NCBI lineage: Eukaryota > Metazoa > Chordata > Mammalia > Rodentia > Cricetidae > Mesocricetus > Mesocricetus auratus. Next base: position 20,095,150 of record NW_024429199.1, read on the forward strand.
ATTAACATAATGTTCCTCATGATCCATTCTATACACCTATCCTAACTGTATAAATATTTCATTGAGTTATGTAGACTTTGGTGGTGCTTAATTTTTGTGTGTGATGGTTTCATGTATTTTCGTGGTTTTATATGTATATTTAAGAAGCAGAAAAAAAGCAGACCATGGAGAACCAGGTCACTCTAATATTAGAAGGAGCTAAGGTCTAAGAAGAGAAGCCTCATGCACAAACCCAAACAGAAATACTCCAAAATGAAAAACTAATTTCATCTTTAAATATGGGTCTCACTTTGAAGATGCATTAGGTATACAGAAACATACATTAGGTATTCAAAATTATCCAAAATACACATCAGTTTGGAGTGACACACTTCTGCCTAGAGCTTTCAGATATGGTATTCTCAAGCTGAGTTACTGAGCGAGTTGCAGAACAGAAAGTCAGACAAGGTAGGAGAAAAATAAGGACAGGGTGTCTTGTCATCTGACTCAATAGTGCAATTAATTGTTTTAGTTACTACTAGTAGGTCATGATGAAGACAGAGAACTGGTCATTTTAGCAAATGATGTGGAGGCCATTGGTGACTATGGGAGCAGGTGCCATGGAATGGAGGGAATTTGGAGAAGTAGGGGTTGTGGTCACAAAGGAGCCAATTACCATTGAGGGCCAAACCCTAGTTTTACCTTGTGCTAGTAGCAGTGCAACAAGTGCCACACTGTCTCCTTTTCCTCAGCTTCACATGGCTCCGCCAAGTTCTGCAAATGCTTTATGAGTTCACACCCTGAAATGAAACAGGCTAATCGTTCAAGGTCATCTTTGTAAGACATGGTTGGATTTACAAGGTTCCCAGATGGCTTCCATTCTTTTATGAATGAAACCTTTGCCACAAATGTGAATAGATAATCTCATTCTGTACATACAGGTGTGCTGTTTGCATGCCTGGGGTCAGTCTCCTTTCACCGTGCTATTTCACTGATACACCCTTAGACGTTGCTGATACAAACAGGATTTGAAAACATTCCAAGGGAGCATGCTACTTTTGGAACTTCACTCATTCCAGTACTCACTGTAGAGTTTCTGATATGTATCACTAATCTCTGAACCTTCTTCATTCTCTTGTCCACCAGTTCCCATGGAAACCTCCTGTCATTGAGACAGTTATTAGAACTTCAGCACTTCCAGCAATCTAAAGCAGATATAGTCACATAATAAGGGGCAATTTTCCAGAGTAGAAGTCTGATTTTGTATTTGTTTTTCATGACAGGGTAACACTGTGTAACAGCCCTGGCTGTCGTGGAACTGATTCTGTTGACCAGGCTGGCCTCAAACTACAGAGATCCACTTGCCTATGGCTCCTGAATGCTAGGATTAAAGGCATGTGACAAGACTATCAGACAGCTGAAATCTGATTATTTACTGCATAAAATATTTTTAAATTGTATTTAAAGTAAAGTAAGGTAGACATAGAGAGGTCTTACCTATCTTTTGGGGGACTGGCATATAGTATGCTTTACCTAATGGAAAAGAGCCATTTACTATATCAGAATGTACTACTGAAGAAGTTACTTGGTAATAAAAAGAAACATTCTCATGAACTATCCCCATTTATTAGTTTATAAAAACTCATTTCTAAGAAAAGCAGTTTCAATATCTAAAAGGTCACTTGATAGCCACAGTTAGATATTTTCAGTTGTAATGTATTCCTGTGGCAACATGACTGTCCACCCACCAGCATGTCTTTAATAGAAATCAGTACAGAAGGCACTGGATTTTCAAAGATTCCCACGGCCTCTTAGTAAGGCAGAAGTGGTTGTTTCATCCTCCTTGAAGATTGACACCCTCCACAGGAAGTCAGAAGCATGCTAAATAATTCTGTAAACTTGAAATTACATACTATTGTTTTGGGAGGAATATCAAAATTATGATTTAATTTAGATGAAAGTAGAAAAGGAAGGAAACAAGGAAGGAGGCAGGGGCAGAGGGATGGAGGGAGGAAAGAAAGATGAAAGGAAAGAAGAAAGGACAGAGAGAGACAGAGACAGAGAGACAGAGAGATACAGAGAGAGAGACAGAGAGAGATACACACAGAGAAAGAGAGAGAGGAGAGAGAGAGGAGAGAGAGAGAGAGACAGAGAGACAGAGACAGAGACAGAGAGAGAGAGAGAGAGAGAGAGAGAGAGAGAGAGAGAGAGAGAGAGAGAGAGAGAGAGAGAGTCAGTCTAAGGAAACAGCATAGGGCATGAAGGAACAGCTGGCTGGTTTTTGGTTTTGTTTTTTTTTCTCCAAGAAACAGCTTGGTACTAGCTATGATCACAAGATCTCTTGGCAGAGCAACTTGATGAACACAGCAAAGCTGTGAGGAAAAGTGTTCTTTTGCTGAATATTTCATGGTGCTATCCTGAGGCTGGCTAACCTAAATGAGCACATGTACACCTTTAAGAAAATGTGAGGACTTCACTGAGCCTTACACAGCAAATCGTGCATCACCATAGCATCAACATCAAGGAAATGTTAAGGACACTCAGAAGCCAGAGTCCAACATATGCAATAAGTTCCTCTTTCACTTCAAATCTGGCAGTGGGGGGAAGACAGGAAAGAAATTTAGGCACAAATTTCAGAACACTGTTAACCTTTTGAGGGTGGCCATGTTAGCCTTCAAGAGATACTGGCTTTAACAGCTTCACGGATCATTTACTCTTTCTTTGAACATTTAGTTGATTTTTCCTTAAGCAGAAAGAACAGCTTAATTTAAAACACATTTCTTTCTTTTGCTCACCTGCTAAATGACACTATGGAATATTCAAAAACGTACATAACTCTTCAGATATCCAGCAGTCAGTTCTGTGAGGTTCGGCATTTTTGGAGAGCATGCATTCTGTCTCCCTCCAACATGTCAAATCAGTGAATCGATGCATCACTAAATATCAGGGTTTGTTTCAGTTTGCTGGAATGTTCCATATTTTTAATCACAAAACCATTTTGGCCTAGTCTAGTATGCTGTGTGTGTGTGTGTGTGTGTGTGTGTGTGTGTGTGTGTGTAGCATCACATTAGTTTCTCATCTCAGTGTTTGCTATATTTCTCCAGTGACTGAAGTAGTTTATTGGCAGTCAGTTTGTAAAATGCTCTCTGGAGTTATCTAAAAGTAGAATTCTAGGATGGAAATACATTTCATCGACTTGCCTGTCAAAAAAATGTAATTAACACAGATGATACACTGTCTTACAAAAGCAGATGATGATTCTAAGGCTGACCCTAGTCAGGACTCTGCAGTGTGTACACAGCCTGCACCAAACTCTCCCACTGCGGTTCAAATCCCCCACTTTTAGTTATCTGGTCATTTTAGTTCCATATGCACAGGTGTGTGCACATGTCTGTGTTTGTATGTGGTACATTCAAAACACACCACCCAATTTCAGTGTTTGTTTTTACAATTTTGATATGATTGAATCATTCCATGAGTAATATTCCATTTACATGGGATACAAAAGGAACGATTACAGTATTTTTAAGTGCTCTCCATAATTCAGCATATAGTTGTCTAGTTTATGGAGCCACTCTCACACTGACAAATTGTTTCCTTTCTTTTACTCTGTTCTAAAAAATGCTAAACGAACATTTCCATATGAGGGAAAGCTGGTAAGCTCCCACTCTATGTGACTCTTAAAGAGGAGAACTAGATTTCCCACATCTCCAGAAGCTGGCAGGCTAAGCTCAGAGGTCAGCATGGCACTCATCTATTATTGTGAGAACCCTCTTCCTGGGTTGCATTATCTGGACCTGTATTCTTGCTTTGTGCAGATGAAGCTAAATTTCTGGTATCTTTCTATTATGGCACTAATATCTTTCAGGAGAATGCCACCCTTATGATCTAACTACCTGCTAAATGACTTACTACTGCCTTCATCAACATCCCAAAATGGGATCCATTCCAGAAACTTGGGAACTCATCTATTGAATATACTCATTTCATTCATGTTATAATATCTGTACTATTTTCTACTAAGATAAATTGCAAATCAACAACTAGGCACATTGCTCATTTTGAAATGTGTTACCCATTTCATGTTTGAGGTGTTTGTACAGTTGACTTTGCCTTCATAAAAGTAAAACTTATGACCATACAAAGCTAGTCTTGTCTTCAAAGTGTGTTTTCAATATTGGGGAACATCATCAATCTAAACACTGGGAAAATAGTTTAGCAATTCACTTTTAGTTAGCAGTTACCTTATTTCAAAATGATAGAATTTTATCAGGAGTTGATAAGCCAGTTACATTGGTTTATTTTTTAAAATAATGCTTTTTCATATCTTTTTTTGTTCAGATTTATTGTAATCCCTTATGATTTAAAGACATTTTTAAAAACACTAAAGACCTATATCCTTTATTTATGGTAGTTCTTTTATTTGAACCAACAGTTTGTCTGTCCTTCAGTAGATTCTCTGCTCTTTTGTGGGGAGTTGATACCTGTTGGAGGAGCAAGAGATAATTTTGTTTAGGGATAGAGTCTCTGGTAGGCAGGCCACACTCCAGTGAAGGCCAGGCATACAAGAGTTAATGGGCATTGCACAATGTACTTGAGGGACTTAAAAAATCTATATATCATATAAAATTAGGTGGGAAAGGGAATGGGGATAGATTTGAAAAGATTGAGAAGAGGAGTAAATATGATAAAAATGTATTGTATGAGATCCTCGGGGAACTAATAAAAATAAGGGAAAAATAAAGAATAGTCTGCTCTTCAGGTAGTCCTGTGAAAGCACACAAGCTATCTGTGCTTTGGGGAAGGTCCATTTATACATGGAAAGTGGTCTGATCAAACTGTATTTCTTCTGATGTCAATTGTGCTAAATTATTTTTGTTAAAAAGAAGTCACCGTTACATCCAGGTTTAATACAATTTCAGACAATCCATTTTTCTTACAGTATGTAATAGCTTGTGTGATTTTTTGTCTTCTTGTTCTATCAATTACTAAAAAATAAATAAATCGTAACAAAAACAAATCTATTGAGATGTCTGGGAGCTGAGATTTATCTAGTTTCCATCAAAATTTATCATTTTTGCCCTGTATATCATCCCTGAAATATACTTCTTCATTTGTCATAGGGAGATTTTCAAGTTCAGAATTGTTTTTAATCCATGACGGGGTCCTAGTTTTGTCAGATATGGCTAACATTTTCCTAGCAAGTGTTCTTATTTTTTACTATATAACAATTTTTAATTTGTTATATAGTACATTAATTTTGTAGAAAGTATAGTTGATTTAATAGTTAATTTCTGGGAATGCCATGAAAAGTAAGAGCTTAGAAGAGACAATTATAAATAAGTACAGCATATAGTATATGTAACATGTAACAGATAAGCAACACTACTACATGAACAACTATTGAAATGACCATAAATGCCTACATCACTTTGCCACACTTGGATGTGTGAACACAAGCCTGCATCTGCCATGTGGGGAAAGCAGGAAGAAAACTAACCATGTAAATCATTTTCTGCTTCATGTAGATTCACATTTCATTGATTAATGGGAGACCAAGTGCCGATGATCCCTCCCCTGAACTCCTGGAATTCACCTCTGCGCGCTATATTCGCCTGAGATTTCAGCGGATACGCACCCTGAATGCCGATTTGATGATGTTTGCTCACAAAGACCCCAGAGAAATCGACCCCATTGTCACAAGAAGAGTAAGTGTTGGGAATAACACTGCAGCCTGAATGCCATCATACCCATATTCTTAATACTCGATGAAGGATCTAGAGAAATATTGTTCTGTGATTTGTAGGAACATTTATCATTAGACACTTTAAAACCCAGAACACTCTCCTTTGTCCAAATCTAAGCTCTGTTAATTATTAATTACACAGAATTTATCAAGCCCTTCAACATTTTTCAACTTTAATTTCATCTTTTGTAAAATGGGGATCATAATATCTTGTTCATAATGTTCTTAAAACACTGCATTAGTTTCTGTCACTTTAGGTGATCTGTGTTTTTATAATTGGCTCTGAGCTGCTACTTGTCAAAGTACAGGGGCTTTGAAACACTTTAGGCCATAGCCCACAAGAAGAAATATATTTTATATATTTACCATACACATATCTGGTGTTCTCATGGAAACCATATTCTAATTCAGTAGGTAAAGAGCAGAACTGAGATTCTACAATCATAGAAATTTTCAGAAATGTCAATATTGCTGGTCCAAAGACCATGATATCTCATCAAATATTCTGTCTCCATTAATGATACATGAACCACAAAATTTAAAAAAAAGCCCTGCCAATGGAGAAGATGATTCTACATACTGCTTTTATTCTTTATGAATAAAATTAACAGAAGTAAACAAAAGTTTTAGCATCCTATCAACAGATCTTTGACAACCAAAGCCAAAGGTTATTTTCTTTCAATATCAAACAAATAGAAATTTTTGAGGTTGTTATGAGAAGGATGATCAGCCCAGCTTGCTGTTCCTAATTTTGATTCTGCCCAACTCCTCCCTATGTACTCCATACTCTAACAATGAATTTGCTTAGTGTCTGTCCCCACCCAACCAAGCTATTATAATAGTCTAAATTCAGTCTTGAATCGAAAGGGACAGCCATGCTAACAAAAAAATGCTGTACTGTACACATGGAGGTACCTGTAAGAAAGGGAACAGTAGGGTGAAATTGAACCTGACAGAAGAACACTTAGATCTAGAATATGAAGATCAGATCACTGCCACCACCTACCTACTGATGACACAGTAAGCTGAGTGTTACTGTTCCTCATCAGTCTTTGCCTGTTTTCTCTCTTCATTGAGTAATCTACTATCTAAGCTTACCCTCTCCACCATCATAGAATAACTACCAAAGTTTTAATTATCTCCAGACAACATATGTTAACCGTTCTAGTGCCTTTTATTTTCCAAACTTGAAGCAATTTTACATTGTATTATATTTCACCAGATTGTCAATTGCCTTATGCAGAAGTAATCATTATTTCTTAACACTGTTTGGATTCTTCACATATTGAGAAAAAGATCACCTTTAATTTTATTTTTAGCATGAAAAAGTCTGAACAATATTGTTGTGAAATTTATTCTTCTTTGACAAGTGCATCAGGGAACATCAAAAAAACTACTGTTCTTTTTATCATCTTTTGCAAGACTGCATGGGGGTTGTGTTACACATTTATTATTTACAGTGGCATTAGACTTGAGTCTGAGTCACCATCTGCATATGCTTTCTGAAAGTGCTCAAGTTCAATGAACACTGCATGCAAATTTAAACAAATGAAAATGGAATAGCACATTTCAGCACTTCATACTCAATATGTGCTTACAGTTAAAATAAAATTCTTAATTTTAAAAGCATCTACAGTAATACTATACTGGCTTCTTGAGCAATTATCTCCATTTGTATCTATATCAGTAAGGGATGAAGTTAAGTAAAGAGAACTTTTTGGTTTTTGTTTGTTTGTTTGTTTTGTTTTGTTTAACCTTGTATTAAGTTCTTTATCAGATTTTGGGAAAGCTTTGAATGACAAAGTATGATCGATCGGCTTCAACTATAACTCTTTTTTTTAAACACTTTTTATTATATATTCAAATTAGAAACAAGCTTGCTTCCCATGTCAGTCCCAGCTCCCTCTCCCTCCCCTCCATGGTCACTTCCCCCCACCCACTCCCCCAGCCCCCTACCCAATCCCCACTCCATTCCCCAGGGCTGATAAGACCCTCAGGCCCTCCCTCAAGTGTCCAGATTGAGACAGCATCCATCATTGTAGGATGGACACCCAAAGACCATTTGTGTTCCAGGGATAAATACAAATCTACTACCCAAAGCCCCATAGATTGCCTAGGTCTCCTCACTGACACCCACATTCAGGTGGTCTGGATCAGTCCAATGCTGGCATCTCAGCCAGCAGTCTGGGGTCCAAGGTGTCCCCCTTGTTCAGGTCAGCTGTTTCTCTGGGTTTCACCAGCCCCGTCTTGACCCTTTTGCTCATCACTCCTCCTGTCACTGGGTTCCAGGAGTTCAGTTCAGTGTTTAGCTGTGGGTGTCTGCCTCTGCTTCTGTCAGTCACTGGATCGAGGTTCTAGGATAGTATGTAAGATAGATGTCAAAATCATTATCATGGAGGGGCATTTAAGATAGTCTCTCCACTATTGCTTAATTTGCCAGTTGGTGTCATCCTTGTTGTTCTTTTTTTTTGTAGATACCTAAACTTCTGAACATGTTCCATTAGTTCAAAGTCTAGTTTAAACAAAAAACCTAAGGTGATAAAAATATTTTACAAGATACTATATACATATAGCAAAACTAAAAGAAGAGTAGAAATACAAAGAAATATTTAGAATAATAAATAATTTTTAGTCAGGGAGCTCAGATACATGTTCATTATTTATTCTTACTGAAGCTGCCATTTCTTCTTGTATGTAGTTGTAATAAGAGCGCTTTCTTTCCCTGAAAGAGTTATTTGGATAGTAAATGATAATGTAAAAAAAGTCTAATGATTATAAAATGTTATACATATTAATTAAACTTTCAATTTAGTCCAGCTCTATAATTATGAATCTTAAAAATAGCAGGTAGTTTAAAATGACAATGACTGTAGCTTTGTGTTAATTTCAGATAGGAAAGCAGTTGTAAGAACATTTTAACATAACCATAAAGCAAGCTTTCTGCATATCAAACCTTCACTTTACGCTTTTTTCCTTCCACATTCCTTGTGAATCTGTATAAAATTTATATTATTATCACCACAGTTTCCCTTAAAGCTATTGTTCCAATTCAAATTTATCAAGCAAAAATGGGATATTCTGATTCACAAATACTCTGTTTCTCATGATCATAACTAAAGAGTTTGTTTTATGAGAAACTGTGTAAAACAACTTCGGAAAAATTACTCAGCCTCAAGGTCAAAACTGCTGTGGTAATAGCTTACTCCAGCCTGGGACACTATAATGCCCTGAGAAGGAAATCCCCAAGGTGGACATGTAACACAAATTGAAGACCTTCTCAGGAGCTGTGAGTTGCAAAGCTAAGAGTTACTTCATCTCAGAAAACACAAGGATGCTTCTAAGGATGTCCAAAGGCAAAGGTGAAGTTTTAACTGATTGCCCTGCTCCTTCTTTCTCCTCTTCCTATTCTCCCCTCTTAGCTATGCTGACATTTCTTTCTTTCTTTTTTTTCAGTATTACTACTCAGTCAAGGATATTTCAGTTGGCGGGATGTGCATTTGTTATGGTCATGCCCGGGCTTGTCCACTTGATCCAGCAACAAATGTATGTATATTTAAAGGACGCTTAGGCAAAATGAAATGCCACACTGTAAAATACTTCAGGAGAGACTTTATTGAAAGGAAATGCTGTGAATGGGTGTCAGGTCCCCACTTAAGTGCTTTAACAGCCAGCCTTGCCAGGGTGAAATGGAGCTGGCAGTTAAGATGATAGACTTTGAATCCAGCCATCACTGCATCAGAAAACAGATTAGTTTTCTTTTCCCATAAAGGGTTCCAAAGTGGTGTCTGTTTTGAAGCCCCTCTAGCTATGGCAGCCCACTGCACAGTTTAGCTTTGTAAGAATGCCTGCCATCAATCTACCTGTCTGGTCCCTTAGAATTTTTTAATAAAAAAAATCATGCAAAGAAATGAAAATTGTGCACGGAGGTAAGCATATAAGTGTCCCTGTGACAGGAAGCTGACATGGGGGAGGGACAATAAGAAATCAGGTGGAAGAGAGTATTCGACTGTTGAAATTGCCAAGCTCAGGCCTGAAAGCTTTTGGGTAGGACTTTTCATTAAGACAACGAATGCATTAGGTGAGCATAACCTCAAGAAGACAAATGAGCATGTGTTTTTCTCCTGTCATAAACAAACTGATGAAATTCATAATCATCAACTGTGCAGCATATGGAGGAAATATATTGAATAGGAAAATAAGTGGGTGTCTATAAGGCCATGAAGGGTTTTCTTGTTTTGTTTTTGCCTTTTGCATCTACTAAAAGTCTACTACAAATAATGTGATACCCAAAGTTAGTTTTCTGATTAAAGACTTATGTAATGTCATCTCCCAGGGAGAAAGGAGATCCCAGTTGATATTTCCAGACTAGTTTGAGTGTAGCTTGCTCCATGCTATCTATCAAGGTCACCAATGAACAGTGTTTCCCAGGTATTAAGGACCCTAAAAGTGGCCGTGGAAAGGCTATGAATAGAGAGACTAGAAGACAGGGCACAGAGACAAAAGCCATGTAAACAGATTCTAAACTTCTGCTTTTCCTAAGGACCTAGATGTGCAGTGAGGACTAGACTAGCCACCTTGTCATTTCTGAAACTTTTTTTTCTCTTTTTTGGTTTTTTCAGACAGGGTTTCTCTGTATTGTTTTGGGGGCTGTCCCGGAACTCACTCTGTAGACCAGGCTGGCCTCAATCTCACAGAGATCCACCTGCCTCTACCTCCTGAGTGCTGGGATTAAAGGCATGTGTCATGCTTTGAGGTAAGGTTTACATTAGGCATGTACCCCAGAAAAGAGAGTCTCGAGGCACTGGAGAATGAGAACTCAGTCTTCAACTGGGCCTCTCTTCTCTCTTCAGAACTGAAACCCAGTGATTCCTGCCACAGCAGGGACCGCCCCCACTGCTGCAGATCATTTGTAAGCCCCTGGTACCTGCACTGTCTTCCACACATGCTGACCCTAATTTTACATTTTCATGCATAGTCTAGACGCTTTTCCTTTTCTACACCCACCTTTCAAAGACAACTCCTCTTCAGTGGTTCTATACAAAACTCAAAGTCTCCCCCTCTCCCTTTGTGGCTAGAAATCACGCTGTGAGTGTGAGCACAACACCTGTGGGGAGAGCTGTGACAGGTGCTGCCCTGGATTTCATCAGAAGCCCTGGAGAGCTGGGACTTTCCTCACCAAGACTGAGTGTGAAGGTATGCTCCTGACCTGAGAGGACAACCCTGCCATTCTGCTTGGCTAGGGTCACAGAGGACATCATTGTGAGCTAATGTGGGTTAGATAGTCTCATATTCCAGCTAGTAAATTCATCAAGCAACTATCTTTTTTTTGGGGGGGGGTTTTACAAGACAGGGTTTCTCTGTATTGTTTCAGAGGCTATCGGTCCAGCCCGGCCTCGAACTCACAGAGATCCGCCTGCCTCTGCCTCATGAGTGCTGGGATTAAAGTCAAGCAACTATCTTACTACCTCAGGTTTCTTGGGATTTCATCTTCAATGTCGAAATATTTATCAAATGCTATTAACTTATCATAAATATAAGGATTATGGAAAATATTGTAAATTTTTTCTCATCAGGAAAAAGTCAGTACTTGTAACATAAGACACCAACAAACATAAAAACATATGGAGACACATAAATACACATAACCACATCTGAAACATACAAAAATATACAACAAACACAAACTAAAAACAACTATTCATACAGACACACACAAACATGAAAACACACAAAACCATGTAAAACACATATATAAATATAAATAAACAACACATGCACAAAACACAGACATAGAAACACATAGGAATACAAAAAACATAAACACAAAGACATACAAATGTACATAGTCGCTAACAAATACCTATATGATCACACACAAAGACACAACACAAAAGCCTCCAAACACACATAAATAGACACACAAACTTACAAGTACAGGCAGACAACATAAAAGCATAAACAACGGGATGTCCATGCACATAAATAGAAACAGAGATGAGCAGTGAGTGAAACCTAGTCTGTGGCGATGTCTTTTGAACACAGATACTTGTAGAGTCTGTATTGTCTCCCTTGGTCCGGATAATCGCTTAAGAACCCTCCTCAAATACCCTTTAAACAGCACTGAGTACCAGAGTCCAGTCAAAGGTGAGAATTTATCTTTATGCTAGAACCAGGCTATTAACAGAGAATGAAAGGATTCATTAGTCACACTTAGGATGTGCTATGCTGATGAGCAGTGGCCACAGAAGATATTGGAAGATGACAAGGAGGTCAAGACATGAAGCTTTGTGGTCACAAGTATCACTCTTTAAAATTGGCATTTAAAATTGTATGAGTTTATGGGATCCTGTGTGTTTGGTATATATACACTGTATATACTGTTCAAATCTTTTTTTTTTCTTTTTTGTTTTTTCAAGACAGGGTTTTTCTGTATTGTTTTGGAGGCTGTCCTGGAACTCTCTCTGTAGACCAGGCTGGCCTCAAACTCACAGAGATCCGCCTGCCTGCCTCTGCCTCCCGAGTGCTGGGATTAAAGGCGTGGTCCACCAACGCCCAGCTTCCTGTTCAAATCTTAAATCATTATATCTTAGTAGAAAAACTAGTCAGAACCCACTCCTCTGTGGAATAGTATATCATCATTTTGTGCAGTGCATTACAATACTGTAAATGGCACAGCAGAGTTACTTCTTCTATTTAACTATAAGTTAGTAAGCAGTGACCAGCCTTTGCCCATCTCAGCCTCCTATCCCGTCTTGCCCATTTCTGTTAATCAGCATTCTAGTTTCAGATTTAGTGAGTTCACGCTTATTAGATTAGACATACAAGTGAGGTCATGCTGTGTTTGTCTTTTGGTACCCGGTTTATTACATTTAACATAATGTAACCTGATTCCATTCATTTGATCACTAATGGAATAGTCCATCCTTTGTCTTAACAGTATTCCATTGTATACATATTCCACATTTCTTTCCTTCAGTAGATGGACATTATGGGAAGTCAGCCAAAGAATGGAGTCACGTGAGAATTTTGAGTGAGAAAACAAGATGAGAGTCTTGTGACCTTAGTTTCTTCAAAACACAGAATTGTTTTTGGAATGTGCTCCCCATGCTCTTCCCAGGTGTAGTGGATAGGAGCAAGTTCACTTCAGCTGTTGTTATTCTCTTGCATATATGGAAAAACATGTTTTTGCCTTGTACAGTTTATCCATGTAACACCTTACTCACATGACCCTTCTTAACCCTCAGAGTATAAATTGTCTGATGCTCTGAATAAAGTTGGCAATTGCATGAGACTTTGGTCCACCTCAATTTTAGGACCCACTCTCTTATTTTCATGATGCCAACTACAGTGGTAAACAGTCATTAAATTAATTCCATATAGCAACTACCCTAATGAGTGCTTTGGTAAATGTGGGAGGAGAATTATGGCTTTGACATACTGATTCTCAATAGTCTACTGCTTTAAATAGTTTCTTTATAGCAACATCACTATAGAACTAATTATAATAAAGTGGTATCTATGGTGATTATTAGCACAAATTATGCTACAACATTTGATGGACAATGAGTACCAAGAAAAAGTGAAAGAAATGAAAAATAGTGAATAATATGTTGACAAGTGTTCATACTTGAAACTATTACCTTAGTGATAAAATGAATGTTTTTCCTGAAGGAAATAAACAATCTACTGTCTGAGATACTAATTTGGTCAAGTAGTCTACCTTAGTGACCTGAATTCTAGATATATCATTATTTGTTTTTATTTTATGTGCATTGGTATTTTAGGTAATATATGTCTGGGAGAGGTGTTGGATCCTGGAGTTACAGACAGTTTGGAGCTGCCATGTGGGTGCTGGGAATTGAACCTGGGTCCTCTGGAAGAGCAGTCAGTGTTCTTAACCTCTGAGCCATTCTTCCAACCCATGTGACCTAATCCTAGGAAATTCTATTTTCGTAGATTTTTGTAGGGCAAGCAAAGATCTCAGCACACACAGTTCGGCAGAATTGTAGACTCAAACTTGCAGGAAGCCAAATTCAGTTGAATTTGATATAAATATTTTAGTGAGCCAGCCTAAACTATATATTTTAAGTTCAAATGTATGAAAGGTCTCCAATGCAGGTTTGCTGTCAAGTAAATAAACCATGCCCTATATGTTGAATATAAAGAAACTCCATTTATGCTTATTGTGGCTCATATTTTAGACATGGTAAGACTTCAAGATAATTGAATAAAATATTCTCCAATCATAAAACCCACACTTTTGTGATTTTAGTGCTACATGTGTTATCCATACTTGGAGTATCTTTGATATGTGTCTACCTGTTTCTATTGCTAGTGGACAAATGAAGAGGCTTAGCCACCACTGAATGCCCAGACAGATTATATGTCCATTCTTTGTTTACAGCTCTTCTCAGCCATCCCTGATCTAGCAGGATCAATTTGTTCTAATATAATTTTAAAATGTTGGGGACTGTAAGTCTTTCTTTCTTTTTGTAAGGTGGGTTAGAAAGTGTGCTTCCATACTCTGAAGAATAAAGATATTCAAAGCCCAGAAATTAATGATGGGTATCTTAATTATAAGTTAGCTAGGCATCACATCATTGGCAATGTATCCGTTTCTAAAGGTAAACATAAAATGTCTCCTTTCAAGTTTAATATTTAGGAAATTCTCTTATGATAGGAAAATTCTCCATATACAAAAGATAATTATTTCTAATTAATTTGAGTTTAATTTGGGTTTATTTAAAGCAAGATGTATCGCTGAATAGTGACAAATTTTCATTCTGTTACTAAGACTTTAAAGGATTTTCTGTGGAGTAGAAAGTTCCTGGTTGAAAACATAGAAAATGCCTCACTGATAACAGACACCATCCCTGTCCTCTGAAGTCATCCACGCAGAGTTGGGCACAGCATCACTGATGCTGATAAAAACATAAAGGGTTCAGATTGTGGGAAATATAAGGGCTTCTGCCCAAACATCAAACATTAGCTCGCAGTTTATATACTCAGCACCACCCATTCTAAATACTGGGTAGGTAATTCTGTATTTCATTACACACTTCCATCTCTATTGACAGCAGAATTTTCAGTTTCGTATAATATATATTAAAAAGAGAATGTTTAAATATTCGTTTGTCTTTTCCTAAACCCACAAAGTCATTTATAATGTATAAAAACTTATATTTATTTCTGTGTATTCCCTAGAATATGGCTTGAAACTCTACAAATATATTGAAATTATTATATTATAAATCAAAAATCAGCACGTTGGAGAAGGCTTTTTAAACAACCATGACAAGGAGATATCATTCTTACTGTATTAAGAGGTCTTACATGTCAGTAAGAAAAACAATAATGCTGTTATACAAAAACAAAACAATTATGTCTTTTGAGAAACATGGCATTAACAATTCAGACAAAAGAAGATGATTCTTAAAACCAGGACACACCAATTAAGACAAGGAAAATATTGCTTTATTTGTCTGTGTATGCATTCTTCCTCCTAACAAATACTTGAGTGCTTGATATATCTAATTATATTATTAATAATGTTATTAATAAGTTACAATATTAGTGAGGTTATGAAGGGATGGTTTTCATCATGTCTGTTGGGTAGAGAGCCATCTAGGAGAACATTTTGATGGCCATTGTTTTCAATCTATTAAAATTCAAGTTAGTTGACATGCCTTTAGTCTAAAATAGAAATTATACTTTTAATAATTTAGCCCACAGATGGTATCATATATGTACACAGGTCATGTTCTAATAATCTTTGCATTATTTTTAGTTGCTATCACTAATACATTTTTTGAATCATGTCTCTCCAGAATTTTTAAGTACTATTCATGTACAAAACCAAAGAAGTAAGTCATAAAATGGTAACAAAATACTCTTCAAAGTCTTTCAGCTTAACATAGGAAGGAGTTTGGCTTCATAGACCAGATTCCACCCCTTAACCTTATCCACTAATGCTAGTATATGTGCACTGTTGCTTAAGAAGAAAACCCCCTGACAAGTTGTAACTGTCCCTTAATGTGGCATTGACTCATACCTCCTCTCCAGTAGTATTCAATGTAGCTGTGATACCCATGCTGTTATGGAAAGAAAAGTTATTGTTAGGTCAAACAGTACAGAAGAGTATAAAATACATAAAACAGCTATGTACATACATGTACTGTGTGCGCATGCCCTCCAGTACATAAAACAAATCAATGAAAGAACAGATAACAAAATATGTGGGAGGAAGGAGACTTCACAAATATCATTCCCTGGATCTCATCCTTATAAAAATTCAATATATATTTAAAAGCCAAGTCTTTTCTGGGAAAAGTGATTTTTCCCCACTGTCTTGAATTCCTATAATGCAACATGAAAAAGATAAAGAGGGTGAAGAGCAGAACAAATCAATTGAACTTATTTAAAAGGCACTATGGTAATGGTGTTGTATGCATCATCTCATTGGAGGCTTTTAAACATCCCTATCTGCTAAATGGCTATTGACTGTCTCATGCTTCATATGGAAACTGAGTCCCAGCCAAAGGAGGACATTACTTATGTCAGTCGCATCACTGCTAATCAAGGGCAAGAACATCCAATTCAAACTACTCTGAGGTCTCATTCTGTTCTGATTTCTTGATACCTACTGTGAACCTGTCTCACTAACTGGAAAGGATTCGAGAGGACTGAGCCAGTAGTTGGGAATGCAGATTTTTGAATCTCACTTCAGAACAGTGACCAATACTAAGGATAGCAGTTTGTATGTGATTTCCCCTGTCTCTGATTTGGTTAGTGATGTATGAAGAGCATTTCATTGCAACTGAAATCAATAGCAGCAAATATAAAATGACTAGCAGAGAATCTAGCCTATTGAAAAGCTTTGTTTGCTATTAATGATGAAAAACTGGACTAATTAACTACTCCCTGTCCATTTTATCCACAGGACATAGTATAGAGGGTCATCACACATGGGCATTATTCATCATAGATTACATGAGTGTTAATAATTCAATGCTTTGTTCAATAATTTATCTGTCACAATAGAGTGCAGATTAAACTACATGAAATTGTAGTTAGATATGAAAAACCAGTGAACTATTGACATTTCAACACTCATTGAATTTATAGATTTTAATTATTTCAAATTCATTACAAGAATAGGTTTATTTATTGACATATATGTAATAAGTAAAATGCTTTAAAGGACTTGTGTATCTATGCTGTATGGATAATAAAATATTTTTAAATATATTCTAAGCACGAAGTTAGTACTTACTGCTTTGTGTTTTGATTGTAGCATGCAATTGTCATGGAAAAGCTGAAGAGTGCTATTATGATGAAAATGTTGCCAGAAGAAATCTAAGCTTAAATATACATGGGAAGTACATCGGAGGGGGTGTGTGCATCAACTGTACAGAAAATACTGCTGGTATAAATTGTGAAACATGTATTGATGGATTCTTCAGACCAAAAGGGGTAAGGTATACTGTTCTTTCATAAAGTTTTATTTTTGACTTTTCATAAGTTATGTACTCCAAACAGACTTTTACAGCATCTCTAAAACATTGGGCTTCACCCTTTAAAAGGTGACTGGAAACTTTTCTTACCTGAAGGTGTGGCATGTGGATGTGGTACCCAGTGTTATAAGCACTCCAGCAAAGTTTCCTTTGAATTCCTCAAACTGAAACACATTCAAGCAGAACTGTCTTCTGATCTGAGAAAATTGTATACCTTTCAGTAAATGATCAACAACATCACCAAATCTAGAACATACAATTCTTGTTCATTTGCATCTTAATTTCTCCCATCATATAATTTGAAGATTTATTTATCTTTGCTATATGCACCAATAATTCCTCATTTAAAAGAACTAATAATATTCCTTTGCATGAACATGTAAAGTAATTCAACCATTCTCCCATCAATGGATATTCAGGTGATTTTCAGATTCTTATTAGTAACTCTACATATGCCTTGTTATGGTCTTGTTTTAATGAATCTTTTGGAAATATACTCAAGAATAAAATGGTTATTTCATAAGACAGAGTTGTATTAAAATTTATAAGGCTTTGTCACATTGTTATCAACTTATTAATGACATTTTACATGTTCACCAAAAATGTTTATGTTTATGAGTTCCATGTCACCACTGATATTTATGGCTGACAATATTTTTAGATCTTAGTCATTCTGACGGTTTGAAACTGTCTCGCTTTATATTTGATTTTGATCTCAAGGCCTGTTGGCAACTTGTGTAGCTTCTATCATGAAGCATGTGTTCACGTAAAGATATTATTCTTTATCAATTTAGAAAATTTCCATTTTTAATTTTTAAACAATATCTTGAGCGAATTTTTGTATTTAGAAAGGAATAATGATTTAGACTTACATCTAGTATTTAGGAATCATAGGATGTGACCATATAATGTGGATCAATTTGTACAGTCTCATTCTATGTCCACTAACATTAGCATGCTTGGAGTCAAGCAATTCAGGTTCACCCATTTTATACTTCATTTGAAACAAGGCTCTCTCTTCAACTGTGTATTTGGGTTTCCACAAAAAGTTTAAAATTTTCTTTTACTTTTTGAGATTATAATTACATCATTTCATGCTTCCTGTTCTTTCCTCTTAACCCTCCGATGTACCCCTACCCACCCTTTTGGTTAAAATTTACTGCCTCTTTTTTCAATAATTTGTGGTGGTGGTTGTTGGCTTCAACGGACGCTGTAACTATACGCGACACACAATTACTGAAAATAAGGCTAAGTATTTAATATAGAAAATTACTCACAAGATACCAAACCCAGAGGATCTAGTTCTCAGCTAGCGGCCGGACCGGAAGCCGAACTCCAGGAAAAGAGACCGAGACTTCCTGTGTGCTGTCTTTTATGCCTTCCCCCGTAACGCCCCTAGCCATGCCCAAAAGTGGGCCTGGCTAGTGACGTAGTTCCGCCTACGTACGTATACGTGTTTAGTCCTGCCTAAAGTGGGTGTGGTTAGCGGTGTGGTAAACCGCCCTTTTATTACCTCATCTGTATGCGCCTCTAATAAGTCACATGTTTAATGGCGGCATCAGACTTCCTCCTACAATTCCCCTTTTAGTCTAAAAAAGGACAACTAACTTGTGTCCATGAACAAAATGTATCAAACTTCTATCTAAACCTAAACTTATCTGAAAGAAACACCCAAATATGAACACCTCCTTCCAATCCCAACTCTAAAATAATTGAAAACTAACACTAACAGGTGTACTATCTTATAATATCAATAGTAGGGAGAGGGGGCATGGAATTCTCAAAACTACTTCCTGCTGAGATGGGACGATGATAATCTCATGGGGACCTGTGAAAAGAAAATGTTAGTATAACAAAATCTCAGTAGATCAGACAGTCTCAGTATGGCAGGAGATGCTTGATTGAAGTTCCTGACTAGGGTTCTAGTGTTGATTGAAGCTCTTATCTTGAAGCTCTGGTCAGATTGTAGAAGATGTGCTGTTTCAGTTTCTTGGTCCGGAGATGTGTAGAGTGATGTAGTTTCAAGCCAGTTTCAGGATAGTGCTTGTCAGGTGGAGTCAACGATGTGGGGCAATTCAGATGCCTCCAGTCGAATCAGGTAAAGTCAAGGAAGTGGATCCTCATTCTCTTTCGGAAGCAGTTGAAGATTGCTGTCAGGAAATCCCTTGTTCTCTGGAAAACTCAAACATTACTGTTAACAAAGAAATATCTTAACTTTCATATGTATGCATACAGAAGAGGTGACAATGGGGAAGATGGAAAACCTGGAGGAAATTAGACTGTTCAGAAAAAGAAATCCACAGATAACAGTCCCTCATTTTATTTCTTCTGTCTTATATCAATGGCTCTTTGATATAATACAGAAATTCTGAATTGTATTTAAATAATATACTTGGGTTTAGAGTAGGAGAGCCAATCCAACTCCAAAGCCAGCTTCAGTTAAATGAATGGGAACTGAGGTATGTGAAGAAATAAAGATAAAAGGATACTATGAAAAAACAATATAGAGAGATTTAGACTTTGATACCACACAGTGAGATACTGTTTGTTTGATGGTCCTCAGGGTAGCTATTCATTCTTCTACAGGAATCCATAAGTCCAGTATTCTTTGCTGAGTTTACCTGTGAATGCAAAAAGCAAAACACTTCTCTTTCCTTTTAGGAGGTCACTTTACCCATGGTGGACTATGAATTTGTAGATGTGCTGTTATCTTCCTCCTCCTGAGATGTTTTCTGTTCTGATCAAATTTTAATTAATTTTGATGGAACCCAAACCTTTTCTTCTCCTGTGGAAACAAAAGCATAACCCCTTCCCCAACGTAACACATATCCTGGTTTCCAGACTGAGGTCATAACATCCTTAAAATACACCGGTTGGTTCAGTTCAGAAGTCTTCTCTGTAGTCCAGTGTCTTTCTGCTGCAGTATAGAAGTTTGCCAAAATATATGTTTTGTATCTCCTCCTGATGTAATTGATTCATCCTCTGGAGCTAATGTATTATCCAGTGCCGTATTATTTACAATGGGCAGTGGATCTTCTAATTGTCCTGGGAGAGGCTGTCCTCCACTGTCACTGGGAATGACCGGATAATCTCTCTTTTTGGGGCTTGGTTGGGCCCCTGAGTTCCGTTTTTTGGCTTTAAAGATCTACCTTGTCTGTCTATTGTGGAAAAGCATTCATCAGTCCAATGGCGCCCCTTCCCACACCTCCTGCATAGACCAGGAGGCTTAGGCCTTCTGTTTGATGCATTCCTGGTAAAAGCATTATTTCTAGGAATGCGTTGTCTACAGTTCCTACTAAGATGTCCTATTCTACCACAGTTAAAGCATGTTGCATCTTTACGCCTATTTAAATTCTTTGAGATTGCCTTCCCTACCCATGCCTCTATATCATCACAGGTAGGGTATTTGGCATCCTGGTGCCTCCTCAAGCCTGTAGAAATAGCTTCACCTACCCAAGCTCCTGTATCCTGACGTTTACATTCCAGGTTCGCTGTATGTAGGACCCATTCCTCCAATGGCGCTGATCTTATTTTTAATGGCCAAATTACCTGCCTGCATTGAGGATTCACGTTCTCATACGCCAAAGATTCTATAAGAAGACGCCTGGATTCTGGGTTCGCTACCTGTACTTCTACTGCTCTGGATAATCTCTCTAAAAATTCAGTGAACCTTTCCCTTGGGCCCTGTAATACCTTGGTGTAGGGTTGCATTATCTCTCCTGTTTCACAAACCTTATCCAAGGCATTTAAAGCAGCTGTACGGCACAAAGACAACATGTGCTCGTCATATGCAGATTGAACCTGTGTGTCAGCGTAAGGACCCTCCCCAAGAATCTTGTCTTGGGGTACTTCATGACCGTTCTGTAATTCCTGAATTTCTATTGCTTTTGCTTCTTGCCTCCACAAAGCCCTCCATTGAATTTGGCAAGAATTTTCGAGCACTGCAGAGGCTAATTGGGCCCAGTCTTTTGGGGTTACTTTATTTACAGTAGCCCATGAGGTTAGGAGCTCTCTGACAAAGGGAGAATGAAGACCATACAGGACAATGGCCTCCTTAATATTTTTTAGATCCTTCATCTGTATAGGCTCCCAGTGATAAGCAATGGGACCATTTGATTGTTTTTTCGTTGCTGGTTTTTCTGTTACAGATACCGGAAAAACCATAGGGGAACGCATAGCAACCTTAGGGAAATCATTCCGGCATTTGAGAAGCTTTGGGAAACTCCTGTCCTGACCTGTTGCCTGTATTTCTGATTCTGAAGTATCAGATTGAGTGTCTTCTAAATCCTGCAGTCTATTCATCATTGTTTCTCTGAGCTCCTGAAGTTCTTGGGACAAATAATTTTCTAAGGACGTCATGGAATCTTTCATTTTTTTACATTCATCATTTACATGTGATTCCAAATTTCTAATATTCTCATCCTTAGCAAGTACCTCAATAGCATGTAAACTGCCTTCTACAAACGATATTCTATCAGTTAGTTTATCATTGCTCTCAGACATGGAACAATTCTTTTCTGCTAGCATTTCAATTTTATGTTCCAGTCTTTGTAATTTGCTAGTGAAATCATCAAACATGGAACCGTGTTTTTCGTTAAATGTTTCCACATTATGTTCCAATTTTTCAATTCTCTCTGTGGAACACATTTTTCCTGATAGTAATTCAATTTTGTGTTCCGTCTCTTTAAATCTGTTCGTCAGACCTACATTATCATTTTTAATATCCTGAATATTATCTACCAACACTTTCTTACTCTCCTGCAATGAATTTTGCACTTCCTGAATCCTTTGTATTAAGATTTCAAAACTATCCTGCGATGACTGTATGACCTGTATAAGTTTATTCCTATTTTTGAGCCATTTCATTAACAAAATTATATTGATTATGAAGCTAATAGTCACCATCGTGGGTAGGAAGTACCTTTCAGGTAGGTCCTCAACCCTTTCTAAAATCCCATCCATACAAAAAACAAGAAAATTCTTAACATCCTGCATCATAGTGTTAGCTGTTGACATTGTATAAAGCAGTTCCGTTTGTTACCAATGGAGTAATTCAGGCCGAAATCAACAGGCTGCCAGCGAAAGAGCACGTGGCCGGAGTCAGCAGGCCGCCAGTAAAACAGCACGTGGCTGCAAGAGAAATCTTGGAATACCGCCTAACCTTACCGGCAGGTAGTAGGTGCTGGTTCCTGGCGGCAGGAATCATGCCTTGCCGAGCGAAGTGGTGAGGAACTTAGCGAAAGGAGAGTCCACGTGTGCCTGGTCGGGCCAAGAGAAGCCGCTTTTCCGGGGCGCCTGGATCCGGATTTCAATCCCGCTCCCGACACCAAATTGTTGGCTTCAACGGACGCTGTAACTATACGCGACACACAATTACTGAAAATAAGGCTAAGTATTTAATATAGAAAATTACTCACAAGATACCAAACCCAGAGGATCTAGTTCTCAGCTAGCGGCCGGACCGGAAGCCGAACTCCAGGAAAAGAGACCGAGACTTCCTGTGTGCTGTCTTTTATGCCTTCCCCCCGTAACGCCCCTAGCCATGCCCAAAAGTGGGCCTGGCTAGTGACGTAGTTCCGCCTACGTACGTATACGTGTTTAGTCCTGCCTAAAGTGGGTGTGGTTAGCGGTGTGGTAAACCGCCCTTTTATTACCTCATCTGTATGCGCCTCTAATAAGTCACATGTTTAATGGCGGCATCAGACTTCCTCCTACAGGTGGTGATAGTGGTGATGGTGGTGGTGGTAATGGTGTTGGTGTGTGTGTGGTCTGTATAATGTTATTTGTATGTATGTTTTCAGGGTGGCCAAGAAAACACCAGTTCATTACCCATAAAATTTTACAATCTAGTTCTCAAATAAAGATCGTGTTACTTGTTACTTGCTTGGAATCCATGTATTAATAGGGAGACAAGGAATCATGATAATTTTGAGTCTCTATGTCCTTTTCAAAATTTATTCCTAACAAAATTTTGGAATAGTGGTCTTATATCCCCATGGTTAAATTTAAATGTGCCTTTTGTTTGTATTGTTCTTTCTCAAAGAGTAATTAAATGGTTTAGTAACACTTTTCCCCAATTCTTTCATTTTATTATTAAGAAAAAATGTAATACTGACTTTATCATCTGTACTTATTTACAATTCATTTGTTGATTCTAGGATTCTTACAGTATTTTTAGAATTGTACACTTATACTCTTGTCTACAAATAATGTCAGGGTCACTCTTTGAAATATTTATGCTGCTGTTAAATAGAATTGGTGAGAGCTGACGTTTTTATTTTGTTCTTACTTTAAATATAAACATAGTAATTCACTATTGAGCACGATGCGATTTATGGGATTTTTATGGGTGCCTTTTTATCAGATTCAGCAACTTCTCTGCTCTTCCCAGGTAGCTGAGCATTTTTATAATAAAAAAGTGCTGAGGCATTCTTGTCAAATGCTTTTCTGCATCTATTAAAATAAATATATGTATTTTCACTTTTCATGTTTAGTTTGTATTCATTTGCAGAATATGAAAACAATTTCGCATTTGTGCATTAAGTATGGTTTATTTATAAAATACTATAATTTTCATGCAAGGGATGATTTTATTAAGGAGTTTTGTTCTGCTATCAGAGGGATTTGGGACTTTAATTTTATGTTTTAACAGTATCTTTGTCAGTCATTTGTAGTATGGTTTACCAGCCTCAAACAAAAGAGCTAGGAATCGCTTCCTTTTCCACAGATTAAAAATATCATTAGGTACTATTAAAATTAAATCTCTTTCAAACATTTAATACAGCTTAGTCTAGAATTTCCCAGTGAGATACCTGAGCTATGCATTGAACCCTTTTCATGGATGCTGGGAATGAAAATTTGATATTAATTTACTTTTAAAATTAGATATGTGGCTATACCTAGTAGGTTTCACATTTTTATTTTTTGTATGTGTATGACAGAGTTTCACATTGTAATTGTTAACAGATTGAAATCTTCTAGCCAGACTTGCAAATATTTAAATTACAGACTAGCTCTTATAGGTCATTCTCATGCATCTTAACTTTTCAGAGTATTGTTTTCTTCCAAGCATTCAAATATTTGCCATGAAGGCTTTGTTTGTGAGTTGACTATCGCCTATTACCTTTAAAGCCTAGAGCATCTTACAGGTGTGGTACCCATCATCTGCTAGATTTCATTGGTCCTTATGAAAGCACACTGGAATTAGTTTCTTGCTCCCACTTTGTGTAATCCCCGTTAATTAATTACCTGATACAGAGGTTTGGTTGACTGAATTTGAACCAAGGTTTTACTAAATAGTTTAGGGTGGTCTGAAAATCACTTTGCAGTCCAGACTGGCCTCAAATTAATTTCTCTCTGGCTTTAGTCTTCTAGAGCTCTGGCATTTGGGGCTTGTCCCAATGCCATTGAATTCTAGATACCTTCTTTAGCTTGCTTCTCAGCAATTACTATTGAAAAACTGCCCTGCCTATCAGATTAGGTGCATGTTCTGTGTATGTTCTGCAAACAAATAACTATTTTTACATTTGTGATAAGAAAGGAAGGAAGAGAAAAGATACAGGGAAGGAGGGTGCTAAGCAGACAGAAACTGACATTATGCAGCTTTGCCACTGGCCACTTTACACAAACACTCTCCAGTCTCAGCACACAGCAGTGTGCTGTCCAGATTTCCCTGCTTATCTTACATGATTCACTGAGTTTATCTAGAAATTGACTGTGATTTTGATACACATTGAGAGTATTTGAGGATATTTATTTTATTGTTTTGTTTTCTTGAGGCAGGGTTTCATGTAGCACAGCTGTTGCCTAAACTTGTAGTTGAGGCAGCCTTTGATCAACTCCTGCCTCCAGTTCCCAAATGCTGAGGTCTCCATACCTTCGTGGCCCATTCTTTCCTTAATAGTATTATTTGACCTATGTTCTCTTCTCTTTTTTATTTAAATTATAAACAAGTCTGCTTCATATGTCAATCCCAGCTCCCTCTCCCTCCCCTCCTTCCCTGGCTCCCACCAGCCCCCAAAACCATCTTCCCTCAGCTCTCTAGGGAGGATGAGGCACTGAATGGGGGACCCCCAAAGTCTGTCATATCATCCCAGGCAGGGCCCAGGTCATCCTCTATGTGTTCAGGCCAAGAGCACATCCCTCCAAGTGTAATTGGCTCCCAAAGTCTTTTCATACACCAGGGATAAATAGTGATCCACTACCAGAATCCCCACAGATTGCTGAGACCTCCTCACTGACATCCACATTCCAGAGGTCTAGATTAGTCTCATGCTGGCCTCCTCAGCCATCTGTCTAGGGTCCATGAACTAAAACTATACAATGGGAAAAAAAAGCATCTTCAAAATTGGTGTTGTCATAACTGGATGCTGGTAGGTAGAAGACTGCAGATAGATCCATATCTATCACTATGCACAAAACTTCAAGTCCAAGTGGATCAAAGACCTCAACATAAAACCAACCACTCTGAACCTCTTAGAAGAGAAAGTGGGAAGTACCTTTGAATGAATTGGTACAGGAGACTTCTTCCTGAAAATAAAACCAGTAGCAGAGACACTGAGATCGACAATTAATAAATGGGACCTCCTGAAACTGAGAAGCTTCTGTAAGGCAAAGGACACAGTCAACAAGACAAAATGGCAGCCCACAGAATGGTAAAAGATATTCACCAACTCAGCATCTGACAGAGTGCTGATTTCCAAAATTTACAAAGACTCAAGAAGCTAGTCTCCAAAAAAAAAAAACAAAAAAAAAACACCATATAATTCAATGAAAAAGTGGGATACAGTACTAAGTAGAGAATTCTCAATAGAGGTGACTAAAATGTCTGACATTTAAGAATGGGAGTGCCTGGACCCTGCCCTGAGTGAAATGACAGACTCTGGATATATCCCCTATGTGGAAGGAAGTAGGGATAGGGTGGGAGGTTGGGGGGATGGTAGGGGTTGCGGGAGGAGGGGAGGGAGAGGGAGCTGGGAATTGACATGTGAAGCAATATATTTAAAATTAAAGTAATAAAAAAAAGAATGTGCTCAACATCATTTGCCATCAGGAAAATGCAAATCAAAACAACTCTGAGTTACCATCTTACTCCTGTCAGAATGGCTAAAATAAAAAATACCAAGGAGAGTTTTTGCTGGAGAGGATGTGGAGAAAGGGGAACACTCCTTCACTGCTGATGGGACTGCAAACTTGTGCAGTCACTTTGGAAATCAGTATGGAGATTTCTGAGGAAAATGGGAATCAGTCTACTACAAAATCCAGCAATTCCACTCTTAGGCATATACCCAAAAGTACTCTCTTTCTTCTTTCTGAGACTAACAACTTATATGTCAGGTTGCTTGATTGTTTCCTGCAGTTTTCTGAAGTCATTCTCACTTTTTATTTCTTTTCTGTTTTTCAGACTAAATAGTTTTTCTTTATCTGACACCATGTCATTGGGTTGACTACCTGTCCCCCCCCACACACATGCACTAGTATTTGTAATCTGACATTAAACACAACCAATGAATTTGAAAACTTGAGATTTCGCTTTTTCTGCTGTCTGGAGCTGGCTTCGTCACTCTTTCCTCATACTTTGTGTTTTTCAGTTGAAATACTTGGTGCATCACTCATAAATATCATTCTATGAAATATTTGAAATATCTACAGTTCCTCCATTGACTTCCTTAATTTCAATCCCGGGGCTCCTTGGGGTCTACCTTTATTGACTTTTCTTTCTTTAAAAATTGCTACATTTTCTTGTTTCTTCTCATGCCTTGGAACATACATTCTTACAGTGCATTTGTGGTGATAAAGTACAAACCTCCTGGATCCCATTTTCTTCCTCTGAAGATTCTGAATGTGTAAAGTTACTGGTGCATAGAGCAGTGGAGGAGAGCATTTGCTGCTTGAGAGACAGTTGACAGACAGTTCATGGTGTTTAACTTTCGTTTCCAAGTTTGTTTAAATCCTGTTTACGTTGTGCAAAGCACTGAAAATTCAGCTCAAGGTTCTCTGTTTTCTTTTTAGTTCTTTCCACTGCACTTCTTGGCATCTTGTGAATGACTTTTTTATGCAGAATGGAGGAGTTAAGCTCTGGTGAATGTTAATATGCCAAATGTTGTTACCCAGCCCTCTAAGGACCTCTCTAGTAGCTTTATCTTTCTGTTTTTCAAGCATCAATTTGGTTTTTAAATAATAATAACTATTATTATTATTGCTATTTTTTTTGGTTTTGGTTTTTGAGACAGGGTTTCTCTGTGTAGCCTTGGTTGTCCTGGAACTTGCTCTGTAGACCAGGCTAGTCGCAAACTCATAAAGATCTGTCTGCTTCTACCTCCCAAGTGCTGGGAATGAAGGTGTGCACTGCCACAGCACAGCTCAAACATCAAATTTTGGTAATTCCTGACTGCTTCTTATTATTCTCAGAGTGTTCAAATAATTAATTCTCACATTTCCCCCAAATTTACATTTTCATCTGAAGGTGTGTTAGATAAATGTACAACATTACCATAATCATAACTGATAGCTGGGTTTAATTTTATTTACAAGTGACATAATTAAATTAACATACAACTTTTGTAATTATTACAAAAATATTTTTACAAAAAAGAATTTTGAAAAAATACAAATTTTACAAACACTATCTGGGTAGAAGTTTGCAAAGTTATAAAATCAAGAGCTTTGTGCCTGAAAAATTGTGAAGTAAATTGTCTTAAAACTGTTGTCCTAATATTTGGAGATGTAGCCTAGAGATGAAGCTTGAGGCCCTTGGTCTTACTAATTTAATTTTATCCTAGATTTATCTACTAAATACATACACTTGATTTTATTTACATGTTTATATTTCACACATGAAATATTTAAGCAAAATTTACTTAAGGGCTAATTAGTAATAATCTGAATTACTTTGAGAGGACAGAATTCATAATAAAACAGGTCTGTTTGTCAGGCTCAGAGGTTAGAGAATTTTTTGATCAATAATCTGATTCAGGTATGTTTTCCTAATCAGTATCAAGCATAATAATTAGCTAGAGGGATTTGGTTTCCTCCTTCTTGCCATTGCAAGTATGAATCAGATTTGTAACACTCAAAGGTTAATTCAAAGTTTCCATAATTCTTTGCAATGTACCATGGAGGCCTCTCTTTTCTGATGTCTGGTGACTCTTCTCTGTAGAAAGCCCTGTTCAAAAACTTTATTTACAAATAACTCCTTCAATTTATGCTACAGTTTAAATGTTACTGTTTCTGCACAATTGTTGTCTAAAGGTAATGGAAAGGTTGTGGCAGTTGATCCTAGAGTCTCCTCCTGTGTGTCTCTTTTATCATATTTCTTTAATCGGTGTCTTACATACATTTTTCTTCACATAACCTTGGTTAAGGTAGAGAATATGGCTCATGTCTGTGTTAGGGACAGTGCTAGCTCCATGAGGACATGATTAATAGTGTCTTGAACAAATGTTTTTAAACTATTGTGAACTTGAATCATAATTGATTAGATATATAATCTGGTGTAGTTCTTACATCATGATTTATATTAACAAAAATTCCTCCTTAAAAACTAAACTAGGTATAGACGCATATGAAAGATGTAGTCTACTAGAGAAAAGTATATTTATATAGATTCATTTCCTGGGAAACCAGCTTAGGGTTTTTGTTTTCTTCCATGCCATCTGGAAAACAAATGTGTGTGAATTATTGTGAGCAATTTAGATTTGTTTAATTAAAATATTCAACAGTAAAAGCTACTTATAATTCTAAGCATATACTGTGTGCCAGAGAGCTTGTGAGATACCTTCCATGCCATCCCTCTTCATTTTCCTTTATAGAAATCTTTAGAGCAATGTTATTGTCCTGCTGTCAAAATGAAGGAAGGGTATGGGCTTCACATGCCCTACTCGGATTTGAACTTTTAGACTACTTACAGAGTCTAAAAGTTTCTTTCCAGGTTGTACAACCTCCTAGAAAACCAAGTTTCCAATTTAAATATTTGAGTGTGCCTCTTTCAGCAGATAATATAAATTTCTATTTAAATAATTATGCCATGATTAGTGTGAAAGTTCTTGAAAGCCAAATTGGGAGGAAAATTGGCCATGCTGATTTTGTCATATTAAAACATACAATAAGCAGGTAGGTTAAATTATGGAATATATAGTTGAGTATTCCATCCAAGTATTATCATTTTTGTTATGATGAGAATGAAGTGGTTATAAAAACATGTTGCTTTATGTATACTGGGAGTCAAGGGCTCCTCATCTGTGGTTTCATTTATACAAGCTTTAAAAAGGTCATCAAGATATGAAATATGAAAAAACCTTATTGATTATTGAATTTAAATAACAAACATCTACAAATTGGTGATATACAATCCTTTACTTTGTGTGTCCACTTAGAAAAATTGGGTCTTAGAAGTCCAACAATCTATTTCAAAGATTAAAAAAATCTTACAATTTTATGAAAACAATTCATTTATTTTTAAAACTAATCAGTCCTGAATTGTTTGCTGAGTTGAAATAGTGGCATTTTTATTACACTTGACTGAAAACATTTCAATTATTTTTCAGGTGTCACCAAATTATCCAAGACCATGCCAGCCATGTCACTGTGATCCAGTTGGCTCCTTAAGTGAAGTATGCGTGAAGGATGAGAAATATGCCCGTCGAGGTGAGGCACAATAGAGAACTGCCGCTCTGATGAGAAGATGACTGGATGCCAAACACCATTCTTTTCAGAGAATATCACAGTAATTCCATCCCCAGAGTCGGGATTCTAATGTCTAACACTGTGCCCTCTAGGCCTCTATACTATTCATAATAATGTTTGATTTTGTGACGGACTATATTGTTTGAAAAGCAAAAAAAAAAGAAGATGAGAAAGAAAATCATCTATTCTGATGTATGTGTGCAGTAACATGGCACTTTATTGTAGGAAGAAATTTGTCACAAGCAGTTTAGATGTAGAAATATCAGGCAATATAATCGTACACGATCGCTATCATCTATGTGATGTGTCCTTCAGAAAAATGATGCTATATGACAGTTACTGGCGTGTGTGTGTGTGTGTGTGTGTGTGTGTGTGTGTGTGTGTGTGTGTGTGTGTCTGAGACAGAGGGGGAAGGAAGGGTATAAAGCGATAGAATGTGTTTATGTATGAAGCATACATGTTATGTATACAATTTTTCATGCCCTGGTTTTTCTGTAACGTGCACTGGGTCCATTGTAAAATGACAGCATTCACTGAGGGATTTGCTTGCAGCACTGGGAACTAAATAACAATCACGTTGTGAGAAGCAGGTGATGCCAAGTGCACACAGGAATACAGATGGTCGCAATATGAGTTGAAACCAAAAACTTTGAGGAATGAACTTCATCATAATTCTCAACATGAAGGAAACAAATAGCAACATGATAAAATTAACAGCTGGGAGCTGATTTCAGGGCATTTTCCCTGGATAATTTAAGTAGCAACTTTAAAGTAGCATATAACAAAGCCTGGGTATTTTGCCCTAATACCTTTAAAGTTAAATCCTACCATCATGAATACTTTCCCCCTTTATAAACAAGTCAGTCACAATTATCAATAATATAAATCACCCACAAAAATTTGTACATTATTAAAAAGTTATTAGAAATAGAAAAATTAGGAAAATAAATACATAATAAAGTGGTAGTTTAGAAGCAAGAATAATAAAATTTTATAAAGAAACAAACTTCAATTCCTCCTCCTTTTCATGTTATAATTTATCTTTTATTGTATCCTCAAGGGGGCTGGAGGTACTGACTGTTGTGAGTCTCCATGTGAGTTGGAATTGCATCAGTGTTCTCTAGAAGAACAGCAACTGCTCTTAACCATTGAGCCATCTCTCCAGCTCCAATAATCAGTACTGTTTTGAATCAAAAATTATTACGCCTTTATCAATGTAAAATGAATACTTACGTCACTAAATGTATTATATGTTATGGTCCTGATTAGTATTTTTGTAGCAAGTATACTTTTCTACATATTTTTCAAACATGCACACATGTTCTTTGTGTTTAATATTTCCAGTCATTTTGCACGACTTTTGTGCACATTATGCAAACATATTCTTTATAGCAATAGCATGTATGCTTGACTAATTCATGTTTAATATTCCTTTTGTTCAGTAATATTATTTCTTATTATGATATATTCTAGCATTTCATTAGTCTTCATCTTTGTCTTTTCATCTTTGTTTTTCCATATTTATCATGAACAACAGAAAACAGTCATCATATAATTCCTAAGGAGAGACCAAAGGTGTTTTTGTGGCTGTATTATCCTTACTGTTTCTGTCAAGAGAAATGGGAAATTACAACAGTTTTTATATACCTCTTCCATGTCCAAAATCTGTTCCTCAAAATTTCTTGAGAATTTTATACACTGTATTTTTATAATATTCAGCCCACTGCTCTAATTCTACCCACATTTAGCCTTTTTTGTTAAGCATTGCTGTGTGTGTAACTACATCACATTAGCAGTGTTAACTCATAAGTAGTACATCTTTATTTTCAAGGATGTCCCCCATTTGTTATGGTGTTTTGGGGCAGGCTTGATTATGAGCTACCAGATATGCACAAGAGACAGCTTATTCTTTCCAGTGTTGTGTCATAAGCTTTAAACTTTTTGGGAAGTACCCCTTGATCATTTTGTTATTGCTGCTGCTATTGTTTTCCATAGCCTTGTTAAACAGAATTTGTAGTTTCATAGATGTTTCAGCTTTCATCTTTCTATTCTTCATTTTCCTTATATTTTGTATGCATGTGGTATATGTGGATATATATGTGTTGGTAGGTATGTGGGCATGTGCGGAGGAAGTTAAAAGTTAACCCAGGTTGTCTTTCTTTACAGCTGTCTACGTTGTTTTTCAAGACAGGATCTTTCACTAAAACCAGAGTTGATCCATTTGACTACACTAGCTGGCCAACTAGCTCCAGGGATCTGTTTATTTCTGCAAGCCCTAATCCTATTTCCAAGTGCTAGGGTTGTAGATATGTACTGTCCCACCCATCTTCTATGTGGGTTCTAGGAATCAAAATCCAGATTCTTATGCTTGCACATGTCATTCACTGAACCCTCTCTCCAACCTTATTCTTTTACTTTTTAAAATACTTTTATGAGCAGATGCTTTGTATGGATGTTTTGTTTACATGCAAATGTGCATGTCACATGAGTGCTTGCTATCAGCATAGGCCAGAAGAGCTTGTTGGGTCCCCTGAAACTAGAGTTACAAGTGATTTTGAGTCACTATGTTGGGGTTTGGAACCAAACCTGGGTCCTCTGTAAGAGTAACAAGTGTTCTTAACTGCTGACCCATCTTCCCAGCCCCTCTGAAGTTTATCCAGATCCTGATGTACACAAGGAAAGAAGGCCATATAAACCAACATGAGAAAAGTTTATATGAACTCACAGGGACTGAAGCATAATGCACAGGACCTGTATGCATTGGCATTATATTTTTTATGTGTATATTATGAATATTATGACTTACTTCAGTGTTTTCTTAAGATTCCTGAGTGTGAGAAAAGGTATGTTTCTGATTCCTGTGCCTTCTCCCAGGCCTCTTTTCCTTCTGTTCATTTGTCTTGTCCAACTTTGATGTGATAATTTTTGTTTTATCTTATTATATTTTACTTTGTTATATTTTAAAATGAATTAATGAAAACGTATTCACTAAGGAAACATTAACAGCTGAACTATCATTTATACCTTGGCTGGGAGAGGGAAAGTCAGTTTTCTCCAACAGAGTGACACTGAATAGATCAACCACTCCAGGACAGGCCTCATGTTCAGGTGTAGCTGACCAACATATAATAAACTCAATGAATTTTGCCTGTACTTTTATTAGGTAACAGTTTGGTGTGTGTGTGTGTGTGTGTGTGTGTGTGTGTCTTTGTGTGTGTATGTGTCTCTGTGTGTATGTCTCTGTGTGTATTTGTGTGTGTCTATGTGTGTTTCTGTGTGTGCGTCTGTGTGTATTTCTGTGTGTGTGTCTGTGTGTCTCTATGTCTCTGTGTTTGTGTGTGTCTCTATGTCTGTGTGTGTGTGTGTGTGTGTGTGTGTCTGTGTGTGTGTTCATTTCTTTTTGGGTGTTGTTGCATTCAGTTTTCTAGGTTTTGCTGTTATATTGGGTTTTTGTTTGTTTGTTGAGAAAGAACCTAAAGTCTAATAGGTAGGGAAGGGAGAGGATCTGGTAGGACTTAGGGTAAGGCAAAAACAGGAACAATGTATATTTCAAATTAAAATTGCTTTTCATTTTTAAGTAATAAAAATTTAAAAACTAATTTTGTGATCAGAGTCCAACTTAAAAGTTACTATAATTCAAACCTCTAGAACTAAATTGTGTGTGTCCTTTAAAAGAGCTGATAAGTAATACTTCTTCCTTCAGGTTTGAAACCTGGATCCTGTCACTGCAAGACTGGCTTTGGAGGCATGAGCTGTGATCGCTGTGCCAGGGGCTACCGTGGCTACCCAGACTGCCAACCCTGCAACTGCAGTGGCTCAGGGAGTGCAAACGAGGACCCTTGTGTGGGACCCTGTAACTGTAAGGTACATTGTTTAATCCAATTGTTTCTCATTGCTGAGACAGAGGACATGTGTGGGGCCCTGTGGCTGTAAGGTACGTTGTTTAATCCAATTGAGGTCCATTGTTGACACAGGACAGCATCTCTTGGCTTCTCTGTTACATCTGCTGCCATTAGGCATCTTAAGTTTTCTCGTACATTTGACTGTCCATTATGTGCACAATACTTCTGTGTGTGTCATTAAATGTTAACCAGGTTCACTGTCACAACTGCATTTATGTAAACTTTCCAAATACAGAGGCCCCCTTAGTGGTCTATGCCATTTTATAACGAATGATTTTTTCTCCAATTGCAGAAAAATGTATGTGTCACTTGAAAAAATAGTTATTTAAAATTTAAAACTATATACCTTTGCAGTCACTGCTGAAAAGAATTCTGTCAAGGATTTAAAAAAAATAAGTCTCCACTGAAAGCTGAGTGGAGAAAGGTCTCAAAATTCTCACCATAGTTAGATTCTTCTACATAATTATCAAAGTGTAAGAAAGCCTAGTGGAATTGATTAAAGAGTCGATGTGTTCTCCCATGGGTACTTTCAGAAAGGCAATTTCATTGTACATAATCAAATAACATTGTCATGTTAACACTAAGCGACATTTTACACATTAGCTTTCACACACGTAGGAAACAGGCATGCACAAGTCTGAAATGATAGGACTAATTTACTTCAGCTACACAAGTTCATTCCATGGTGTTCTGATTAGTGCATAATTGTATGAACTGAGCGCATGAGTAATGTTTTTAAAATGATGGCATGACACATTATTATAAACATGAAAGCAATCTTGATATCTTTGATGCAGCCTTACTAAAAGCAAGACAGTTAAATGAAGATTTTAGTAGTCTTTCCTTTCCTTTACTAATTTATTATACTTATCTATGAAAACATGATAATAGTTGATATGTGTGTATTTTGGTGTATATGCATAAATATTAGAGCATAATAAAATATTTTTATTATTAAGTACACATTACAAAAAGCATTTCTGAAATAAGCCATATAGTACATTATTTGCAAATTTTATGTATACTTATTGTATACAAAAACAATAATAAAACTATATACACATAATGTTTACAAAACAAGCATGTATTACAGTAGAGATTATTTAAACATCTATCTTGAAACTGGACCACTTACTGCCTACACAGTGAACAGAAAGCCATTGTGAAAGTTCTCACGTATTGGAATTTAATAAATTTTCTAGATTTAGGGCATTTCATTCCAGTATTATCTGAAATGAAAACTGCTCTCTAAGACCAGCACTGGACAGCAGTGATTGAGTGGCAACTTGCTTCAGGACCCACCCACTCCTGCCCCCACCTCATGCTGAGTGCTGTTGCTGGTCGGGGTGGGGGATGTGCAATCCTATAGCCTCCAGTTCTTCTCCTCAAATACGCAGCGAGGAGGACCTTGTTTATGCTCCCTTCCTTTTCCTAAAGTGCTGCAGGTGTCTCTCATTTTGTTGCTTGCTCCAGTGCAGGACAGGTAGAGCTAAGCTTAAGATAGGAGAAGAACTTGATGAGTCTGTAGAATACAGAAAGTCAAGCAGGAGAGAGGATGCATTTTACATACACACCTTTAAAGAAAGGTTGGATTTCTATGTTTAAGGAAGGACTGATGAAGGGGAGAAAAGGGCAAGCATCATTTCATTGGCTTCTTTTGGGGAGAGAACTAGGAAGGTAGAGACAGAAGAGCTCTGGTGATTAGTTGTGTTCACAGGGAAGTACCTGGAGCTGGTTAGACACCTAGTCTTGAGAAGAGTAATAGTAATCCTAATTAGAAAAACACCACCAAGAAGATACTTGATGCTCTCAGCATACAATTAAAATGCTACAACAAACAGTAATTAAGGGATCATAAAAGATATTTAAAAATTGGCTAAATAGCATCATTACAAGCAATGTCTTTCAACAGTGTGATTTTTCAATAAAAAGCATCAGCTCTTACGAAGCCTTGTGATAAAAATGTGCAGAAAGCAAGTTTCATAAGATGCCCTGCCAGCACAGCCGTAAGAATATAAAAAAGTGTACACACGTAATGAATGAGTTAGTTACATCAGAAATTGTGTTGCAGCATAATTATATGGTGGTGCCTATAATGAACTATGTAAACAATGTACAGACAATACACTGTGATGAATTGCCCATCACCTCTCATTTACAAGAATGATAAACAGCTAAGTATTTAAGACAGCTATGCATAGAGTTTAATTTCTGAAAGGAACATTCACTAATGCAGAAAGGAATGAGATATATCCTTCTTTCTTTTTAAAGTATGATATGAAATACTTGTGCCAACTAATAAAGAAATATGGTTCAAAATTCTTTATGAGAAGAAAAATGTTATTGAATACTTAAAATAAAGTGATAGATTTTTATTTGAGTATAAAGTGGGTGTATGAGCATTGATGTAAAGATATTGACTTTAGTAAGTATTTATGTATAAATAGAATATAAAATAGATATAAATAAGCATTTAAGCATAAGTTGGCAAAATGCATACTAATCAATAAAAATTTAAATTTATATTTTTATATTGTAATATAGGAAGAATTTTTCTTTGTTTTTTCATTTTTTAAACTTTTTATTACATTTATTGACTGCCCTTATGTGTATATATATGTGTGTATGTGTGTGTGTGTGTGTATAGTGGCACAATTCCACAGCACTCCTGTGAACATCAGAGGAAGGCTTACTGGAGTTGCTTCTTTCAGTACACCTTGTGAGTCTTAGGAATCAAATTCTGGTAGTCAGTTTCAAACAAGCACCTTATGTGCTGAGTCATCTGACTGGCCTGTCTCCTTTGTCATAGTCTTCCTGAGTCAGAGCTTTGAGTACAAAGACAGTTTGAAGAACTTCTTCATTATGAAACCTGAGGCCTGTTTTATTTTTTCTTTTATGAATTTTAAGTGACAGTGATTCTAAATGCTGTATTGAGTTGAGATGGACACAAGTTTCCCAGTTCTATTATTTTAAACAGATAAATTGTCTGGATAAATACAGCTGGTAAACTAAAAGTAGTTAGATTCAGGAAATAGATGGGCATTTATAGATGTCACACCAAAGAGGGAAATCTGTTAAACCTAAGATCAAGCCAATTTGAATAACCAGAACTGGTGAGGTGTACGTAGAAGCTGAGTCTTAGTTTTAAGACAATGCTCAATATTTGGAGGAGTTAATACACTTGGACCAATTCAAGAGTTAGGCAGGAATTTAACTGCTTTTTTGGGGGACCCCAGAAATAATTTCCAAATGTGGGAAGGATATGATAGCTCTATGATTTAAATATAGGGAAGCAGCTGGACAGTTTTCTTTGTCTTTTGAGATTCAGGAGAAGTAAAGTTAGCAGCCAATGAGGGATCAAATCCCCAAACCTGTGTGCTGTGTGTAAAATAGGATTTGTCTTACCTCTTTCCTTATGATATCCAGAAATAAAATAAAATGGGGATTCTCTGATTGCTTCTGGGAGAGAGAGAGACAGAAAGAACATAGAGAGAGAGACAGAGAGAGAGAGAGAGAGAGAGAGAGAGAGAGAGAGAGAGAGAGATCCTCTCCTTACCCAACATTAGTTGGGCTCCTCTGACCCCTCTGTCTGCAACTTTTCTTGGGGCTTCATTGTCAGGTCCAATCATGCCTAATAAAAACCTTCCTAAGTCATCAATTGTGAGTCCCTCATCCTTCCCATCAGAGCAGCCTACCCTGCCTTCCACATGAAGGCTGCTGGGTAGTCTCATCAAGAATTGTAACCATCCTTAATGTTCTCTGTTGGTAGTTTTCTGTGGCTTCACCCTCTTGTGTTCTGTTTACAAAACCCAAAATATTCTGGCTTCATTTGGAATGATGTGCTGTTCAGCATTGATAACTTTGAATAGTTGCTGGGTAAAAATCTGTTTGTGACCATATAAGCTAATATATGACTATTCCTTTTAAACAACATTGACTAAAATTCGGTTTGTGAGAAGTGAAACTCTCATTTCTTTTCATCTTTCCCTAGGCCACCACGTGTTATCTAACTCTGGATCAGTTTGTTTAAAGAATTTTCACCCAATGAACATTGCTAATTAAGTAATTATTCTCCATTGTGTTAACTTATTTAATACTAAGACACATTAAAATGAAAGCCTTTCTGGAAGAAAAAAAAAACATAATTGACCACACAGGCCTCAAAAACTAAGCGTGACTACAAAATTTACTAAGCAATTATCATATAAAAATGTTAAATGTCAATGTAGATATTCTCAGTAACTTTGTCAATAGAATTCCCAATTGACTAACAATCTCAGCTAAGCACACGATGTGGAAGTTGTACCTAATTTCTAAGGTGGTAGCTTCATGAGAATGGAAATCGGGAAGCTATTGTGACTCTATTTCTCCAGAGAGAGGCTACACTGAGGAAGCTATCACAAAACGAAAATTGATGTCAGCCCAACAGCCTCTGCCTTGAAGGAAAAAAAGCTACATAGTAATGCTTTTCAACTTTAGTTACTTCAGGACAAAAATAGTCTTAAAGAAATAAAGAGCAGCCACTAAGAGTTTTTTGTAGGATAGACCACAGTATCTTTTAATTAGACATTTTACTATGCATAGTCAACGTAACTATGGAATGAAGTAAACAAACCTTCTTGAGGACATGGGTGTTCGTTCAAGAGGGACAAAAACATTAATTTTACATGTAAAATAAGTGTGTCTCTACAGTACATATGTACATATAGTCCATCTGTAGCTTTAAGGTTTTACAGTGAAGAATATGATGACAATGTGACCAAGCATACCCCTTGAGAGTCATGATAATGAAAATTAGCTTGAATAAGTTGAGAACACTTAATATCACAACATGAAAGAATGTATTGACTATTGTATGGAATATTTACAAGGGGAAATTCATAGCCTATGATTGGTTCATATTTATAAGTTAGTATATGTAGTATATGTTAGAATAACCTAGAAATGAACAGTGAGTGTGTGTTAGGAATAGGCATTTCTAGACTAAAAGTTTAAAAAATGGAAATTGTACCATTTCATTGGCTTCAGTGTGGAAACTATCATTAAATATGTAAATTAGCAAAATCACTAATGGACTCTAAACACTTAAAATATTAAGATAAATTGATAAGAGCTGCCTGCCC
Organism: Mesocricetus auratus; assembly: GCF_017639785.1. Taxonomy (NCBI): domain Eukaryota; kingdom Metazoa; phylum Chordata; class Mammalia; order Rodentia; family Cricetidae; genus Mesocricetus; species Mesocricetus auratus. The sequence goes on from NW_024429199.1 coordinate 20,134,097, forward strand.
CTAGAAGTGATGAGAGCTTTAATGGAGTAGACTCTGGTTATTTAAATAAAATTAAGAGGCATTTAATATTTTTGAAACATCAAATTATGCTGGTAACTCTTTAAAAGGTATTCAGTAAAAAGATGTGATAGATCAAAAAGATGGGTAAATAACACAATAACTAAAATAACCCTCAATGTCAGAAGTTCAGGATCAGCTATACTCCCACCTCTAGTTTAGGGACCAGTAGGATGGTCTGTCAATCTTCAAATATGGTAAGAAAAAGAACAAAAACAATGGTTTTATATATTTATTTCAGTAAATAGCCTTTAGTAAGTAAACACACCTGAAAAACAATCCCAACTGCAGAAAGCAATGTTGTAATAACTTATTTTTGTGTTAGGAGGAAAACAGAGGGCATCTTCTCTGTCAACTATGTCACTTCTCTGCTTACTTTTCCTTCAGAGACTTGGGGACTGTGGTGATAATCTGGCATCAACCATGGCACTTGTACCAGTCTCAGAGCAGGGATTTCTTTCAGTGTGTCTTAGGTTACCTGTACACTTTTACAGCTGCTTTTGCCACAATCCTCTGGCATGTAGTTTTCTGTCCCCTAGCATACCTGGATGAAAAAATGCTCAGCTGTGACTGGATGAATGAGTCATGGAAAGAAATAATGTGCAGAGGATTTATTAACAGTCTGATGAGGGTAGCAAAGGAAATTACGTTATGGGGCACTCTCATGTAGAGCAGATGGTTCACTCTCACACAAAGTCAAAACAAAACATGCAAGTTCAAGGTCTCAGTTATCAAAGAAGAACTTCATGTATGAAACGTGGATACAATAAGGGGCTGACTCGTGGATGGAATGTGGAGTCACAGGTTTAAAAGTAAAACCCAAAAACATAATGCCCCAAATTTGCAGAAAGAGTGAAACTCAGGTTTCCAAGATCATGTTAGTATGAAGGTGCCAATTATATAGATGATTGTGTAGCCTACACTGTTGAACTTGAGAACCCTTTGGCTTTGTTAATGCATACATAAAGACCCCAGAATCAACTTCTGTATTTGAGTCATGCTACTCTCTGTGATTTGAAATGCATACATCACACCATTGAGTTCTTCAGTAATCATGTTGAAAACTATTATTTTTTAAGAAACATTTTCAAGCATGACCCTATACATCAACTGTTAGATGCATTGTCACATGATTTTTCCTGGGGAGGTTTGGTTAAGGAAGGAAAACCTAGTAAGTTTAGTTTTTCCCACATTGAAATGTCTAGAAAGTAGAGTTCTGTGAACTAAACAGAGTTTCTGTGATTCTGCCTTTTTCTGCAAAATTCAAAAGGCCCTGTCAGTAGGAATATTAGTTACTTTTCCTGTTACCATGATCAAATAGCCAATAAGAAGCAGCTTGATGGAGGGAGGGTTTAGTATGACTAAACTCTTCTAACAGTTTGAGGAGATACAGTCCTCATGATGTAGGTAGAATCGGAAAATAAGGTGGCTGAAGTCAGGAAGAGAATGAACAGAAAGTGGGCTAGATGATCAAACCTCAGGGTCTAATCTCAGTGAGGCACTTCTTCTTGCAAGGCGCCAGCTTATGTAGGTTCAACAAGTTTCTAGATCAGTACTATCCTATGGAGAGCAAGAGTTAAGTTCTTGAGTCTATAGGGGCATTTCACATTCAAACTACAAGAGAAGCCATAACAGTGCAAACATAAGTAGGTCCTATATTCAGCACCCTTTCTACTTAGTTGTGTGTTAACATTTGTCTCTGGTCCATACTGACAACATTCAGCATCCTGCAGTTTTGGGTGTAATGAATGCACTTTAATCTCATTGAACATTAGCATGAGAGCTCTTGGTATAGATGACTTATGAATCAGGTAACACTCAGAACCAGAGCAGACTCGGGGAGCACTGGTTTCCAAGGTTACCGATAAACATCCTTAGACAAACTGGAGATAAAGTACAGGAATAGCTGGATTTGTTACGTCTGAATATTTTGCTTATTTGAACAGGTTCTGACCAGTTAGCAGACACTGATCAGATGAACGTCAGGTGCTTGAGATGGTAAACTCATCGGTTACAACATTATGTTCTAAATTAGAGTTTTGCCTTTTTGACATATTGGTAAATTGCAGCTTATTATGAAGAATCTGAAGGTTTAACTTGAGAGCAGCAAACCAGACCTAAAAATACTTCAATTCAAGTATTAGTTAAACTAAACGAGACAAAAGTAGCCGTTTGATGGCATGTTCTTCTTGGTCTGTGAGTGCTTTATATGCTCCTATCTAGCATGGTGTTTGCGGGTTTCTGGAAGCCACATCAGTTTCAGTGACTTCTTAGAAAGACTTTCAGATTTGTAAAAAAATAAAATAAAATGTTACATTCATTGTATGTCTTATTACATGAGCAGTTTCAAATGAGAATTACTAAAGGCAAGAGATGCACAGTGAAACAAGAGAAACAAAACACAAGATGTCATCCACCTTCCCCAAGTGGAAGCATACAGAATGCTAAGGGTCCCACTGTGTGTGACAAGGAGAGAGCACTGCTAACCAAGGAAACACACTCTAATATTGTGTCCAGGGTCTTGACAAAGTGAGAGTTATGTCCATATGGCATATGCTCATGTGGCAAATGTTTGCTTCATCTGCAGTATCTACAAAGTCTCACTGATACAGCATGGCTTGGGAGCCTCCAGAGGAGTGAGATAAGGACTTAGTAGAGTGTTAGTATAAAGTAACTCATGTAAACCTAGTTCCTACATATAAAAAATTATTTAAAAGGTTGTCTCAAATATCTTTTAGTTAGTTCCCCCATAACACTGTGGTTGTCACAACTCCAATGGCAAACATCTATCTCCAAAAATATCTGAATTATAATTTGTAACAGTAGCAAAATTACAGTTATGAAGTAGCAATGAAAATAATTTTTTGGTTGGAGGTTACAACAACAGGAGGATATGTATTAAGGGATCATGACATTAGGAAGCTTGAGAACCACTGCTCTAAGGTAACATTCATTATCAGATGATGTATTTGACATCCAAACCCACTGAGTTAACCCATTCCTGTACTATATAGTATTGAAAGTTTTGGTGTTCCCTTAACCTCATATCTTATAGGAATCTTACTTATTACTGTCAGCTCAAGTACCTCAGTTATAAACCTGTGGATTTGTCTCCTGCTTAGCTCACATTAATTATCTCCCATTTCTTAAGAGAAGAGGTCCTGTCTCCTAGGATACTTTTAAATGTCAATTATTTAACTGTATGCCCCTGATTCTAAGTACCAAATGAAATTCTTACTATATAGGAAGTTTTCAGTGAGTTTATTTTAGAAGATGACACATGAAACCCTCCTCACATTAAACATTATTTTCACCATCTTTACTACCATTGATGTGTCCCTACATCTACCTACAAGTTTAATTTTTGTAAACCATGCTTCAAGGTCTATTTACAATTCCTTTCCCATCCCAAAACCTTCACAGGAAGAATCCATGCCTCCTTAAGTATGTTCTCATAAGTTAATTTGCTTTGGAGATGCATTGACCATGTTCCACCTTGCAGTAAAGTTGACTTCAGATGTATCCTTTCATCTAGACAGACAATGGCTTTTCAGAAAAGAGACCTTGACTCCACTCTCATCTTTTACCGTACTTTAAAGTTCTGCTTCAGGTTATTAGATTAAACTGAATATGTAATGATTTATTCATAATTTTTTCTCAAGGTCACATTACAAGGCTAAAGTGGAGCTAAGGAATATGTAGTTAATGTCTAAAATTTTCTGATTGTTTAGCTCAGTCTGAATCTCAGAAAAGTGGCGTTATTTGCTTTCAATTTAGAGTAAATGAAAAGTAGACTAGACAGAGCCCAGAAGAACACAGTGTTCAGAACAGCTGTACTATGTTCTCAATGAAAAAAGCTAAATTATAATTATAAATGGGTTTCATCTTTTCTGTCCGTTCTCTCTTTTGAAGATGCTCTTCACTGCTCTTGGAATTTCTTTGGTCCAAGAGTAGATTGATTACTTTTGCCAAATCTATAGTGGCAAAACATTTGGAATCAGCCCAGAAAATTTGAAACTGGTAAGAATGTTAGTAATCACACTTCAATTTCAATACATATAGACACTAAATATGAAGACATTAAATGGCACTGTAGGCATGCTATTTTATTAAGGATCTTAGCAATTCAAAAATAACTGGAGTTTTGAATGGGTCATGGATATTAAGAGCCAATAATCAAAGGTTAAGTAAATTATTTCAGTTCTAAGAAGAACCTCTTTTCTTGGTCTTTCAATTTTCTCCTTTTTGGGGGCCCATTTTCTGTCTTTCATTTTTATATTTTTTACTGTCCTATCTTCTAAGTCTTGGCTTACTCAAATATATTTGTATATGTGTGTGTTTGTATGTGTAGGTTTGTCTATGTGAACGTTCATGTGGAAACCAATAAATTCTATGTTGGGTTTATACCTCTATTACACTTCCACTTTATATTTTGAGTCAGGGTGTTTCACTGAATTTAGAGCTTCAGTTTAGATTGGCCATCCAGGAAGCCTGACATCCTTCCCGACACTAGCTCCCAGTACTGGTATTACAGGCTCACATTGTGCACCCAGCACCCTACTGCTTTGCTTATTTTTTTTTTTTTGCTGTAGTTTTCTTTTGTTTGCTTGGTTTGTTGTTAACTTGGATGTTAGTGTTAAAACTCAGGTCTTTGTGCTTATGTAGCAAGTACTTTGCCAGCTAGACCTAGCCTTTTATCATAGTTTTAATATTATAGTATTATGCACTGAGTGCACTGTGTGCATAATACTACAATATATATAAAAATACTGTCATCAAGCAATTTGTTTAATCTTAATAGAATTGTATGAAGTCATTTCTCAACATTGTCCAGGAAACCTGTTATTTTCTTGAAATATGTACATGGGAGGGTTTCTGTGGTGGGATATATGATAACACTGTGACTCCCAAGTTTGTGTTTGCATTAATTAAATAAAATCAACCTTGGGTCAGGAGGTGAAGTTAGCAACAAGTTGACAGAAATTAATCACATAGAGTAAATGGGCATCTGGAAAATGGATAGAGATTACCACAGAAGTAGTAGGGAAGAACTTCGAGTGTGGTGGTCTTTTTGGATTGATGGAGCAGAAGGACGCTGTCTTTTGGAGACAATGGTGAAAAGAGAAGGTCAGCTGGTTACTCCTCAATCTGTCTGAGCTAACAGGTTTTCACCGCAGCCTCTGACTCCTGAGTCTTATTGATCAATAGAACAATAGAGATTTAGTTAAAACTACATTTGGTGGCAGGGACAGGAGGTGGATTCAGAGGTACATAAAAGCCCCCCAGAGGCCTCTACTTTGGACCCTCAATTATTGACTGAAACATCAGTAGATTCAGGTATAGCTGCTGTGTTGGAAACCAAACAACAATTTTCCATCTCTGACTAAATATTATGTGTATTTGGGGAGAATAATCTTTGTATGTCTTGATTTGGTTTCATGGTTATAATAAAGCAGTGCATTCAAGACTATGGAAATGGTAGTGAAACAAGTTAGCACTCTAAGTAAAGGGAAAACAATACAATCAGGTACAAGGAGAAGGCAGGGAAGAGGGGTATAAGGAGTCATGCATGCTCAAGGATGCTGGAAATCTGTTTCCTTCATTTGGAGGTATTAGTCAGGATTAGCCACTTCTTAAATGGAGAGATTGTACCCTTCACAGGCTTTCATTGTGTAGTCAGCTTTTATTGTTGTGAGCACACAATATGTTCTCACCTAGAAGGAAATACATTTTCTGTGTACTGGGACTAGGACTAATAAACCTAATCTGGAGAACAGTTATTAAATAAGAATGAATTTTCTCCACAATATTATTATATAGGTAACCTACTAGAACAGGAAAGACTGTAAAAAATTAGCAGGGAAGACTTTTCCCTATTTTCTGCTTATGTATGTGTATTTGCCCCAAACTCCCCACATCTCAAATTTGTATGTTTGCTTCAAAGGCATGTATTTTTAACGTGCAATATATTAAGGTATTTGGCAATTTTTGTATAATAGAAATGTTTGAATTTTATAATATGTTTGAAGATGAAGTTTCTAACACAGAATGGCAAGCTTTATATTGGCTCTTTATCCTTCAGACTAACACATTTTTGATTTATCATATTTAATCTACATGCTCAATATAGATAAAAATATTAACCTTGAGTGCAGCACTTAGCACTTAGTAAACCCCACACACGCACAGGTTGTAATCTTAGAACAACAGACCTTAACAGGAAACTTTAGAGCAGTTGTTTTCCACTGCATTGCTGTGCTTTCAAAATAGGTGATAAGGTAAAATGTGGACTATACAGTCAAGCTTACCTAATGCAGTTACAGATCCAAGTCTTCCTTTGTGGAGGGCCTCTGTTGCTAACACACTTCTCTACATTTGCAGGAGAATGTTGAAGGTGAAGATTGTAGCCGTTGCAAATCTGGTTTCTTCAACTTGCAAGAGAACAATTCGAAAGGCTGTGATGAATGCTTCTGTTCTGGTGTTTCTAACAGATGTCAGAGTTCCTACTGGACCTATGGCAATGTAAGAGTGCTCACTGCCATCTTCATGTTGCCCCCATGTTCTCCCTGGTGTCTGCTGTTTTTCTTCTTTTGTTGGGAATTGGAAACAAAACAAAACAAAACAAAAACCAACCAAAAATAAAACAAAACAAGACAAACAACAACAACAAAACCATAGATACAACTTTCACTTTTCCAGAAAGAAATTGTAAGGAATTTTCTTCAAATGCTGTTTGTTTCTGTACTTTGACCCAAACATTTCAGATTTCATCTATGTTCTAGAGAGATGACTCAGTGCTTGATGTTCTTGAAGAGAACTAGAGTTTGACTCCCCATATCCACATCAAGTAGCTCCCAACTGCCTGTAACTCCAGCTCTAAAGGATCTGTAGTCTTCTTTTTGCCTCTATGGGTATCAATACTCATACACGAAGCTTACATACACATACACACACACACAACAAAAATAATCTTTATTAGCATATGTAATATATTAACATATGTAACACTAATGTATGTAAGTGTATAGACCGAGACTTCTCTGAAGTTGATAACAACCCTTGTTAGGTCCCATGTGTGAAACATAATGAAAATCATGTTGCTTTCATCCCAAGCACAAGATGTATGAGAGAACACATAAGATTACAATAGTAAATGTTGTATTTCCATTAACCAATATGATATACATGCTACTTAAGAAAACCTGTCTTGCCAACTCTTCACCAATAACTGAGACTATCTTTTTCTAAAACAAACATGTATTACATGTCTACCCACATTGCCCATGATGCTCCCCATTGCCTGTTTGCAGAGAGTCATTTTCCCCTGCAGAAAATATGTAAGAGGAAAATGGGATCTTTGGGAATTTCCATAGTCACCTTGGCTAGACTTTGAGTGTAGAATGTATAGGAAGCAGGCTAGAAGAAGAGACATTCAGAGTGAATGAAGAAGTACATTGCAGAGAGACCACTGAGACACGGTGGGGTTCCACTTGAATAATTATTAACCAACTGTGAACAGCAGAGTGGCATATCCGAGTCATGTTTTATAGACTGATATTTTGAGAAGCTATTTTACAATCACTCCTTCCAGTTTTGATCTGCAAATTAACCCAGAGCACAGTCTTAAAATATTGTTCTGTCTATATAGATTTTATGTCAAGTTTGAGAGTTTCTGACTGTACTCTTATGCCTGAGTGTGAATCTCTAGATATTTATTCAATGTATTAATTTCAAAGGCAACTTCAAAGAAACAAAAACTAATGGACTCAAGGTCTAGCTTCTTCATTTTGTTTACAGAGTCATGTTTAACAGTTCCTGACAATTCCACTGATGAATATATATTTCATGGTTTGCCAAGGGACAGGGTGCAGGTAATACTCAAATCTTGGTCTTCAGAACCTATATCCATAATCCTACTCAAATGACTCAAAACACCAAAGGACAGCTAAAGTTAGAAAGGGAAGCAAATTTCAAAATTTACTATTGTCTATTTAGTCAATGGCCTTTGACCTTTTGACCAAAGCATCCCAAAGCTTTAAAGATGAACAGAAATCAAATGATCTCTCATATTTAGTCTATCCATTGTCAGCCTCATCACTTCATTTGTTGTCAGTCACTAGTAATACAAGCTATATCTGAGGCAGTAGTATTTCTGAAACTGGTAGGCCCTGTAGTGATTCACCTTGGTTATCAGCTTGACTAGCCTGAGGGTTAAGTAGGACTTTAGTAAAGTACTTATCTGCATATAGGTGAAGATGTCTGGATTATACAGTCTCTCATCCAATAGATTGTTTATCCTACTGATAGACTGATAGATTAAAATGTTAATAGACTATTGGGAGATGGTAGCAATGCTGTAAGTAGGGCCTGGTAGGAGAAAGTAAGTCCAAGGGGTATGTTTTAGGAAGGGACATCAGTCCACGGATTCTTCCTCTCTATATTTTACCCACTTGCAATCTTGAGTTAAATGACTCTTCGCTACAATCTGACCACAGTGATGAACAAATCTTCTGGCACCTAGAAGCAAAATAAATCCTTCCTACCTTAAGTTGTTGATATTAGGCATTTGGTAACAGTGATAATAAAACTAATACAACTTTAGTGTCTTACCCATAGCCTTACACCTCAGCAAATACTGCTTTGTCTTAACTAGATAGAATGACTTCAATTTGAAGTGGAAATGTACACCTGACCTTGACTGGGATATAACACTTTAAAGCAAATCATTACTCATCCTTTATTCCTCCTTTAGAGTGATCGCCTTTTCTGGGGCAGGCTAAAAGTCCCCAGAGTTTCTCTGATCCTATGGACAAGAATATATACAGTTGTGGGAGATGTTGTCATGGCAACATTTGTTGGATTCAAATGACCTGGAACCTCAAAACAGAAAATTTATAAAGTTGTAAGAATTGAAGGATTGAATAAATGCTCCCTTTTAAGTCTTGTATGCATGATTTCCTTTGGTCGTCAGCTTTATGAAAACATATGCAACACTTGTGAGACATTAGGTTTCATAAAACAGTACTAAATACTGAGTACTAAATACTGCTGAAATGACAAATGTAAAATTCCAAGCAAAATTATTTAATAAATTATATGACATTATAACCATTGTATAAGTTCGAATGAATTTCTATTTTTGGTTATGTTAGTAAAATGATTGCCATGCAAACATGAGAGACTGAATTTAAATCCCTAGGATTCATATAAATATCCGGGTGCCATGGGGCACACCAATAACCCCAGCATTGAGGGGGGCAGAAATGGGAGGATTCTTGGATTGAAGGCCAGTCTAACCAAATCAGCACCAGGGAGACTGAGAGAACATGTCTTAAAAACTGAAATTTATAAAGCAATGGAAGAAAACTTCAGCTGCTAATCTCTGACCTCTATTACATACACTTGCACATGTACCTACACGCACATATGCACAGACGCATCTGACATACATATTTGCTCACACATGTGTAGAAACACATAATACTTGAAATCACATTTTAAGGAACAGTAAAAACATTATTACATATCTCTGTCAAGATTCTCAAAAACATCATTTAAAAATAAACAACAGATTCTACCTGAATGCATATGGTAAGCGTGGTGATATACACAGTATACCCAACTCCTATGCTTTTTAAGTGTCTGTAGCTTCTCCCCCACTCCTAATTTCAAAACAGCAGGTCCTATGCTGGAGTAAATAAGCTGCTGCTCTCCTTTAATTGCGCATGTGTTTGGTTTTTGTAACCAGTGATGGTTGTGTTATATTTTCTTTAAGATTCAAGATATGCGAGGCTGGCATCTCACAGACATCTCTGGCCGCATTCAAGTTGTTCCCCAATTTGATAACCCAGACTCACCTCAGCAGATCAGCATCAGTAACTCTGAGGCCCGGCGATCCCTCCTGAATGGTTACTACTGGAGTGCACCACCTCCATATCTGGGAAACAAAGTAAGTTCATTTGTGACACTCTTCTTGAAACTGTGTTGTAACAGTCCTATCTAGAAAGTGAGTTTTAATGAATATTTGTTTTTAAGAATTGAAATCAAACACCTACTGTAATAGATTTTAGAAGCAACTTAATGAGAGAAGTTGGGTATTCTCCATGTGACATAACTAAATAAAAAGTAGGAGATAGCATAGGGTTATGGCATCCTTAGATTTTCACAAAAGTTCTATGAAAACACTTTAAATGAGTGAATATTAACAATCCCTAAAGTCTTTTGGAAAACATATTTTAGATATTGGAGGAAACTATGGGTGTTTATTTAAATATAACTGCTTTTAAAGTAGTGTATGGTAGCATTTTTTACAAAGTTCCCCTCATATCTTTCAGTTTTATTTCAAAATTGATAGAAAAGCAATCATCTTTTCCTTTTATCCAATATGCATGTTAGTTAGAAAAAATAGATTTATTGTGTATCTAATTCAGTATTTGATATGAGGTATATGTAAACTACATATTTTTTAGAGTTTGGACAGAGAAGTACCCCGAACTTGCCATGTTGAAAGCACATGTTGTTTTTAAGCTGACTCACACATGTAAAATATACACACAGAGATAAACAATGAGAGCAACCTTGAAAATTCGTGCACGCGCGCATGTGTGAGTGTGTGTGTGTGTGTGTGTGTGCGTGTGAAGTTTTTGCTGTTGTACATGAATCCTCTCTAGATGTATACGTTGGTGTTTAGAATTCTGTTTTCTTTTACCAAATAATTTGTTAGAAACTAAATTTAATTATTTTGTGAATTTTTCCTGGTGTATGGAAATTAGTACGTTGTCAAGGATTAAGTTACCTCATTACACCAGAAGTTAGTGATGGCAAAAAGCTGTTGATGGGAAAATAATATGACCTGCCACCTCTGAGCACACATTGTTATCATAAAAAACTTTTAAGTGATTAAGTAAGCAAAAGTATGCTTACAATTATTAGCTGTATTGCATAACATATGAGCATTGAAATAGAAATGATAGTAACTGATATACTGCTCAGTGAATGGGAGCTGGTAATTTTAGCTGATTGAAACATTTTAACTCATAGCCAGGTTCTTATTTTTAAAAGGCTTCTAAATGGTCCTACGAAAAATGTGTAAACGAATAAAGTAGGTTTTCAATGAACATGCATTTAAAAGTAGACAGCATATGTTGCATAAAATTCAATAGCTGTAATAAAAATGTAATTAAACTTTTACTTGCTAGGCCCTTTATGACATGAAGTCATTTTATCCTATTCTATTTAGAAACCTCCTCTATCCCTGCCTTGAATTTCTTCTGCTTAACATTGCCAAAAAGTAAAAAATGAAAATAAACTTCTTTCCTTTTATTGCTGAAAGTCTTTCAAGAAGAAATTTGGGTCAAAATCGGATGAGTTTCAGACACTTTTCTCTTTTTTCTTTTCTTTCCTTTTTTAAAAATTTTGGGTGACACTATGCTAAAATTTATTTAAAGATAGTTACTAATAGAAATTATCATTACCATATTTGCCCTCATTTCTTTTTTGGTCATATGTTGGCTGAAAATCAAACCAACAGAAGGAAAGCAAGCAAATAGGATATTAACTAACATCAGAGCAAAGAATTTGGACTTCCTGTTCATAGTGGTTGGATCCCAAAGATAACTTCCCTCGTCTGGATGAGCTGTTTCTTCTAACCGCCCACAATGAAACACTTCGTATTCCACAGCAGATCATTTTCGCTTCACAAAGCTCTGCCTGCCAGTGTCCCCATTTCCATTCAGTGAGCAAAACGATGGTAACAGAGTGTGCAAATTGTTTGACTATGGAAGGCATTTTTTAGTGTACCGTGGAAGCCCTCAGTGGTTTACTGTCAGCATTCTCAGTATGAATGAAACAATTTGCCTTAATAACTGAACCATATAAATTTTTGATACCACAATAATACTGCCAGCTCTCAGAAATTACCACAGTACATCTTAACTGTCATGTCACATCACGTAAATTATAGTCATGATGACACACTTAGCTTGCTTGATTTAATATCTTTCTAAGGAAATGGAAAATTGTAGGTCCTTGTTTGTAAATTCAATAAACCCACTTTTCGAAACAGTTGAGGCTAAATTTTTTGCCAGTAATTGCTGTTTGAATAAGAGCTACTGCCAGAATCTGATAGGAATAATAAGTACATCATGATTTTCTTCTACATCTGCTTAATCGCTGCATTTTATTGATAGCTATGGTCTGTAGGCTATGAGAATATGATGTCTTCTCTACTTTCTCTGTGTTAATTCCTAAGGTTAAAATTATTTATGAGGTGTAATCACTGTTTCCTAAAAAGCAAATGGGATATAGATTCAGAAACATTTTTTCTATTTCTTTAGTTACATGGCTGCTTGCAATAGAAGGAGATATTGGGCATACCCTCCCATAATAAAGCCACCACAGCTCTCCCTTCCTCTATTGGCACACTAACCACACATAGTAAAAGAACTCCTTCCTAGCACACATTGTGATAACTTACAAGTCATCCTGCTTGTCATCAACCTCAAGAAAGCAAGCCAGTTTCATAAAGAAAACCTTTTATCATGTGAAACAACACTGCTTTGTGGAAAATAAGGAGCTTTAGGTGTGTGTGTGTGTGTGTGTGTGTGTGTGTGTGTGTGTGTGTGTGTGTGTGTGTGTGAATCGTGGATGAAACCCAGAAGATCGTAGCCATTTATGTACAGGCCTGCAATAATATTTTATCACCTCAACTATGAATTAATTCCTCAATAGTAATCATGACATGTTTTTTCCCCTCTTACATGAGCAGATATCAGGCACCATTTGCAGTTTGTTTTTATGTAATTTTCTCATCTCATTCTCAGGCCTCCAAGAGTGTTAAGTCAGATGGCCCCTGGGCTACAGTGGGTAGTGTTTTATTTTCACAATCCTGAGCAAATGTTACTGCTTGTTTTTAGGGCATTTGTGCAAGTAGGGATGGGAGCAGGGGGCAGGCAGGAGAGGAATGACCTAGAGGAGAGAGAACCCTGCTGGCTGTCTAAAAGCAGCTGCTGTTCAGAAACATTTCGGGAATTTCAGAGATAGACTAATTTGCTGCTTTGGTAAACTGAATGTTGCTGGAATACTGATGAAGTCATTTGCTTAAGGTTCCCCTAGTGGACTGAAATGGTTGGTGCAGCGTCCAAAAGCATTTCTCTATGGGCTGTAAAGTTTTCCAAAAATCTGCTTCCTCGTGCTTGCTTCTGTTCTTACATGGCTGTTAAGCTTAAAATTCTGTCTTGGAACATTACTGAATTAACCTTATGAGACTTTTTTTGACATAGCTATTCTTATTACCCTTATATTGGATTTCTGTGGCTAGTTCAGAGAAACATTCAATAGTTTTCGCCGCTAGTAATACCCGCAGTTAGGCTGTAAGAACCGCCAGATGAAAGCCTTCCCATGTTGGAGCAACTCTGGTAAATTTCTTTGTTGTATGCCCTGGTCGTTCATTGGAGAGCCCACATCATATCTGTGTATAGGAAGAAAATGGTTGCTGGAAGTGTCCAGACAGTGTGGATCTTATTACATAAAAATATCAGAGAAAATACTTTGATTGAAAGTACGTGCTTAAACAAACAAGAATCACAAAAAATTATTTAAATTAGGCTGTTGACAGATGACACCTGAATGGTAGTTTGTGTGAGAGTTCAAAGCAGATTTCAAGCTCATATGTTTAAAAAAATTAAAACACTAACAGTCATCGTTCCATGTTTTCCAACATTGTTCAAAAGAGGAGTTCAACCATGGCAAGGTACTCATTCCTGAAGTTCAGCACTTGAGTGAGGAGGGAGGACCACTTTGAGTTTGAGGTTAGTCATGTCATGGGTACAAAGTGATTCTAGGACAGACAGAGTGAGAACCTGTCTCAAAAAGAAAAAAGTGACCAATAAGTAGAATTTTGCATCCTCTTCTCCATCAACAATTTCCCCTAGCTTGAATTTGGATTAAGTCAAATGTATTAATTAAAATCATCATGAATATGGAGAAAGACCTGGCCATAGAAGTTAACAGGATAAGTCAGCTGGACATCTTTTTTAATTAAAAAAAATCAAAACCAATCGAGAATGATGTAGAAATAGCGTGGAACCCAGGAAATATTTTCTGACTGGAATAACACAGATAAATTGTAAAGGTTAAATGAGAAAATCCATGTTAAAACATAGAAAAGACCAAGGAATCATTCACTGACTATAGCTACTAAGCAATTTGCTATGCAAAAGTACCTGTCCCCAAGAAAGAGTCAAGATCACAATGGTCTTATAGCAAAGATATGTCCTTGCTGTAATATTAGTTTGATATGTACATTATTTTTCCCAGAAAATTGGTATATAAAAGTGCATTCTAATGTTAGCATGTGTTTTATTTCCCTTACTTTAGACTGAAATGTAGCAGGCACGAAAATCACTTTTTATAGCTAACTGAATGAGTTAAGTGAGGGAGGGAAATATTCAGCTTACTAACAAGATGTACTGGAGAGAAAGGAGTTTTCTTAGTAGTATTTCAGTGTGACTAGGTTGCGGTTTCGAAGACAAAAAAAAAACTAATAAAACCTAGAACTTAAAAATAGAGGGATTCGCCGGGCGGTGGTGGCGTACGCCTTTAATCCCAGCACTCGGGAGGCAGAGGCAGGCGGATCTCTGTGAGTTCAAGGCCGGGCTGGACCGATAGCCTCCAAAACAATACAGAGAAACCCTGTCTCGTAAAAACCAAAAAAAAAAAAAAAATAGAGGGATTGATGGCCACCATAATTCTGCACAAAATGTGCCATCTAACACATTCACTCAATTGCAAATTTGTGTTTTCACCTGTGGCAACATACAGTCAAAAATAATCGACCAGTAAACCAAGATATCTCAACTAGGAAAACAATGAAGGCACAATGAATATCTAAATATGTCATACCCTTTGCAACTGAGCATTGTTCAGACATTTATTTTTAACTTCTTTGGGTCATTTAGATTTTCAATAAAAATACTGAAGTGACATGTCTAACAGAAATCATATGAGCAGAAACAATAAGTAGAATATGGGAGACTGAGGCAGGAGGTGGGAGTTCAATCCAGGCCAGGATATAGAGTGAGACCCTATCTCACGTGAAGAAAAAAAAGCAAATAGATGAATGTATTTGAATATAAAAGAAAGCAAAGGACAACCAAGAAGACACAGACACAAACTTAATATCAGAGGAATAGAATGAAAAAATTAAGCAGAAGGTGTATTGGCATGAAAAGAAATGTAAAGAAGAATGTCTGTGGTGATTGCGTAATCAGTAAAGTGTCCACTGCACAATCCCGAGGACCTGAGTTCAAATCTCTAGCCTCCAAGTGAAAGCCACATGCAACAACCTTCAACTCTAACCCTATCCTTAGGTAACAAAATAGGTAGGTTTCTGTAGCTCATTGGCCAGTTATGTACCTAAATTGACAAGCTCCAGGTTTACTAAGGTACCCAGTCTCAAAAAATAAAGGTGGAGACCAATTTAGGAAGATACCTGGCATTCACCTCAGGCTGCCACATGCAAGAACACACATGTACACAAACAAATGCATACATGAGCCTACACACAAAAAATAATAATTAAAATGACTTCAAAAATTACAGAGTAAACAACAGGAGATGAATAAGGCCAAAAAATGAAAATTCACATACTAGGTTTGAAAAGTTGAAAAATGAAGAATTGCAACACAGTGAACTGACTTGGTAGAAAAACCTATCACTGTCTTCAGTCTTATAAACAATGAGAGCTTCTTGTCATCCAGTTTTATGTGGCTTGATATATTTGGTCTAAATAAAACTTTGATCAAGGAGGTAGAACATAGAACTCATCATCCAAATTTATGTATGAAATTAGAAGCAAATACCTTTTAGGAATCACCATTGATACAAAGATTTAAAAAGTTTATATAACTAAAAGACTAACCCATGAATGTCGTGTTTGTATATGGATACTTTATTTTTAGCTAAATTACAAATCAATGACAGTAGGATAGACCACGGCTCTGAAGCCAAGAATTATCTGCTAGGAAAAGGGTAAGTTATGCACTCTTACCTTTTACTGTGCATAATTGAATTCCACCTGGAAACAAAGATTAAAATGTCACAACCATGCTAAATAAGATCTATGAAGATAGTGCATTGGAATGTCTGTTTTTGACCATGGTTGACTAATAGGTTATGGATTTACTTCCCTCCACCAAAACTATGCAACCAAACAACTTATAATACGTAGCATCAGATGCTAAGGTTACAAAATCACTGAGAAAGGTGAATCAAAGAATTCGGGTTTACAGATGCCTTAGATTAATGACGGAGCAGTGGTTTCTGGAGTGAAGAACACTGAGGGAAAAGCTCTATAGTGTATGGTGATGCCAAGCAGAAAGGCTAGCATGCATGGAGGCCAAATTAGCGAGAATCTGCTGCACAGAATGCAAAGGAAGAACAAGTTGCAGAAGGTGAAGATGAAGAGCATGAGATCTGCATTTCTGTATGAAGGGTTCCAAATGTTGAGTGGTAAATGCATGAAACAAACCAGCTAGAGCTGTTGTACAAGTCATCAAAAAGCAGTGGTTGGGAAAATGCCTGAAGCAGAACTTGTTCCCTGGCGTTGGCTTGCTTTCCCATAATCCAAACTGGAATGCCCCCATAACAATGAAGACATCTGTTAAAATGTCACAGGATAGTTTCTTAGTAGAGGGACTAAATTAACACCAGACCACAACTACTCTTCATTCATGCTACCAAATCTTGAAGGCAAACCTGGAAAAAAATCGACGGAAATAACTGTCTTTTTTTAAAAAAATGAACTGCGTACCCAAACCAAGTCCAATCTAATTAAATTACAACAAAATTCAGGTTTTAGCAATCCAAAGTTCACCATGTCAGGTATCACATCTGATATTACAAGGCACGGGTCACATAAGAAGGAGTGGAATATATGAGCCGTCACCTGAAGTTAAATTAGGTCAAAATAACCATGACAAGGAAAGATAGAATCTGATTAGAAAGAAAGCAGAAAAAGAGGAAGCAGCCAGGGATGTAGCAAGTGATAAAACATGCAGAGACGAAAAAAGACAAGAAACATAGCAGATTCCATTTTGTGCCAACAACATCGACTTGATGGAATGAAGAATCAGCTGAGAGGTGGGCATCTGGCCATAACTGTGGCATTAACTACTTTATGTCAATTATAGAGGTGGCGAGGCCTTCCCACTTTCTGAGCAGGATCCCGGATGGCACAAATGGAGAAATGGATCTGAACGACATGCCTGCATTCACTTATCTCTCTCTCTGGTTCCTTATTTTTTTATTTATGTATTTATTTACTTTTTAAATTTATTTTTCAGTTTAAATTTAGATAAGAAACAAGGTTCCTTCACAAGTCAGTTCCAGGTCCCTCTCCCTTTCCCTCCCCTCCTCCCGTGCCCTCCCCTCAACCCCCCCCCCAATATCCCCTCATTTCCCCAGGGAGGGTGAGGCCCTCCATGGGGGTGTCCATAGTCTGTCATTTCATATAGGGCAGGGCCTAGACCCTTCCCCAAGAGTTCAGGTTAAGAGTGCACCTCACATTGTTGGATGGGAGTCCAAAGTCCTTGTGTATACTCGGGATGGGTACTGCTGCCCAAGGCTCAATAGATTACCTAGGCCTCCTCACTGACACTCACATTCAGGGGGTCTTGATCAGTCCCATGCTGGATTCCCAGGCTGATGCCTGGGATTCAAGAGTTAACCTTTGTCAGGTCAGCTGTTTCTGGGGGTTAAACCAGCCCAGTCTTAATCCCTTTGGTCATCAGTCTCTGTTACTGGCTTTCTTGAGTTCAGCTCAGTACTTAACTGAGGGAGTCTGCCTCTTCTTCGATCAGTCACTGAATGAAGTTTCTGTTTCCCAGACTCTCTGGCCATGGGATTGTAGGCTGGCCCTCCCCAGATCTATGTCTAAAATCCATATATGAGAGAGTACATGCCATGTTTCTCTTTTAGTGACTGGGTTACCTCACTTAGGATGGTTTCTTCTAGTGTCATCCATTTGCCTGCGAATCTCAGGATTCCATTGTTTTTTTCTGCTGAATAGTACTCGATTGTGTAAATGTACCACATTTTCTCTATCTACTCTTCGGTTGAGGGACATCTAGGTTGCTTCCAAGTTCTGGCTATTTACAAATAAAGCTGCTATGAACATAGTGGAACAGACATCTTTGTTGTATGAATGGGCATCATTTGAATATATGCCTAAGAGTGGAGTTTCTGGGTCTTGTGGTAGGTTTATTCCCATTTTTCTGAGGAATCTCCATACTGATTTCCAAAGTGGCTGAACCAGTTGGCACTCCCACCAGCAATGGAGGAGTGTCCCCCTTTCATCACATCCTCTGCAGCATAAATTGTCCTTGGTGTTTTTGATTTTAGCCATTTTGACAGTAGTGAGATGGTATCTCAGAGTTGTTTTGATTTGCATTTCCCGGATGGCTAAGGATGTTGAGCACTTTCTCAAGTGCCTCTCAGCCATTTTAGACTCCACTATTGAAAATTCTCTATTTAGTTCTGCAGCCCACTTTTTAATTGGGTCCTTTGATGTTTTGGAGACTTGCTTCTTGAGTTCTATGTAAATTTGGAGATCAACCCTCTGTCAGATGTGGGATTAGTGAATATTTTTTCCCATTCTGTGGGCTGCCTTTTTGTCTTGCTGACTGTGTCCTTTGCCTTACAGAAGCTTCTCAGTTTCAGGAGGTCCCATTTATTAATTGTTAATATCACTGTCTGTGCTAGTGGTGTTATGTTCAGGAAGCTGTCTCCTGTACAAATTCGTTCAAGGGTACCACCCACTTTCTCTTCTAAGAGGTTCAGTGTGGCTGGATTTATGTTGAGGTCTTTGATCCATTTGGACTTAAGTTTTGTGCATGGCGATAAACATGGATCGATCCGCATTCTTCTACATGCCAGCCTCCAGTTATGCCAGCACCATTTGTTGAAGATGCTTTCTTTATTCCATTGTATATTTTTAGCTTCTTTGTCAAAGATCAGATGTTCATACATGTGTGGGTTAATATCAGGGTTTTCAATTCGATTCCATTGGTCTACCTGTCTATTTTTGTGCCAATACCAAGCTGTTTTCAGGTCTATAGCTCTATAATAGAGCTTGAGGTCAGGGATGGTGATGCCTCCGGACGTTGCCTTGTTGAACAGGGTTGTTTTGACTATCCTGGGTCTTTTGTTTTTCCATACAAAATTGATTATTGTTCTTTCAAGGTCTGTGAAGAATTGTGCTGGTATTTTAATGGGGATTGCATTGAATCTGTAGATTGCTTTGGGCAGGATTGCCATTTTTACTACGTTGATCCTATCTATCCAAGAGCATGGGAGGTCTTTCCATTTACTGAGGGCTTCTTTAATTTCTTTCTTTAAAGATTCAAAGTTCTTGCGATACAGGTCTTTCAATTGTTTGGTTAGCGTTACCCCAAGGTATTTTATGTTGTTTGTGGCAATTGTAAAGGGTGATGTTTCTCTGATTTCTTTTTCAGCCCTTTTATCATCTGTATATAGTAGGGCTACTGATTTTCTTGAGTTGATCTTGTAGCCTGCCACTTTGCTGAAGGTGTTAATCAGCTGTAAGAGTTCCCTGGTAGAGTTCTTTGGGTCATTGATGTAAACTATCATATTATCTGCAAACAGTGAAAGTTTGGCCTCTTCCTTCCCAATTTGTATCCCCTTGATCCCCCTTTGTTGTCGTATGGCAATGGCTAGAACTTCAAGTACCATGTTGAAAAGGTATGGAGAGAGTGGACAGCCTTGTTTTGTTCCTGATTTTAGAGGAATTGCGTTGAGTTTCTGTCCATTTAGTTTGATGTTGGCTGTTGGTTTACTGTACATAGATTTTATTATGTTTAAGTATGTCCCTGTTATCCCAGATCTCTCCAAGACCTTTATCATGAAGGGGTGTTGGATTTTGTCAAAGGCTTTTTCAGCATCTAGTGAGATGATCATGTGATATGTCTCTGATTCCTTATAATAGGTGCTTCAAACTCTTGCACCCATGACTTTTCTAACTTGAAGGACTGTAGCTTCGATCTGTGAGCCAAATAAATCCCTTTCCACTTAATCTGATTTTGTCAGAATCCTTTATCACACCAAGACCAAAAGAAAGTAAGAAACTGACAGTTCGCTAAATGATCCTAGTGTTGGTGCCTTCCAACCTCATGTGATAGTACTAACAGGTAGACCTTTTGGGTAGTGACTTATTCATTCTCCTGTAAATGGCTTCAGTGCCCTTATTAAAAAGGGTAAAGAGAAATGAACTGGCCCTTAAGAGTGTTGTGCTTTTCATTTTTAAACGTGTTTTTATGGAAAATATATGTTTTTCATACACTATATTCTGATTACTGCTTCCTCTCCCTCTACTCCTCCCAGTCCCTCCACACCTCCTCACCCATCTGGACCCAGGCCCCAATTTGTATGCCTCTTGTTAGAAAATATAGAGACTAAAATAAAATAAACCAAAAGCAAACACATCAGGATAGAAAAAAACAGAAGGAAAAGAGCCCAAGAAAAGGCATAAGAATCCCAGAAAAACACAAAATCAGAAGCCATAATATATAGCTGAGAAGAACCCCTCATCAGATGTTGAGGCACTGATAGTTTGATGTTAGACCCACTACTCTCCAAACTGTGAACAATAAATTTCTGTTGCTCATAAGTGGCTCAGTTTGTGGTATTTTGCTGTGGTAGTTAAATAGACTAAGATTTTGAAATCTAAAATATAATACAAAGATTTTTTTGAGAAACGAAAGGCAGCAAAATAAGCAAGCTAGTACTGTCAGTACAGAATTTTTTAGCAGACCAAAATAACTTTGAAAACTGAAGGCAAAGAGTTTGTCAGAGAAATAAATCACAGAGAGGGCTACATTTACAGGAGATGGAGAAAGTTCTTCAGGCAAAAGTACAAGCCATACCAGATGGAAATCTGGTCCTATAAGACAGATTATATGTATTAGAAAAATAAACAAAGAGTATTTTTTCTTACCTACTACTGTTAGCTAGAAGACCTCTGGCCCACTATGTTTAGCCCTCAGGTCAAACATAACGTTTATTGAATAAATGACCAAAGACAGCAACTTAAGCTAGAACTTCAACTACTCCTTGTATAAAAATCCTTTCTAAATTTGGAAAAAGGAAGACAGCAGCACAGCAAGACAGCAAATGTGTTTTTAAAAAAGCTTCCCATGCCGTCTAACACTTTAACACTTTTTTTGTTTGTTTCTTTGAGATAGGGTTTCTCTGTGTAGCTTTGGAGACTGTCCTGGGACTAGCTCTTGTAGACCAGGCTGGGCTTGAACTCACAGAGATCCACCTGCAACTGCCTCCAGAGTTCTGGGATTAAAGGCGTGTGCCACCACCACCCAGCTGCCCCTCCAACAATTCTTATCTCAACACTAAGGAGAATACCCAAGCATTATTTCAAAAGCCAATTATGTTTCTCTTTTTCACTATTTATTCTTCTCTCATACATTACATCCCAATCACTATTTACCCACTCCTCCCAGTGACCTCCAACCACAACCTCCCAACCCCCCCTACAGATCCACCCCTCCTCTGTTTCACTTAAGAAAACTGTTGTAATTTTAAAAGGGGATAATAAAAAGAGGGAAGGGGAGGGGGAGACCTGCCTCTAGGTACAGGAGCAGCAGGAGAGATGAGAGAGAAAGAGACAGACACACACACACACAGAGAGAGAGAGAGAGAGAGAGAGAGAGAGAGACAGACAGACAGACAGACAGACAGACAGACAGGGAGGATAGGGAGGATGGGAGGTGGGAAAGGCCCTTTGAAAAGGAACATAATGTATAGGCACAGGTGGTGCTCTTAGTGGCAGCAGCAGCAGAAATATCCTGCCAGAACTCAAAGGAAGGCCAAATACTAACAAAAACAGAAGCCCCCCCCCCCCCACTCCCAGAGATAGCAACTGAATATAGCAAAAGTTACTATAAGACTAGGCACACCCCCTCACATCAAGGCTGGATGAGGCAACACAGGAGGAGAAAATGGATACAAGAGCAAACAAAAGAATCAGAGCCAGCCCTCCCGACTTCCACTGTTAGGAGTCCCACAAGAACACCAAGCTACACAACCATAACGTATTGCAGAGGACCTAGCTCAGACCCATACAGGCTCTGTGAATATTGGTTCACTATCTTTGAGTCCCAGTCAGCCCTCGTAGTTGATTCTGTGGGCCATATTCTTGTGTGGTCTTCAACCCCTCTAGCCCCTGCATTCCTTCCTATTGCTTCTTGGCCTAGATCAAGTGTAGTATCTGTTTAAAATTTATCCCTTAATGTAAAAAGGTGTGTCTTTCTTCTGGTTTCCATTCAACAACACTTTACACGTAAATTCCATGTACAGCCTAGTAGCAGACTATGGGAGTCAATGGATTGATGGCTCTGACAAACCACCCAGTTCCACAGAGGACAAAGCCTCCAAATGCCAGTCTGCCACTAGGAAAGAGCTAACTTTAAGTGCAATTCGTTATGCTAATTCTGAACCTGTCATGCCCAGGGAGATGGCCATTAAAAAGCCAAAGAGAGAGCCCTGGTTCTGATCCTTCCTCACAGCCCTCAGAAGGAACATCTTTGCCAATAATTTGCTTCCAGACCATTTTCCCACCCTTCATTTCCATGAGAACTGACTGAAAATTGTTACGTGTGTAAAGAATGACCTGACTTATTCTATATATCTTACCTAGACATGAGTTAGACTGTGAATATTTGCTAGTGTTGTGATTCATTTAATCTTGGCTTCTATGATCTACAAAATAATAGGTAGGACATACTTCACAATTACACAAAGTCCTAAAACATGCGCCAGGCACACAGAATGTCCTCAGCAAATGTAATTTGCTTTGCGATTTTTTTCCTGTAGATATTTTCTGTGATAATTTACATTAGATGTATGTAATCTTCTTATCAGGAAAAGATTTTTG
Source organism: Mesocricetus auratus (assembly GCF_017639785.1). Taxonomy (NCBI): domain Eukaryota; kingdom Metazoa; phylum Chordata; class Mammalia; order Rodentia; family Cricetidae; genus Mesocricetus; species Mesocricetus auratus. Next base: position 20,157,117 of record NW_024429199.1, read on the forward strand.
TTAAAGAATACTTCTTTTCATACATATTTGTTGTTCACACAATTCCTGATGGTAGTGATAACATTACAAATGAAGACAGACAGTTTGAAGTTCATTTTTAACAAGTAAAAAGATTATGTAACTGAAATACCAGCTTTGCAACAAAGAGGAATAGCCAGTCTTGGAAATACCTACAGAACATCTTGTTCTTTATCTTGAATGTCTCAGGGTAGAGCTAATACATATCATGTCATCTCATCCAAAACAAGTGACATAAGTGCCCCACTGTTTCTTTCTTCACCGAAGACTTGGCAGCAAAAGGGTTTGTGTATCTTATACTACTCCTCAGTCCAAGATTAGAGTAATAAATTCCAAAACTGCAGAGAGCATCTCATAGCAACACAGATACAAATGAAAATGAAGCAATTAAGAGGGACCCTAACTCAGCATAACCACAGTCGTTGCATGACAGGAATTGTGGGTCAGACGGGCACACAAACAGGAACAGTGTCACATGACCATGAAGACAGCTGTCTTCATGCAAGGAGCGATGTCTGGAACACACTCTTCTTTCTCGGCTATAACAGCCTCTCAGTGTCCTATGACTAGCTTCTGAATCCATGAGGATGTCAATTTCTATTATTTAAACTGCCCAGTCCATAACATTTGTTATGACATCCTTAACAAACCAGGTAAATAAAATATTAATTCTTTTTAAAACCCAATGGCTTTCATTCTTGGTATAATATTTGGCAAACAACTGGAAATTTGTCAATTCTGTAAAGAAATCATGGAAATGAGTAAGGGCAAGACCTAGAGTCAAAAAAATAGTCAACAGATATGAATGAACTATTCCCAGGAGACTACAGAAAATGGTCCTAAAATATAAGGAATTGTGTTCACTTGTTTCATAATATGGTAATTATATGCGTAGACATTTTTTCATGCATCATATAATAAAGGTAAGAAAACAGCATGCGTTTCAATGAGGGCCTAAAGAAACAGACCCTCATTAGTTGAAAAATTCACTGAAGTCACAAATGCACATGTTCCTATGAACTTCCATTCTGGGGGCTCAGCCTAGACGTCCATATACCTGTGTGCAGTCTCACAAATGGATCTTAGCCACTGAAATGTCCATCAATCAGTGAGTGATACCATGAATTTTGCCATAGCCATATAATCCAACAGCATATAATAAATAAACCAGAATTTCTATGCTTAGCAATTGCAAAATAATATGGAGTGTTATATATAGTTTCTTCAAGTTGTTAAACAGATATGATACACATATACATATATATGTATATATTTATATGACTAGTATTCATCTTCAAGTAGAAAAAAGAATATATATTTGTACTTTCAAGGTGCCTTGGCTATTTAGAGTCACATCTAGTTCTCGAATTGAGATGAACTTGTGTCAAAGACTATTCTATTGCCCTTCTCAAGAAGAAAATACCATCCAGTTTGTAAAACAAGACATGTTGACTAAAACAACTTTAATTCATAATTATAATTTAGTCTGCTACAAGCGGTTATTTCTCCTTCTACACTTTGCTGTAAAAGTTGTTCCTTAAATATAATCCCTTAATGCGTATTAAGAGCCCAGTCCTGTCTGCTAAACAGTAGTTGTCGTGCTTAATTAATATCAGGGACTCAAATAGCAGTTCTCATATCTTTCCAGATTCTTTAGTAAAACCTCCTTTTCGCAGCAGGGCCTTCTGTGGAAGCAAGCAGTTGACACTTTTATTTTTGTGTCATCCTGTCACTCCCAATAGTGGCAGCTGCATCAGAACAGGCACTGTCTTATCTGGCTTATTCTAAGGCTCCTGCTCTATGACCTGAGTCTGGGATGCTGAGCGGCCCTCATCTCACAGTTGCCACATTGCAGAGGGAGTTAGGACCCCAACCTGAAATGTGATGAATTATTAAATAGGTAGTTTGTGGGTGATTGAAAATTACCTGCAAAAGAGTGCTTATCTCCTTGAGGCACATCGAAAGCTAGCAGAATTGAGCCAATTAGACTGACTGTCTCTTCAATGAGTTGTGACCTATCCATGGTAATGGCTTATTATGATGATAAATGAACCCATCTCTCAAACTGAAGCCTGAGTACACACTTCAGCAGTTTCTTTGAGTCATGAGGCCATTACCTCTCAGCCTCAGATCGACAGCAGTGACAGCCATGGAAGCAGAGAGCACACATGACTAGACACAGATGACTGTTTCGCGGTGATGGATATATTTGCAGCGATTTCCAACGAAACGGACCTTCCTTGTGCCTCGTGTGTTGATACCTAAAAGAGTTATCACACTGGCTTCCTTCATTAGGAAACATATTTCCCTGGCTGTAATCCTCTGAGATAACTGGAATGGGGATTTTCATTTGTTAAGTTTGTGGTTTATTTCATTCTTGTCAGTCTCTTGGTTGTGCAAAAGTTCCAAAGAAAAATATTTTCTTTCACTGAACATACATGAAAAAATGAATGTATTTTTTAAAGAAAAAACTTTATACCCATTAAATTTCACATTTTATCTTTCATGTGGGTTGGAAAAACCATTCTGAAACTTCTTTTTCTTTACAGAGAACTTTTATCACTCAAACGTACATGCTTTGACATGGGACTGTGAAGGAGTGTCAAAAATTCTATAGGTAGTTACTGAAGCTGGATAGTTTTAATATGCAATTATAGTCATGTTTTTGACCTTAGGAGAACTTGATACACAAAATTATTTCATTATATATGCATATATTATACTTACATGTATATATGTAAATATATTTAATAATATAGTCTTCTTATTTCTTACAAAGTATTAGACAAATTTTTGCTTATGAATTCCCTAATTTCTGAAAAATAACTGTTGTTTTACAGAAGCCTTGAGGAGAGACTGCATCTTGACTAACTTGAAATACCTCAGAAGGGGTGGGTGTTGGGGCTTAGCTTTAGTGGAAATGGGCAGTTTGAAGCAGTTCCTGAATGACAGTTAACTCTCTGGGACTGTTCTGAACAGATGACATAAAACCTTGGCATTTGTCAATAAGTTGAAGCCAAGATCCTGAATCGCATATTGAAGAAGTTGATATAAGTCTCAAAGTATGTTAGTTTAGATGGATCTTAGTTGAGGAAGAAAATTGTCTTGGCACTTACTCAAGCATGTATTTATTTATTTGTAAATAAGGAACAGAGATTATGTACACCCCAATATTTCTTAACGTGGGAGCAATGGATCCTGCTGGCCTTAGTTCTTAGAGACAGCAGCTTTAATGAAATCTGTGTAGTAACTCTGATTCAATATACTCACTTTCCTTCCAGAGCAAAGTGGATTAATAGCAACACCTCCTTCATAGAGCTATTTGAAGGGTTAAATGAACTAACAAGCATCCATCAATTAAGATAGGACTTAGAAAATAATAAAACTATTACTGCTAACTCTAATTGTGCCTTTTGGCCACTGAGGCTTTACAGCTCTTCCCCAAGACAAGAAAAATGCAAGTGGGAAAAAGGGGAAGGTAGAAGGAAAGGGGAAGAGAAAAGAAAAGTAGGAAGAGGGGGAAAGGAGAAGGAGCAATGGAGGAGAGAAGGTAGAAATGGAAGGAGAAAAACAGAAAGAGTAAAAAATAGAGAAAGAAAGGAAACGGATAGGAAGGGCCCATTGATATATATTTAATTTTAGAGTATTTTGATTATGAAGTGACTATCAGAAATTCTTTTATTTGACTTTTAAATTGTTAATCTTTATTTCATTTTTAATTGTATTTAAATTAGAAACAAGTTTACTTGACATGTCAATCCCAGTTCCCTCACCCTCCCCTCCTCCCCTGGCCCCCACCAACTCTCCCAACTCCCTATTCCATTCCCCCTCCGATTCCCAGGGAGGGTGAGACCCTCCATGGGGAATCTTCAAAGTCTGTCATATTATTCTGGGCAGGGCCGAGGGCCTCCCCCATGTGTCCAGACTGAGACAGCATCCCTCAATGTGGAATGGGCTCCCAACGTCCATTTGTACACTAGGGCTAAATACTGGTCTACTATCCAAGGCCCCATAGATTGCAGAGGCCTCCTCACTGACACCCATGTTTAGGGGGTCTGGGCCAGTCCCATGCTGGCCTCTCATTCACCAGTCTGGGGTCCAAGGGCTTCCCCTTGTTCAGGTCAGCTGCCTCTGTGGGTTTTACCAGCCAGGTCTTGACTCCTTTGCTCATCACTCCTCCCTCTCTGCAACTGGGTTCCTGGAGTTCAGTTCAGTATTTGGCTGTGGGTGTCTGCCTCTGCTTCCATCAGCCACTGGATGGAAGGCTCTAAGATGGCATATAAGGTAGCCATCAATCTCATTATTGGGGGAGGGCATTTAAGGTAGCCTCTCCACTATTGGTTAGTTTGCCAGTCTGCGTCATCCTTGTAGATCTCTGAAAATCTCCCTAGTGTCAGATCTCTTCTCAAACCTAGAGTGGCTCCTAGACTCAACCTTCCTGCTCCCCTATGCCCTTCTCTCCTCTCCTTTTCTCCCCTTCTCTTTCTCCAAGCTTCCTCTCCCCTCCTCTCACCCCATGTTCCCAATCCCCTCAGGAGATCCCATCCCATTCCCCTTCTCTGGGGTACCATGCATATCTCTCTTATGATCCTTCCCGTTTCCCCTCTGGCGGTAGGGTTGTAGGCTGGCACTCCCCTGCTCCATGTCTAAAATGTATATATGAGTCAGTGCACACCATGTTTGTCTTTTTGTGACTGGGTTACCTCACTCAACACATTCCGTTTACAAAGTGATACTGTGATAGAGAGTGAGTGGCTTTTCTCTCTCATTTTCATCTGAGGCTTGATTTGAAGGGATCATCAGCTTCACTGTTCCAGAAAATGTCTTCTGTGATGAAGTGGAGTGGAAACAACCCAGAGGCAAGAAGTTTTTTCAGCCTTTGAAGGTCCTCCAGGCAGTTTACTGCCTTAAGTTTGTTTCTACCTACAGCACAGAAGGAAAAAAGGAACAGTGTGTTGCTGTTGTTGCTATTTTGATATAAAATAATTTTAAATTTGGATGCAATAGTATTGTTTAAAGATTAAAGCTCCCCCCAATCCAAATAGGTCCAGAGATACAATTTCAATATGGTAACACATAACCTTAATTATGTTTTTGATCAAGATTCTTTTCTTAACTTTCAGGTATAGTAATTCAATGTATCTCACTTTCTGGCATATACATGGAGGATGATGGATAGCATACTGGTTTGAAAGTAAACCTTTTCTTTTGTGCCAAGCTCTTGATCTTTGTGACAGTAAAGCTATGTTAACTATGCTGGGAATGAAGCCCACAACAGCTTGAATCCTTAGGCACAGCCTGGTCAGAGTTTAACTCCATCTTCCTGACTCACACAGTGTAGTATTTTTACTAAAAGGAGACAGACCAGCTTTAGGAGTTGAGAAAATACATAAATCTAAGTCTGTTTTTGAAAATGAGTTCTATTAATATCCATAGCAGTCTCTGATGGGTATCTCTTCATCCACTCAGTGTCAGTGTCAAGCATCTAGAATCTTCAAGAGTCATCCACACTGACATCTTTTCCCAGAACACTTGGACAAATACCATAGAGTTTATACTTTTGTTGAAATTCTCCCTCCTTCCTTCTCTTTACCCTCCCCATCCCTCTTTTTTTCCTTTTTCCTGTGTGTGTGTGTGTGATGCTTGAAGATACCTTCAACTCTTGGTCCTAGCCATCCACCTAGTTTGAGATGGCATCTTTTTGTTGGCTGACTTGCCAGCTTCCATGGAGACTACTGTCTCTGTCTCCTACCTTGTTATAGGAACACTAAGCTATTGTGTCCTGCTTTGATGTGGTCTATAAGGATTTGAAGTCAGGTCACCACATGGGTGCAAGCATCTTATTCATGGAACCAACTCTGCAACCCCAGAATCAGTAGTTTTAGCACACTTCCCATCCCACTCTTCATCCATATATATGAGCTACTCTTTTAGGATGACTTCTATAACTACATCTGTAGATGGTTCTACAAACTTAAGTTTTCCACGGCTTAAGAAAATATGCTGTAACATGCTTTATTGAATTCAGAGGTGAGCTTTATGATCTAATAGTTTAATGTGTAAATAAATCCCTTAAATAATTATCTTTTAGCGACAACTACAAAATATGCAAATTTAAATTTACTATCAGATTCATTATAAATGGAATAATCTAGGCACACACATTCACACAGGAAGAAAGTTAATCTCAGCAAGCAGCTGTTTTCTTTTAAAGTAGGAAGTCTGAAATGCACAGCCATTAATGTTTGGAATGAGGAACAAGTGAGACTTGGCTGGAACAGAATGTTTTGAGGGGGTTGGGAACAGTTTCCTGTCCTACAAGGGTTTCTAACTTGCCCCAAGTTTGTTAAGAGTGTTGCCATCTGGAGACTCCTACTGCATGACAAGTACCAACAGAGGCCAACCCTTGACTTCACTCACACAGCTCCAAGTCCTCATAATCTGAAAGGTTATAGTTTCTCAGCAAAAGACTCAGTTTAACAATAAAATCATGTTTTGGAATTGTGTGTGTGTGTGTGTGTGTGTGTGTGTGTGTGTGTGTGTGTGTGTGTAAGTGCACCCATGGCATGAATGATCAGAGGACAACCCTCTGGAGTAGGTTCTTTCTGACCATCTTATCGAATCTGGTTTTCAAATTCAGGTCATGGTGTCTGTGTACAGTTGCCTCTGTCCAATAAGCCAATAGCAGACTCTTAAACAAAATCTTTAATAGAATGAATATTCAAAACACATGAAGTGACAGGTGTGCTGAAGATATAGAGGGGATGGGATAGCTCAGGTTAGAGGGAGGTAGGGGTGGCTCTTATTGTAGAGAGAGGTGGATATCACAATAGATAGAAGGATATAGGAATAGTTCTGGCTTTTGGTGGGAGGTATGAATGGCGCTTGTTTCACCAGAAAGTAAGAAGGACACTGGCTAGAGAAGGGTGAGGTTGGCATATGTTCAAGGAGATGGGGGTGTGGCATCAAATGATGATGGATGCTCTGGAGTCAAGATGGGTGAGAAAAATCTCTGATTGCAAGGTAAATGGAGATGATGCAAGTTATGGAGTCATAGAACGGGACCTGGTTACAGCATCTGACATGGTACGTTTTAGTTAAAGTGGAAGATCGTTATAGTGGCTGAGACTGGCCAGTGGTGTTAGTGGTAGATGTGCGGGTGACTGAATTAGGCACTCTACTTGCATGTATACATACAATACTCACCTGGTTTCCCCTAAAGAAAGTCTAATTCTGGAGAAACATGTGAAATCACACAGATTGTGTGGATCAGAAGTCTTGTGCAGATTTCAAAACCTTTGATTCTAACATTATATGGAATCATTCACTCAGTTGACTATGAGGTAGGAAATAATAACTCTTCAAAGTGTGGGAAATGCACCATCTAACAACCGCTGAAAAGAGAAAAATTTTACCCGGCTGAGCTATCCTCCACATCCAGATGCACTGATGAAGCGTAAGCCCAGCCATAGACAATGTGAGAAGTGTCAAGCAAAGCAACTAAGATGATTCAAGACCCCGAACAACCAGTGTTTGGGACACATCGCTTTCTGCCTAGATTGCAGAAAAAGCCATTGAACTTCCTTTCTACCTTCACCTCCCAGCTCTAAAATGCTGTTCACATTCCAGATGGAGGGATGCTTTAGGAGCCTCAGATCTGACCGCCTATCCCTTCCTTAAGAAGCTTTAATAAAATGGAAACCCAGAGGACTTTCTACACTCACAGCCTCCTAGAAAATTAAGAATCCAGTACTCCACTAATAAAAACCCATAAATATCTAATACTTTCTCAGTTCTCATGATTCAACATCCCTTTTGTGGGACGTTGCATCTACAGTTTTACTGAGTGATAAGCTTCCATTACTCCTGAACAAGGATGATCGGGTGTTGAGTTCTATAAGATTCATCTCTGACAGGTCTTTCTGGGTTGGGCCTTGCCCTGAGACCTCCCTACACACAGAGACATTCCCTTTTGACTCTCTAACAAATTTTTTAGCTCCTCAACATTTAAAACTGGATTCTGTGCTCCCAGAATCACACACAAATTGCTTCAGATGGCTTCACAGTTCCCTTCAAGTGAATAAATGTGTTTCTGTGTTAACATGTATTATTTCTATTAAATGGAAAAAGTTTGGAACCTCTTTAAAATGACGTGGTTGGAATCTACTAAGTGTTTGAGTAGATCTTCTAAATATACATAAATACATAAAATCTGTCTAGAGGCATTTAAGTCCATATCTGTTCAGTGCCAAGGGGAGGGCCAGAATAGTCCTCCCAATTGTTTCCTAACCTTAAAATTTTCTGAGCCTATAGAGCACTAGGTGGGTAAAAGTCTTTTCCTACGGGTTCTGGATGAGTTTAAAATGTTAGCATTTACACATAAGTAAAGTTCCAGGTCTGAGAAAAGTGTGAGTTGTACTATTTTGAGTGGTTTCTTCACCCTGCTGAGTTGTGATGTGGCATCTTAGTGTTTGCTGGGGTCCAACCCTTCCAGGTCAGAAGGGAGGATGGACCAATAGGGATTCACTCCACCCCTTAAATCAATGCATTTCTAACTGTTGTTACTTGCTTCGCATTCTGACAACACCTAGAATGGAATGTAGAAGGGGAGAAGCCACATGACTAACTCATCCAAATAAAGATGTGCAGCCTCTCCTGAGTTCATGCACACACAGAATGTGACTTCTTGACATCCACATGGGCCTTTTTCTATGTTTCTGTGTGAGACATAAACAAAACAAAACAAAAAATAGTAGACCACTTAACCAGCAAAACAGGTTAAAATCAAAGCAACTTATTTTCAAACTTTGAGTTTATGCCATCACATTTAAGAAGTTGGTTAAAATGAGCTTAATCGGTTACATTTAGGAAGCAGCTGTCTTTCAAGATAGTAAAACGAACAGATACAGTAATATTTGGTCAGGTGTGGTTTGCAGTTTAGAGGCTTGATTTAATACTGTTTAGTCTACCTTGTTCTAAAATATGCTCTGCAATACAAGTGTATGCATTTTAAAGTATTTCAAGTGTTCATTGTGGCTTTTTACATGTAACCATCTTTCCATTACTCTGCATCCACTTATAAGAAATGACCCTATTTTTCTCTTTTATGTTTGTTTGCTTTTTATTAATTCTTAGATTATTTAACTTTTTTATATTCTATTTTTTATTTATTTAGATTAGAAACAATCTTGTTTCACATGTCATTCCCAGCCCCCTCTCCCTCCCCTCCTCCCCCACCCTCCCCACCAGGTTCCCCTGTCCCCCACCCAATCTCCACTCTGATCACCAAAATCACCAAGGAGGGTGAGGCCCTCCATGATGGATCTCCAGTAACTGTCATTTTTTTCTTCAGTGTGTGTGTGTGTGTGTGTGTGTGTATGAAGATAAATATGTGTACATGGACACTAGAGTTCTATATTTGATGTCTTCATCAATCTCTCTCCATCATATTTTTAGAGTCTCACCCTCAACTGTAACTCATTTATTCAGGTTTGCTATGTGTCCCCTGTGCCCTAAGGATCTCTGCCTTCCTAGTGCTGGAATTATGGCTGGCGCTACCATCCTGGCTTTTTATGTGGGTGCTAACAACACAGGTCCTCATGTTGGCTCAGCAAGAATTTAACCTACTGAGTCATCTTTTCAGCCATGTCAGAATATGTTTTTTAAGACACATGTTACTTTAATATTTAAATTTTTAAGTGAAAAAAAGGCATAGACTATGGCCATCATTACTTTTTCCACTGCTTTGCCTTTTTACAGATATCCTGTACTTGGGGGGGCATTACTAAGCAGCCTTTTCTGACTGATTTATTTTACTTTGTAATATGCATCCAACTTCCTTCTATGTGCTTTCACGGCTAATGCTCATTTGATTTAGAACGAGTATTATTCCTTTCCCAGGATGGGACTCAGTTTAGTTGTGCCTTTATCTATTGAAGTACATCTTAGTTACATCCAAATTTTGTCAGTGTCCATAAAGCTGGGCTATAAATGTGTGATATTTTGATCTCATTCTGACATCAAAGTTTGCTTTGAATCAGAGGGTGACCAAAATTAATATAGAGTTTTTGGTGGTTTATGGAAAGATAGGCAGGAAGTAGTAGGGCAGGGCTTAGAGGGGATGTTGGCCCTTTTGGATTGATAAACAAAAGAAATAGGAGTTCACTGGTCACTTCTCTGCTGCTTCTCTGGTCATTCAGGTTTTTACTCCAATATCTGACTCCTGAGATTTTATTTATTAATGAATAACTAGATAAATGTATCATCTGTTGCCCCATGTAGGGCTCCATTTCTAGGTGGATTTTTCTGTCACACCTGCTAGCTCCTAAATAACCATGTGGAGACTTATTAATTATAAATACTCTGCCAATAACTTATTCTTGTTTATAGCTAGCTCTTATAACTTAAATTAACCAATTTCTTTTAATCTATGTTCTTTTACATGGCTTAATTACCTTTATTTTATAAGGCCCATGATATTTCCTATACCTCTGGCTAGTAACTCTCCCTGTGTCTGACTTCTGCCCAGCATCCTCTTTTCCCCTCAAATCCTGCCTGGTTATTAGCCATACAACTTTTTAATAAACCAATCTAAGTGACAAATCTTCACAATGTGCAAAAGGATTATTCCACAAGAATTAACACCAGGGCTGCTGTTTGTACTTGTTCTTTGTAACTTCTCAGTTGTGTGGGTAAAGATTAGGCAGTGAAACCTCATTGTATGGAGAACAGTTTTGTCAGAAAATGCCAACATTCTCCTCCACTCTACTATTTCTGTATTCTCACTGGCAAGTGAGCTTTCTTGTTTTCATATCTTTACTGACATTCAATTGCCATTATTTTGTGCATAAGCTATTCTAATAGTGTGTAGTAATATTTTGTTGTTTTGACTTATGATTCTGTAATAATTTGTGACATTGAGTACCTCTTCATATGCTAAATTTGAATATGTATGTAATATTTCACAAGGTGTCTTCATGTGTTTGCCCATTTTTTTTATTCGGCATATTCATTTTCTTACTATTGGTATTGAAGAAATCATTGAATATTTTGCAAAAGATTTTTATAAAGTATAAATTTTTGCAAATATTTACCTCCCATCTGTAGCTTGTTTTATTATTGATTTAACTCCTTTTTGCTGAGTGTATGATTTTTACCTTTGGTAAAACTGTAATTTATACATCTCATGGACAAAATAATGATTCAGTAAGAACAGGAACAATAATGGTTGAGTGTGCCCAACATCAGCTCACAATGTGATAAAACCTCCAATGAGAAAGATCTCACTTTTGAAATTGTAGAAAACTCACAGAGCAAATGGGAAACATAAAATTTGATTGTACCATTCTGGTAACCTGCAGCAACTTTCCACAGGATAAATGCCAGTGTGGAGATAACAACTTCATCATTTATATTTCATGAAAATGTTCATCTTTTGTTTTGTTTTTTGTCAGTTTGATGGTAGAAGAACATCCTTCAGGGCAAAACATGCCTTTCTTATGTTAGAACTGCCTAGAGCACAATCTGATATGTTATATAAATAATAAGTAATCTCTGTAATTAAAATGATGTTCTTTGGAATAAAGATGGAGACACATGGTTATCTGAATAGCCTTGAGCTAACTTTTACAATAAGTAGATTTTTTATTTTTCTGGAATATGTAATGAATCATGCTGTGTTACCAGTAATTATTAATTAATGGTTAAAATACAAAGGACATTTTCTTGGAGGTATGGGATAATCTACTTTATGACTAAAGGTATTTATCATGAAGATGCAAGCTACTGATGAATTTAAAGAGCTGTATGATATCTATTTTCATTCTTAGAGAATGCTGTTCTTTCTTTTTACTATCATACTGAATATTAATAGATAATAAAATAAAGCCAGTAAAATAAAATTTGCAATATTTATGATGTAGACTTTCTGGTGCAGAATTAGAAAATATTTTAAGTTATTTAAAATTCTTAGAAGGAATTATAATTACCAGGATCTCATTATTTCCTAAGCTTGTATTAAGTTCTTCATCTTAAAAATTATATTTGGAGCAAGAAAGTAAACTCTATTCTTAAAACACTAGGTAAATCAGGAGTGCATTTAAAATACAAAATAAAAAATTTTAGAATCACTAGTTTCTGCAATACTTCATTTTGTATGCAAGACCAAACATCAGTTGTCTACAGTCAACAGTTTGTAATTATATTAATTGTATAAATATACCAGCAACAGAAATGGTTTCAGAAGTCTTTCATTTATTTTTTATTAAGTAGTTTTTCTCTTTGTGCCATAGTTGACTTTCTCTTTAAGTCAAACAAACATAAGTCAATAGACCACTGTCAGTAAGGCTACCAGAAAGCAGTGCATTGCCCTACCCAAAGAACTTTCCTCCTGTGGGCATGGAAATCCTCCGTTGTCAGGTCATAAGAAAATTTGAAAGTTGATTTTGAATATTTCCCATTGAAAAAGGAAGCAAACTAAAGTTTTTGGGAAGCTCCAGTATATAATGTATTCTAGACTCATTCATAGATGAATGCAGTTTCCTATGTACAGCTTGGGGTCTAGTCCACCATGGTGACTTAAGATGAGTCTGAAGCTCAGATACAGATGCCCCTCATGAAGTTCCCCAGGATACTTTGCTTATAATTGTCCTTTGAGAACAATGTGTTGAGGCAATGACATACAGTACATATCCAGCAGATTCCTAAGACCCAGGGAGAGTCTAAAGGACACTCTCGCTTTGTCCCTTAGAAGTAACAGAGAGGGAAGTTGTGACCATGTGTGAGCCCATTTGGACCTATTTAAAAATCAAAAGCTTTTTGCCTCACAGCGCTTGAGTTGGCCACAATTTATTGATTTCTTTTTCAAACACAGAAACATCAACTTTTCATCATATTTTCAGTCATTTTAATGCAAGAAAAGAAAATGAGAGCAATGAATCAAAGCTTAAAGACTTGAAATATTAACTAGATTAATACAGATAATGTGCCCAAATACATTATTTCAGATGACATTAAAAGCAGCTTCACAATTACTACAGATGGTGTCCCAATTAACTCCTAATACATCAAAAACAAAAGTGGATTCATTTTGCAATAATTTAATAATATTTGAACTGAACTGTCTTATTCTATTGTGAGAAAGTTGAGTGTTTCTTCTCCTTTGAACTCAAAACAGCTTACAGGAAGAAACAGTGTCTTGATGACCTTATGGTGACCTTCAATCTACTCATGTCCTTACAGAAAATAGATGTTCATTGGGTTCACTGTATCCAATAAAATTGACAAAAGCTTAGTTTAAAAACTTGTGTTTCCATTCAATGTACTCGTGAAAATTATAGAACCTTTCATGAAAAATGAGAAAGTTATATCTGGTGCTTAAAACTTGGGGAAACCTGTAAATTAAATGCAAACTATCTTTGCAATATAAAACAGCAATAGTCCCAAGTTTAAATAATTATTTTTCACATTCTTCAATAACATTCATTAAATGCCTAATATTATCCAGTACCTTCTGAAAATTGATGATAGTGAAAAGATTGTGGTTATTATAACATGGTTATATAGTCAGAGGTAAAAACAAATGGGAGAATTATGGTGATCTAAGTATAGGAAGTGACTGAATCAGAGACAAGATGAAATTATATATATGTATGTTTGTTTGTTTATTTTTCGAGACAGGGTTTCTCTTTATTGTTTTGGAGGCTGTCCTGGAACTCGCTCTGTAGACCAGGCTGGCCTCGAACTCACAGAGATTCTTCTGCCTCTGCCTCCCGAGTGCTGGGATTAAAGGCATGCGCCACCAACACCCGGTTGAAATTATATTTTTAAGACGGGCAGAGTTGCTCACTTTCCATATTTTATATCCAATGAAATCATAAAGATAGAGAATGTTTTCATTTTCAAATGTTTAAATTTCAGTGTATGTTCAGTTTTATCACACAGCACCTACTGTTTATCAAATGTATTACTGAATTAATACTATCAAAGATATGTATATAAGACCATATGCTTACATAGTTAGGGTAATAAAATGGTGGTGGTAACTGGGTATAGCTTAAGTCTTACCTATTTTTTGACACAGATCTCATGATGTGATGTACTCCAGGCTAACTAGAAACTAGAAATCCTCAGTTTCTGCCTCTGGGGCCAGGGATTAAGGCTATTGCCACCACATCTACCTTACCTAAATGCTTTTCAAGTATCTAATGTGTGATCAACACTAGCCTGTTCAGCTGGTAGGTCCCATGTTCAAACTGTTTTGATAGCAAATTGGAGTGTGTTTGATGTTTATCTCACTTGGTGATTAATTTTGAGATAATGAAATATTGCACTTTATTGTTTTCAGATAAATTGATTGATTAACTTTGCCTCCCAGAATTTTACATCTATGACACCTCAACAAAAGCCTATGTGAGATATTAAAAGGAAAACATCATGTGAGCATAAGCAGAGATAGAGAATTGTAGATTCCAGTGACTTCCTCTATATGTAGAATTTATCCCCAGTCACAAGGAGAAACAATGCCAAAGTCAGCATGAAGCTTGAGAAGAAGTCAGACAATGGATGAGCTGCTAACAACATTGAAAATATTGAGTATACTAAGGCCATTTCAAGAGATTCTAGCACTGGGGACTGGAGAGATGGTTCAGTGATTTAGAGCACTGGCTATTATTCCAGGAAACCTGTGTTTGATTCCCAGAACCATAGCTAATGAACTTCTATCTGTAACTGAAGTTCCAGGGAACTCTACTCCTTGTTCTGACTTCTGTGAGTACCAGAAATACAACTGGATCATAGATATATTTGCCAGTTTAACACACACACACACACACACACACACACACACACAAATACATATATGAAAAAATTAGTATTATGTGAATATAGGGCTCAAACTAATGATGGCCTATTATCCACAAATGTACTTTTTGCAAATTAGAATAAAAAGCAGGATGGTATAACTTATTTTTAATCATACTGAATAAAAAAATCTTAGTAAACTCTGATCCTTTCTTTTAAAAATATTAAAATTTCACACTGTCAAAATATTTTTCAGCTACTATCAACTAATAGTAATACATTTATCAGTTGAATTGCAGCTAGATCCTAAAATAATTGGTAAAAATCTTAGAAAAATGGGAATCATAATCAGTGTGCTGGTCACTGCTAAAATTCTCATACTAGGATGTATATTTTGTATCATTTTTATAATTTTATGTGCAAAATTTTTAACACTGAATATTAATACTCTATGACAGATCTTTAAAGATATTAGTAATAGCTTTGAATACTATAGAAAGATTTCCTATATTGTAAAAACATATTTTGTTACATTGCTCCTCCTAAAAGCATAGTGTCAGTCTTCTGAGTGAAAGGGAATTTCAAATCAACAAATCACTAGTGTTTAAACTGATAGTATTTATTTCTTTTCTTTTAAAAATATATTTTGTATATATTTTAGTGAAAATAAATATATATCATAGCATATGTGTTTAATAGATAAGTATGTATACCTGTAGAATACACACATACAAACTTATTTTGGAAACTGTTCTTATTTTGGAATGAAATCCGTAACGAGAAGCAACTGAAGAGAGAAACTTATATCTTGGTTTATAGTTCAGAGGAATACAGTCTGTTACAGAGGAATGACATCACCGCAGATGTGTGAGCTGGCTGCTTACCATGAGTTTGCACTCAGGAAGCAGAGATTCATGTTAATGCTCAGCTAACAGCTGCTTCCCCAACCCTCCTTTCTTATTCGATCATCTTATCAAGTCTCATCACAACCCTTGTGATGCTACTACTGCCCACATTCAGGGTGGGTCTTCCATATTTTGTTTAAATCCCAAGGCAAGAGCAAAACAAGTACAAAGACACCAAAACATAAGCGTGTCTGAATTTTCAAAGGATACGTGAGGAGGGTGATGACAGGGATGGACAGAGGAAAGTGTGAATTCTTGCCACTATAAATTATATTTAATTCTTTTCAAGAAATGGGAAGCTAGAATTCCTTGCCATGCCTTCCTTGACTGATGTCACCTGAAGACTGTGTGTGGAAACAAACTTTTTCTTCCTTAGATTTCTTCTGTCTGTTACTCTGTTACTGTTACCATAAAAATCACTCAGTGTGTTTAGCTTTGTCTTCAAAATATATCCTGTAACGTTGCTTCAGCTACCCCTACTCTGAAACAAGTCTTAATCTATGACTGGAAAATCATCAGTCTCTTAAGAATAACTGCAAACTGTCTTATCTGACTCTCCCAAACATGATAGATATTTGATAGTTAAAACAGGCCAGAAGATTATAAGGTATGCAAGGAATTCTTTAAATCTCCAATTAAGATTTTCCTGGATCAGACATGTAGATTATCATTTTTAGTATTTCCACTTTGATGTCACATAGGCCTCCTTGATATGGCAGCTAATCACGTGATGTCTGCAATCAGGAAGCAGGAAGTAACAAATGCTCAGGGTCGGCTTGCTTTCTTCATTTCATGCATTCTGGGGACCCAGATGATGGGATGGTGCCACCATATCAAGGATGAAGTGTCTTTGATTTCATAAACACTCTTCTGGACAAAACCACAAGTGTATTTCCACACAGAGATTCTAAGGCCCATCAAGTTGATATGAGATGATCGAATAAGAAAGGAGGGTTGGGGAAGTATGAAGATTATTTATGATGTACATGTTCTGACAGTTTGGCTGGGAGACATAAAAGATACAAGCCAAAGATGGCTTCAAGGTCTGAACAACTAAAAGAATAAAGTAGCCAAGTTAACAGACTGTGGAAAATGTATTTTAGGAAGGTGATCAGAGGCTAAGTTTAACTAGCGACATGAATTTGGGGAGGCCTATGTGACATCAAAGTGGAAATACTAAAAATGATAATCTACATGTCTGATCCGGGAAAATCTGAAATGGAGATTAAAAGAATGTTTGAGCCACCAAGTCAAGAGAGATGCTCTTTCCATCTCTTTAAAATAATACTATACTTGGAGCTGGGGAGCTGGTTCAGCCTTTAAGAATATTAGCTATTATTCCAGAGGAACCAAATTCAGTTTCCAGCACCCAGAAAGCATATTTCAGTGATCCATAATTCTAGTTCCTGGAGACCCAGTGTCCTTTTCTGGGCTATGCTGATGCCAGCCATGAACTCAGTCCACAGACATACATACATATAAAACACCCATGGACATGGTGGCCCATGCCTTTAATTCAAGTATTCTGGAGACAAAGATAGATAAATCTCTGCAAGTTCAAAGCCATTTTCCTTTACATAGAGAATTCTAGGCCACCAAGGACTACATAATGAAACGCTGTCTCAAAAAACAAAAGCAAAACAGAAAACAAAAAAAAAAATCAACATGCTGTAGTCAGTCATGGAATGGTGGGTAAATTTTGGTTTTCCCGCCCATATAGGGTACTAGTAACCTTGTGTTTCTTCATTACAACTTTGGAAAGTAGTATGCAATCTTTGACATGATTTTAAACACATTGTAGTTTCATCTTCATTGACATGGAGGTTTTATACATGTCCCTACCCAAAGCCAAAACGACTTAATCTAACTTCAGAATACCTTGCAAACACCCAAATTACTCTAATCCCCTGCTTGTTCTGTCATGAATAAAATATTCCAACAAGGAACAACCAGATTAACATTGTGAAAATGTACTTTATTTCTCATGGAAGAATATTATTTGGCGTTTTGCATAGTTATTTTGTTTCTCATACACCAATGACAATCTAAATGATTGAACATGTGTGTGTGTGTGTGTGAATGTGTTAAGTGTTTTATATGTAACTGACATGGTGCTAATTGTTTTACCTACATTGTCTGGTCTTGTCTTTTCATGTGTCTCTGGAATATTTCCATTTCTTCCATAGGACTGCACACAGGAAGGCAGGTGACCTTCACATTGACACAGTGTGGGTTCTCATCCTTCATCCACACTTCTTTGGATATTTTCCAATCCAGTATAGCAAAAATTTTTTAAAAATCCCTTTTCCCTAGTCATGACCACATTTTATTTTCCATTCTTTAATCCCTCGAACTGTTCACATGCATTCTTCTCCTATTTTCACAGTGATTACTAAGATTAAGAATTTAGTTCTTTGTGTTTTTTTTGAACGAAATACAAACAGGTGGTGAATATATTCTCCATAATATTGCTCAGCACATATCAAGCATCAAATGATTTAACAGCTTGAAGAAAGATGTTGACTTCTGAAATAGGATATCATTAGACAGTAGGGACATTTGGTTATAAATTCATAGTTATATTTTGCCTGCATGTAGTTATTTTCCAAATACTCTCAGAACATATGTACACTGTACATGTAAGAGCGACCGCCTATTTCATCTTGATTAAAACTTTATTTTGTAATCGTCTTTCTTTCTCAGCTCAATAACCTGAAAACATAGCTGTCTGCCTAGCAAAGACATGATTTTAGTTTGGCAGAATAATATTATTACAGAACAAGGCATACAATATGCTCCTAATTTTTGTCAATACGTGCTTGGCTTAGCAAAGTCTTTTAAATTTTACTGAATTTATTTTGATGTTTAGCTCTTACTTTTGACATGATTTACATTCAGAGTTGATCTCACCTTCCCCCTGCTTGAAACTCACCAGAAAGACATTCTCTGGGAAGTTATATGTTCCTATTACAGCAGTGTCTGCCTGGGCTTCAGTCCTGTTACTAGTCCTGTCAGAGTTTTCAGTGAGCCTTCCTCTTCTGCATATTATGATTTAATCTACTAAATTCTATTACACTCTGAGAGCTTTGCAGCCATGTAATATCTTACAACAAAACCTCTCCCAAAAGTTATAATGCCTTATTTCAAAACTATCTTAAAAGCACCTGACTCCAAACTGGAATTCTGGGTATATTTGCAGAACTCCAAGCCAGGGAGCTCTTCATGGGCATTTATTTGTATGAGTGACTTCTCAACCTTTCTAATGCTGTGACCTCTAATACAGTTCCTCAGGATGTGGTGACCCCCTACCATAAATTAATTTGTTGCTACTTAATAACTGTAATACTGTTATGAATCATAATGTACATATCTGATATCTAATATGTGACACAAGGGGTCATGCCTCACAGGTGGAAAACCACTGATTTGTATGGATCTATAATGATGTTTATTTAAATTCATATTGACAGATGTGGTAGGATAAGTGTCAGTCCACTAAAAAAATTCCAGTATCCTAATATCTCAACCCTGTATATATGTTATTAAATGTGACTGAATGTGCTTTGTAGCTGGGTGTGGTTGCATATGCCTTTAATCCCAGAAATTAGGAAGCAGAGGCAGGCAGATTACATTTTCAGTTTACCCTTGTCTACAGAGAGAGTTTCAGGACAGCCAGAGATGCACAGAGAAACCCTGTCTCAAAAATAAAACAAAAACAAACAAAGGAAAACCCCTGTACTTTGCAAATGTGATGAATTTAAGATACCTTGATTCTTCTTTGTTTGTTGAGATAAACTCTCAAATGGCTTCAAATGGTCTCAGATTCACTGCAAGGGTTCAGATGACCTTGAATTTCTAGTCCTCTTGCCTCCTCCTCTCTCATGCTAGGATTATAGACACATATTACAGAAATGTATTCCTGGATTTCTGCAGTGTTGAGTTTGACACAGGGCCCTGGGTATGGCTTGATCAGCAGGCTCTTCATTGGCCTGAGTTATATCCTTAACCCCTGAGTGACTGTGAAGCAAAAAATTATCTTGGATGAAGTTGGGGGCACAACCTAATCACATGAGCCATTAGAAGCACAAGAGGAAGAGGAAAGAGCTTCAGAGTGAAGTCAAATTGCGGAAACAAGGAGGTGGGAGTTGAAGGATGAACAAGCCTTGTTGGCCTCGCAGAGAGAGAAGCACACAAGCCAAGGAATGTGGACCATTTCCAGAATCTGGGAATGGACATTGGCAGCCAACCAGCATATCCATGGGAGCCTGAGCAACACAACCACAACAGCTGGATTCTTCCAAACCTCTGCAAAGGCGAGGACACAGCTTTTCTGCAATTTTATCACATTTTCCAGAGAGACATGTTTTAGAATCCTCTTGTATGGAGCTGTGATGAAATATGTTTATGTTGTTTAGTTCCTTAGACAACTGCAAAGTTCCTTAGACAGCAATAGGACACCAGTACTATAAGGAAGCCCTACTGATAATATATGGATACTAACCTCTTCCTTGGGCAGACGGAGTTAGGAAGCATTTTGTGCATAAGACTAGGAGGAAAGGTTGGGATGAAAGAAATGGAGAAGTGTAACATGTATTCTTTCCCGCCAGCTGTCTGTGTCCCGCTGCTATCTCGGCCCCCAAATAACACATGAGGCACTATACTAATTATGAAGCCATTAGCTGTTTCCTACGGTTTCTTGTTGGCTAGCTCTGACTTATTTATTAGCCCATAACTACTAATCTGAGTGTTACCTGAGAAAGAGTTCAGGCCTCTTACCCCTCTGGCGTCCTGCATGGTGACTGACTGTGCCTCAGTTTCCGAGAATCCTCCACCTATCCTAGTCCCACCTATATTGCTTCCCTGTTGGCCAACAGTGCTTTATTCATCAACCAATAAGACAACATATACACAGAAGGACTTCCCCCATCAGAGAAGGAATGTGTACCCCTTTCCCCTTCCCCTGTTTACTCAAGTGCTCAGAAAAATATCTGGAGTCTCACTGGAAACAACTGAGCGCTAAAAAACAAAAGAAAAGCATTTGAGACAAATGTTGTGGGACAGATAGCAGGAGGAACTGTTTCCCCACATTTGGCTGGGAAGCAGTTTTCATACCCTTCAGGCTAAGAGAACCTTTCTCAACCTGCATACATCTTATAGTTGGGCATCTTGGTCCTCTTGTGGGACTCCTAACAGTGGGAGCTACTATAAGCCTCAAGGTGACACAGTAATTATTCAGCCTTTGTATCACGAATAACTTAGAAGAATTAAGGATTCTCCTGAAGGATGAAACCAGTACAAAAGTTGTACCTGGTGTTATAATGTCATGAATGAATTGGCTGTAGTAGATTCTTCCTGTAGCTTATCCCTTTCTGTAACAAACTTGGGATTTACTTCCCACAGTTCAGTACCATCTGATCATTTACTGGGGACAAATTACTCCCATGCATTTGGAGTTTTACTGATTACACTCCCTAGCTAGGTGTAAATACCTGTTCTTCATTAGCAGGTCCTAGTTGAATGATTATGTTCCTTAGCTATGTGTGAGGCCTGTTTCCCACTGTCAGGTCCTTGTTCCCTCTCTGTTTTAATTGCAGAGATCTGCCTTCCTGTAATTATCCTTATTGACAGGCATTTGGTCAGTGTTTAGGGCCCAGGCAAAGGCATCCTATCTAAGAAATCCCCAAATATCCAAGGACATAGAATTACTACACGTTCAACATTGTTGATTCATAGCTCCCTAGATGGGTAGAAAATATAAGCATGCCCTTGATTTTACCTCACTGGCAGATAGAGAAGTGATAACCTATACTAACCCTCATAAAAGATTCTCAAACTTCTTATTGTATTGACTAAAGACTTTTAGCTCAGAGATTTACTGCTCCCTTCTGTTTCCCCTGGGAAGATAAAGACATTGGTAATCAGCCCATTTGCTCATCCTTAGGAAGAAGTAAACTTTCCTGAAGACCTGTGCTCCCATTGAGGCCAGAACACTGAAAGGTGCCAGGTCTTGTTTCATGTGCAAATTAAATTTAGACCTTCTCTTTGACCTACAGCCCCAAGCCATTGATGCAAAATGTTTCTCCTAGCAGTTTTAGTTTAATGTTCTGTGTGTAAATATTATCTGCCTTGCTAACACTGAGAAAACCAAGCCTCACATTCTATTGTAAAAAAGAGTTACTGTTGTAGACATGTACATATTGGTACCACCAAGAACTGGGGAAAGACAAGATATAGAGAGACAGATATAGAGAAACAAAGAAACAGAGAAGAAGAAGAAGAAGAAGAAGAAGAAGAAGAAGAAGAAGAAGAAGAAGAAGAAGAAGAAGAAGAAGAAGAAGAAGAAGAAGGACAGAGAGAGAGAGAGAGAGAGAGAGAGAGAGAGAGGAAAAATAAAAGACATAAATCCCTCAGATTTTAGTTCCCTCACTTATTTGTAGTTCCTTTTTTGAACCTTGAGCAAATATTTTAAAAGCAAGACTTTTAAAGTTTTTGATAGGGAGCAGGGTCTGTCTCTGACTCTTTTACTGGCTTCTAGTACCCTATGTCTCTTATTCTGTCACCTTGCCCAGCCTTAATACATGCAGGGAGAAAGTGCTTAAACTTACTGCAACTTGATGTCATATTTTGTTGATACTCATGGGAGACCCACCCTTTCTTAAACAGAAACAGAGGGGAAGTGGCTTAGGGGTGGGAACAGAGGAGGACTGGGGTCAGGGAGAGACTGGGAAGAGAGTAGGGAGGGGAAACTGGCCAGGATATAAAATAAATAAGCGAATAAATTTATTTAAAAATGATCAGGCTTCTTTGAAACTGTAGGCTCACTATGAACACTAAACATTGATGCTTTTTTTGAGACGAGTTTTCAAATGTAGGCCAAGATAACCAGGAGCTTACTATGTAGCTTAGGCTACCTTTGAACTTGTGGTCTATCTGCCTCACAAGTAGTGTCCTGAGTATCTGTCATTTGAGGTATGTATGAATGACCTAGTGAAGAGGTATTTTGATGAGAGGTATGAGCAGGCTGGTTTTGGAGATATAAAGGGGACTTAACGTATGCACATAGTAGCAAGAGGACAGGATACGTGTACACCGTATAAAAGCATCCTTTTTATACTGAGAAAATCCACAAGTACTGAATTCAAAATATTCAGCCATTTCACTGCTGCTACATGATACTACACATGCATAGAAGGAAGTTCCAAAGTGAATCATTTACTGTAACAATATGTGGAATCCCATTGGAGGGTAACTTCTAACTTTTCTTAGGTCTTTGCTCTTTATTGCAGAGTTCAGATACTTAAAACAAAAGAAGGGAGATTACCTAAAAAAAGATTTTGAAACTGTTATTTTTTTCTCCATGTACGTTATATTAGTACTATATTTTCAGTCTAGATTTACTTACATTTTTTTAATTTTTTATTAAAGGTGTTTCTAAAGAAGCAAAATATTTATTCTGATAAGCATATTTTATGAATAGTTTCAAACTCTAAACTATATTTATGAAATTAGGTACTATCAATTTAAGTTAATATTAATAGGGTCACGCTAATTGTGTGTGTATTTTTGTGTCATTTACTCAATTCATATTTAAATATTCAATAGGTTAACCATCTCAGTCATACAATCAGAGACATGAAACTGGTCATTAACCCAATGTATCTGTGAGGCTGAACACATTAGTTATTTTTCTGTTCACATTGATTAAAATAAGTGCGTCTCAGAAAAATTTTAAGGAGGAAGAATTTTCAGCGGTTCATGATTTCAGAGGCAGGAAAGGCAATTGGGCTCTGGCATTTAGTGTGGCAAGAGGAGCTTTCAGCAACAGCCTCTTACATCTTGATAGATCAGGAGAAGAGGAGTTTGGATGGAACCAGAGTGGGCATCACCACCCACAGCCTACCTCCAGTGACCCACTTTTGCTAGCTATACCACAGCACTGAAGGTTCCACAGTCTCCCAAAACAGAGTGACCATCTGGTGACTGAGTGTTCAAGCACATGAACTTGTTGGGGACATTGCACATTCAAAGAAAAACAGCAGATAATTATAATCTGAATTAATCTTTGTACTGTAAATTAAGTTTATAGATTTGAATGGATAAAGTGAAATAAACTTAGTAAATGTGTGACTTGAAAAGAATTTGGAAGTAAAACCTTAAACATACTTCTGAAATGTTAAAGGAACAAACCTTTTACCAAACCCCAGTTAACCCATCATTCTAGATTTATATTCTCTATTGGGTGTTTGTGTGAATTACAAGCAAGAAAGGATAAAAGACTGTCTCTGTAGGTTGCGTATGATTAGGACAGGGGTGAGTTATCATTGACCTAAATACTTATTGGATTATCTGACAATAACTAAAATTATAGTAGGATTTTATTTGACCCAGACAAATGATTAGAGTTTCTTGAATGCCACGTATATAAAATAAGCCATGAGAGAAGTTAATAATATGATTAATGTTCTGCTTAATGAGTAGGATACACATTGACATTTCTACAGTTCTCATCAGTTAACTGCTCTGAAAATATTTATTCTGGTATTAGTTTGCCAAAAGTTTGCTATATAAATCACCTTGCACCAGAAATACTTTCCCTAGCTTTTTCTTTCCTTTCTTGACTTTGAAATCTTACTGATAACTTTGAAGTGTATTGCTAAATTTGATCATTTTTGAAGATTTTTGATGAATTATGTTGCTTTATTTTTATTTTATTTCATTTCATTTCATTTTTTCTTTTATTGAACAAGCTATTTTATATTATTTATATCATTTAAGGCTATTGCGAAAGCTATAGTAGTGCTTCTTTTATCAATGTGTTTGCCTTTAAGTTTGGAGTATAAATGTTAAGAGCTAAAATGTCATTTTGGTGAATATTTCCTTTGATGAGTATGTAGTTTTCTTCCCTACCTCTTTTTGCTTAGTTTTTGTTGAAGTCTATTTTGTTAGATATTAATAGTATGCTTCTTATGTCCATTTGCTTGGAATATTTTTTCAACCCCTTATCTGAAGTAATATCTATCCTCCATGTTGAGGTATGTTTCTTGGATGCAGTAATAGGACGGAACATGTTTTTGCATTCATTCTCTTAGTCTGTTGTCTTTTTATTGGGGAATTGAGACCATTAATACTGAGATACCAATGGAGATAGTATTGATTCCTGTTGTTTTATTGTTTTTGTTGGTGGTGACGGTGGTGGTGATGTGTGTGTTTCTCTTTTGATTTTGCTGCTGTGAGATTATTATTTCTTCTGTTTTCATGGGTGAGTTAGGTTAGATTTTTCTTTTTAGCACATTCTGTAGGATTGGACTTGTGGATAGATGTTATTTAAATTATTCTTTACCATGGAATAACTTATTTTCTCCACCTATGGTAATTATAAGTTTTTCTGTGTAGAGTAGTGTGTTCTGGCATCTTACTTCTCAATGGAAACTCTAAAACCTGGAGGTCCTGAACACATATGCTGCAGACATTTTTATTTTAAATAAATACATGACATGATTAAAAAGAAAATTGAGTCTCTAATTAATAATAGCATAAAGCTGCTCTATTTTGTCCTCAAAGGGAGTATAAATTCTGCATTTGACCCTCATAGTTTTTAAATGGTAATAGCTGAACTTGTCAATTATACCATTGTATTCAACCATGTAGAAAATAACTGAAAATTCATAGTATTTTAGTATAGCTATAGTACCAGAACACCTTGAAACTAAGAGTGCAAAAAACTCAACTGTTTTAACTTGCTCCAAGTTTCCCAGCAAGCATATGACAGGTCAATGCAGGGATGGTTTATCTTGCTCTGTGCTATCTTGAGTCTCATCTTGGCAGACTTGAACAGGAATAGGTGAGCTGAATGTTGGAAAACTTTTCACTTAGCTGTCTGTACTTGGAGAATAAAAGCACAGTGTATGCTTGGCTGAGAGGACCATCTGGTCTCCCACATGTGACATAGATGTGGCTTTACACTTGATGACTTTGGGTGGTTTAATTTCTTTTGCTGGGCTTCAAAGAGAAGTGTACTCTTGATGTAAGGCACAATCTCAGTGATTTTTGTAGCTTTTCTTCAGAAGTCTCAGAACATCAGGTCTCTAGTATTTCATTGGTTAAAGCAAACACCCCCTACAGACTTGGGTCAGACTTGAGTGACTCTCACCAGGATGCATGCTAAAGAATATGTGACTGTATTTTAAAACAACAACAAAAAAAATTAAAACAGAAGAACCTTCAATTAGCCAAACAATTATTTATGATTATATAGGAACATGGGAGACTGGAGCCCGAGACCGAGTTTTTCTTCCAATATTTTCAATTTGACTTTAGTTGATTATGTATCTTGCCTATATCCTGCTTTCTTTTTGTTAAAACAAGCACCTTGTGTTTAAAAAAGATAATGTAATATGCTTTGACAAAAATGAGGATACGGATATAATCATTTGATTTTGTTTACCTGATGATGTACGGTTAGATTTGGAAATTAGGTTGTAGATTATGAAACACTGGGAGGTTGTTCATGTTAGCAAAATACCACTCATTTATCACTGAATGCATGAAAATTGATGATCAGACTTAGGTGAGTGAATGCTACTTTGCTTTTGCTGAATTTAGTGGATTTAAGATTTTATTTAACTACATCAGATTTGTAACAGCCACTTCTGAGAATTACATGAGTGGCCTAAATTGATTTGATTTGGAAGAAAGGTAAAGGTCAATATGTTTGTATCTCAGTAGTGAGGTTATGTATTAACTTATAGAGGCATCTTGTTTCCTTTCCCTCCATGAGACAAATTGCTGTTACATGGACCAGAAAACTCCTGGAACTTGGAGTTAGGAAAGTGTTTGCTGCTGTCATGTACTTTGTTAAAACAAGTACATGAAGTGCTGTACATGTAATTGGAAATGTTTTATATTAGTCGCAAGTGGCCCTGGAAGCCTTCTATCTAACAACCCCTGGCCCATGCATTTTCCCATCCCCAGATCTAAATGGAGCTCAATGTGGGAAATTGATGAGAAGCCTAACATTTAATGAGACATAAAAGCTTTTGACTATGACCTTGAGATGTGATTCTGTATTTGTGATGTGAAATGGCTTGCTTTCTTCCAAGTGGAGAAACATCTGGCCTGTGTGGAAAGGACTTTCATTTAGAAACGAGAAATAAAAAAAATCACCAGAAACCATACATAATATCAAGTACGTGGTGAGAAGTCTAAGGCAGTAGATGAAAGTTCTCAGGACACATGAAGGGTCTCCCCACTGAGTACTGGGCCAATGTGAAAGAGCAAGGAGAAAGCAAGTTTCCCAAGCTGCACAAATATTATGCACCCCCATGAGAGTGTGAGAAATTGCATTTCATGTTGTAAATTGATGGGGGGCTTTCCTGGCCCACTTTGAACTCTTAGCAGGAGATGTGGAGTGCCATGAGGGGCTGTCTGCCTTTGTGTCTCTGTAACTGTTTTGTTAGAAAACAGTAAAGAATGCTGTTTGTGCTCCCTTTGTTCTCAGAGGGTACCTAGAACAAAACCCCAAACTTATTCATGCAACTTCCAGCAAATGCTCAGCTTTACTTGGAAACTGGCCATTGGTTTCCTTCCTGCTCTTTGTCTGCGTTCTCTTCCTTCTGCATTATATGTCCTCCTTCCTTTCCTTCTCCTTGTCCCCCTCTTCCTTCTCCTGACTATCTTCCTTTGGTTAGGGATGACATAGTCTGAGCTACTTAGTAATATACATGTTATTAAATACACAGATCCGGAAAAGACTGTTTTGTTTTTCAGATAGGGTCTCAATAGTCATACCTGGCCTTGAACTTACATGGATTCTCCTGCCTCTTCCTCCCAAATGCGGTCCCCGAAAAGACTTTTATTCAAATACGTTTCTTACAGAAAATAAAAGGAAATTAAATGGAGGTAAGCCTAAAGTACTATGTAATGCATTTACTGGAAGACAAGTGGGTACTGCAGGGCAAAGAAATTCCCAGTAAAACAAGAGGTCTTGAAAACTTCATTGAAGTTGTATGATCCAAAGGGCATGAGGTTCCTATTGCTGAAAACTTAAATTTCATGTCAGCTGGGTTAAGTATAATTGAATGTGTTATTCAGTGAAATTGTGCCTATATGAGATCAATCCAGCCAAAATCCAAGCATGTATAGGGAAGATTTATGAAGTCCCACCTCTTCTAGAGGAGCCATTGGGAATTGGTAGCTATGGGATGAAGTGGTCCCTGATTGGCTACCCATGGCCCAACACCCACACACATGTTGGCAGTGCTAAGTAGAGTTAGTAGGTCAAAAAAAAAAAAAAAAAAGACCAGCACATGAAGAAATGGGAAGAAAATGATGGGTAGATGAAATATGAGTGGGATTATAGATGGGTATGCCCAAAATATATTATATGTGAGGTTAAATTTTCAAATATTAAAAAATAGCTCTTCTTTAAAAATAGTTATACATGTCTTTCCCAAACATACTAAATAGATCATAAAGCAAATTGAAAAATTGTTGAAATTTATACATGAAAGATGATGATTCTGAATCTCATTGTAGTAATAAATAATAAACAATAAACAAACAAACAAATATTTTTTCAAGCCATAGCTCCAACAAATATTTAAACTAGGGCATCATATCTGCTCTTTTTATGTTAATATTCTTTTGTTGTTTTCGTTGTTTTTGGAGACAGGCTTTCTCTTTAGAATCATAGCTGTCTTGGAACTCGCTTTGTAGACCCGGCTGCCTCAAACTCATAGAGGTCTGTCTACCTCTGCCTCCAGTGTGCTGGGATTAAAGCATATGCTGCCACTTCCTAGCTTGAGTAAGTAGTCCATATTTTGTTTTCCTGAGTGTGTGTTCAGAAACAAGTAACTTATTTTTTAAATAACAGCTAACTAAGCACCACTGTTTTCAGGAATGGCTTCCCTCGTGTTGTCTGTGCTGGCCATAAAGAAACTTTCTGAATTCCTGATTATATTTTGAAAATATCCTATACTACAGCCACATTTGGATTAGAAAACAATGACATTCTGCGGGTACTAAACATTCACAAATAATTTACTGTATTCACATATTCTAGGTAAAAACGCTGATTTCTTTTTTGATTTTTAGGGAAAGTTATTTTTCATCTGATAAAATTAAATAAAGAAAAAATGATATCAAAATAATATCATCTATATTGGGGTTAGTTTAATAGTTATAACTTTGTATATGTTAAAACACATATATATATTATATATCTAAAACTCATTAATTTATTATATGTCATACACATTTTGTAGTTTATTTTTGTTTAATATAATTTGAAAAATATCAATATCATTTACTTCAGCTGAATGAATAAATTCATATTTTCTTAACATTTGGAATAAATGTTCATCATTAATTCTTATGTTACTCTGTGAGAGTTCAAATCCTGGTTTCACCACCGACAAATATCATGTGCTTTAACATGCAGTATCATCATTCCAAAGTAATACTTCCCAATGCTTGAAATGGAAAAACATCAACAATAACATTCCCATCTCACAAGGTCATGTGCATAGTGTTTTGATAATTAAATAGTTTGATATTTGCAAAGCTGTGGTTCAGAGAGTGTCACTTTGTCTGGACAATATCACTTAACCCCCCTATTCATCAGTATCATTTTTATATCTATGAGAAATCCGTACTGATGGATATGAAGGTATTTTCAAAGATTTTCTATCATAAATGATTACTCCTCAGTTTATCATCTTTTTCTTATATTTTTGGTTGTGAGCCTAGCCTTTAACGGCTGAGCCATCTCTCCAGCCCTTATCATCTTGTTCTATGCACTCTTTACCCAATGTATTTGTCTCCCCCAAAGACCATATTATTAAAAATTCAGTCTTTATCAGTCTAATAAGTAGAGATGATGCCCTTAGCAATTCCTTGATAATAGAAACAGTATGTTTAATGCTAAAAATATTTTATTTTACATACTTTAAATTCACAAATCTTTACATTGAATTTCCAGTACAAACAAAAAAACAAAGGAGATAATGTTTAAATAAATTCTATATCTTATGTAGAACATAAAGAATATATTTTACACATGTTGCTGTCATAGATTCCTTACTTCGGAAAGAAACAGAAAACTTGAAGGTCAGTATTCCCATCCTTGAGATACAAACATATTTTCTTTTTACTTCGAATTAAATTGACTTTTCCAAAGTCACAGAGTAAATATATGGACTACATTAAGAGAGAGAATAGATCTTTACATTTTTATGCACCTTATTTACTTATTTGTATGCATATGTCCCTCTACCCTGCATATAGTTTGTCTCTAAAATTATAGAGCAGGTGTACATAAAACTACTATTCCGGTGCTTTACAACAGAACTTACAAATGATTTTCCTCTAATATTTAAGCAATCTACTAATAAAACATTACCACCAAGCTATATGAATGGAACTGAAGTCCCACCTTTCAGCTGATTCCCGAGTCTTTCTCCACTCCCCAGGCAGATAGACCTCTGTTCCTGCACCTTCAGAGAAACAGTGAGCTCATAAACTACTTCACTGTCTTTCAGACAATTCTAGATGTTAGATGTTAATTTAAGCAGGATGAAAAAATACCCCTCCACTGACATTTTTCTGATACAGGTTCTATGTTCACACAATAAGCCACAATTTCCTTTTCTATCACACAGGATAAAACAGCTTTTTAAAGTCTTCTCTTTCTAAGGTTAAGTACTTATGCTACCTTTCTAAGCCCCTGTTCAGTTCTTGGAGGCATCAGCATCCTGGTCACAGCTCTTTGGATGAACTCTAATTTGTCAACTACCCTCTTAAATGGTGGTGTCAGGAACGGATCATGGGGTGCTGGATGTGCTCTGACTAGCTACGAGTGTAGGCGCATCCCTGCTTCCTTAAGCCCGTATATTTGCTATCTTTCTGATTCAAGGGTTACGTGGCTTACCCACAGATCATAACGTACTGCAGATGTATTTACAACTTATAAAATATGTATTGGGTGCTGAGATTTACATTATTATCCTACCACATAAAAACTGGCAAAACAGAATAGCATAAAGTTGATTTATATGTGTGAATGTCTAAATGGCTTAAATATTGATTTTTTTCCCTCTTCAACTGCCGATCAAACTTTCTAAATGGATAGAAGTTCCTTCCTTTAAGACTAATGTACTTATGGCATGCCAATGAGCAGTACAGTGGGTATAAGTAAGCTTGAACCACTGAAATGCTACAGTGGATCTATTTGCTTTGGTTTGTTTCTAGGACTTATAAGAAAAGAGAAATCAATGGAGACATATTTTTAAAAACAACTGCAAACTATCTCTGGGGGAGTCCAACTTTATTTTGCTCTTTATGCTGTCCCCATATATAATACATTGAAATGATATATGGTTATGAATGCTATTAAAATTCAACAGATATTTATGCAGGGTCTACTGCCTGTGAAATCCTTTAGCAAAGTACCACAGGGAGACATCAAGACATGTGCAAGAGCCTAGTCCTCCATCACTATGATCTCCCAGAAATTCTAACATTTTTTAAAGCTGTAAGAATCATGAAATAAATATTTTTGCCATTAGGGATTAAGTGGGGGCTCTTTATCGAATTTTAATTCAGGAGATGACATTTACTACAATACTAAAGCTGAAAACATGCATTTACTATGTGCATGGTGCCAAGTGAAGGACTACATGAGTATATCCTCATTATCAAATAAATGTGAGCTTTTAAGGAAGGAACAATTCAGGTCATATTAGTGAAAAATAACTGAACCTCTGAAAGCATAAATAACTTTCCCAAGAGCCACACATCACCTAACAGCAGACTTTGAATCCCAAACTAGGGAGTTAAAACTCCAGAAACGAGCTTCATCTCTGTATGATTTATATAGGACTCTAATATTAATAGACATATCAGACCACTGAAACAAGTCTGCCCATTTATTCTGGAACGAGGCACTTGGATGTCTTTTATTGGCCTTTTGGCTCTTCTCTGGAGTATGACTTAGTGCTCTCTGAACCTCGGGGATTCCTATCTTCTAAAATTCACAACCAACTTCTACTTCTCTAATAAATAATCACCTGCAGAGCTCATGAACATGGAAGGAGAGGAAAAGAAATAGTAGCAGATCAGTAACATTTAGAATCCAGTCAAAATACTGTGTCTGGTAGTCTCACTTCTGAATAATGTGAACTGAACAGACAGCATGGTAGACTGTGCTCAGAGTTACCAAAGGTGCAAACACTGAGGATTTCCTACAGGAGGGGGAAATCTCTTTTCCTTTACTCTTGTTTTTTCTTCCAGTAATGAAACAAGGGATAGTTTAATGATAGCCACAGACAATCAAAGATAATAAATACCCTTAAGATACAAAATTCCCTAAACAGTGAGATTAAAATCCTCCTTGGAAAGGAGAATAGCAATGCTTCTCTCTGTCTCTGTCTCTCTCTCACTCTTCAGTATTTCCATAACATTTTTAAAGGATTGTACATCTTGTTATTACTAATTTGTCGTTTATGTTATAGTAAGTCTATTTATTTTTAACTTAATGGAACTTGGATTAAAACGTACCTTGTTGTTTTAACCAGCATCAATGTTATATGTCATGCGCCCTCAGTTACAAATTTCTTGGCAGAGGTCTTGAAAAAAATTGAAGACCTAGACAGAAAAACAACACTATGTATGTATAAAACTACATTTTATGGTTTATTTGATTAGATTAATGTTTAATTATGTATCACATGTATTTTGTACAGTATTTTCGCATATAAATTAATCTAGCTCATAACAAGAGTGCCAGTGGAATGTTCCATCCAAACTTAAGTAGACGGAAAGTGAATAGCTGTAGCAAAAACCTTGTTTCTGAGTGTGAGCCACAGAGCACAGGGCACTTTTGTGAATTTCCCTGCTATGCTTGCATTTGTTGAGAGTCTATGCTTTCAGCCCAAGATATTATCAGTGTGTGACACAGAATAACACTAGTTCTCTGAATCAGGGAAGTTTAATGGAAGAGTAAGTATTAATTTACTGCACTGGACACTTTCTTTTTTATCTCTTCTTCTTTGTTAATTTTTCAATTTAACGAATTGTTTTTCATTTTACATACTGACCCCAGTTCCCTCTCACTATCATTCTTCTGTCCTCGCTGCTTCCCCCTTTCCAACCCCCATACACTCCTCAGAGGAATCCAAAGTTTGGCACGCCAAGTTGAGGCAGGACCAAGTCCTTTCCCCTGTATCAAGGCTGAATAAGATATCCCAGCATACGGAACGAGCTTTTAAAAGACCGTTCATACCACTGGGTTAGGTCCCAGTGCCAGTGACAATGCCAGTGCCGGCCCCCCAACAGATCAAGTCACATAACTGTCACTCACATTCAGAGAGTCTAGTTCAGTCCCTTGCAGGTTACCCAGCTGTCATTCCATATTCCGTGAGCTCTTGCTACCTTGGGTTATCTGTCGCTGTGGTTTTCCCCATCATGGTCTTAATCCTCCTTGTTCATATGATCTTTCCTCACTCTCTTCAACTGGACTCCAGGAGCTCATCCCAGTGCTTGGCTGTGGGTCACTGCATCTGCTTCTATCAATTGTGGGATGTAGGTTCTATGATGACAATTAGGGTAGTCACTAATCTGATTAAAGGGGAAGGCCCGTTCAACATCCATTTCCCTTATTGCTAGGATTCTTATCTGGGGTTATCCTTGTGGATTCCTTAGAATTTCTCTAGTCCTAGGTTTCTCCCTAACCCCCTAATGCTTTCTTTCTTTTAAACTATTGTTCATTTCTATGCACAAGTAATATGTTTGTAGGTCATTGAAATTTTCCAAAGCCCCCAATTGAGTCTATGTATTATGAAAAGAAATGCTAATCTCCTTTTTGAACAGTAAAATGTGCCCACGGGCATTCTTCTTTTAGGAGAACTACCAATAGTGTGATTTTCAATTACAGATAAAAATATTGTGATCTGGCAAATCTTTTATAACCCCATTTGAATTGAATTATAGGTTAGTATATGGACCATATCATTTGGTCTTGGGTTGTTACATGGGAAAGAAAATGTATGAACAATGTGTTCATAGTATCATAAATTCATCCATAGGTGCATGGGACATCACACTGTCCTCTCAGTCTGTCTTTATATGTCTCTCAGAAGTATTTTTTCCTCCTTGCCAATCAAAAAGTTAAATTCAGTGTTTCATAATTATCAATAAGAAACATTGAATAAAATATACTTCTTGATACAAGGTGAATTTCAAGCAGAATAAGTTTAGTGTGGTGATCCTATGTACTACAGGCATCCGGCAATCCCCCTCAATGTTGGTCACATTGAGGACCTAGAACTCTGTTCTTGATCTAGTCACATAAAGTATGCTTGTATGTACACCACTTTGTACTTTCAAACCTTAGATACCACCAGATGTTGAAAAATATAAAATTATCAGATTGGACTGATTATAGTGGTGATGGCTAATGGGGAGATCCCAAAGTCAGTATTTGCTTCTTCCAGTTCTAGTTAATGAAATGAATAGAGCTACTATGAAGGAAAATACTGTTAAAACTTTGTGCTGGTTATGAAAAATTGAAAGAAAATAATAAGTAATGGATCAAAGGATTGGAGAAAAGGAAGGGAGGGAAAGCAGGAAGGTAGGAAACAAGGAAGAAGTAATCTACTTCTGTAGTCAGAAAGAAAACAGTCTCCAAGCTTCTTCTTCTTTAAAACATCTTATTAATTCCTAAAAATATCATATTAATACCCAAGCACTTCAGAAGATACCATATCGTCACTTCCCTAGCCAAAATTTTGTGTCCTTTTTGAGGGATAGGGGAACCATGAGTCCAGTTTATGTTGGCCAAATACTCCAGGGTATTGGGAGCTGTCCTGGAATGTAGTCAATATATGATCAATCAATGGCACTCTTAAAGAAAACTAATCGCCCCTCTTCCCACAGCTGCTAGTTGCCAAAAGTTCCTAGCTAGGGATAGGGCCTCATTCTCACATTACCTCCTTTATGCTGAGATCTTTATCTGGCTTCAGCTTACACAGGTCTGGTACATGTTGTCGGAACTGTTGTGAACTTGTATGTTTTAACTTCCCCTTTCAGTAAGAGAACACTCTTTCCTTGAAGCCATCCACCACCTCTTGTTTTTAAAACATTTCTGCTGCTTCTTCCACAATGACCCCTGAGATTTGGAGAAATGGATATGATATAGATTTCCCATTTAGTACTGAACATTCTATAGTTTCTTCCTCTGTATGTTGACTAGGTATGGGTCTCTGTGTTAACTACAATCTACTGACAGGGGAAAAGGCTCCTCTGATGAGGCTTGAGAGATGCACAAACCTGTTCCTATAGCTATGTCATTTGGACTTATTTTAATACTGTGTGCATATAGCTGAATAATAGTAGTGGTTTCTAACATACAGCCAACTACCTATCTGGTCTCATGTTTCCAGGGCAGATAATGGTGCCAAGTATGGGAAACATCTCATTAAAAGACCTTAATCCAATCAGAAAGTGATTACTTACTCCCATAGTAACCTTTACCATTTATATACCTGCTAGATGGTTAGTATTTAGAAAACACGAAGAATCATGAAAAAAAGAAAAGCATCAATATTAAAAATGGCGGCAAGGACTAAGTGCAAAGTTCTCACAAAACAAAATAAGTGGGAGACTGTGTAAGAAGGTTCAGCATTTACTTTTATGTATATGTGTGTGTTTTAAGAAACTTTAACACTCGCAAAGGCCTTTAGAGTCAGTTATCCCTCCCCATTGTTCCTCCTCTACTTGCTCTCCCTCCTCCACCCATTTCATGTGTCCTTCTGTTATATCAAAACCCCCTTGATATCACTACATTTTATCTCCCCTCCTTGAAAGCCCAATTTACTTCCCATGGCCTCTTACTATTTTTATAACCTTTTAGGGTATTCCAAATAAATAACACACATCTGAAGATTCAAAGCTAACATCCACATATGGTAAGAAGCAGATGATATTTGTTTTTCTGTGTCTGGGTTACTTTATTCAGAGTGATTATTTCTAGTTTTATCCATCCACCTACCAGTTTTATAATTTTATTTTATTGTAAGAACAGAATAATATTATAAAGTGATGGGTATCTAGTTTGTTATCTATTTTGGGGTTATTGTGAATAGAGCAGCAATGAACACAGATAAGCCAGCAGCATCTCTACAGTAGGATGTAAGTGCTTTGGGTAGATGTACAAGAGAAGTTTAGCTGGACCATGTAGTATTTCTAGCTTTGTGAGGCCTTTTAGGACTATAGATGTGTGCATACACATACAAAAAATGTTAAATGGAATTACCACATAACAGGGTAACAACCTACCTAATAGGGACTTGCAGGATGCGGATGTCTTTTTGGGTTGATGACCAACACATGCATAATCTCTACAGGCTATCATCATTTCTCTGAACTTGATGGTAAGACTCTTTTACTGAAGACACCATGACTTGAATCATAAAACATGGAGAATTCAAGTTGGTACTGTCCTGTATTTTGATAATTGGGTAGCTTTTATAGTTTTAGAAAGGTGGTATGTACTCTACCAGAAGAGAAAGGCAGACATCAATCTCACCTAGATTAAAATTGTGAACTATATTAGTGCCTGGGAAAGCCCATTGATGCAGTCGTGGCAGGAATGCTATGAAATATGTCTTTCGCCTTATAGAGATTCTATACAATGAGGTCTCTTGCCTTCTAAACCAACGATTTTCTATGTATCCTCTCTTTTTGGCAACCTCAGCTCCTAGTCAGTTTTCTATATGCTAAAAGGGGACAATGTCTTCAATCTCCTTTGTTGATTCTGCATCTTTTATAACTTAATACCATCTGCCTTATTTTTTCTAATACTTTACAATCTCTGAAAAAGCAATATGTTTATTTGTGTCATAAATGTATGAAAGACCACAGTGAGACCTTGCAACTCAGTCAGTGAATAGATTGAACACATGCACTGTAAATAGTTGTATAGAAGGAAGGAGTGACTTTTCCAACTTTTAGTTTCTGAGTCTTCAGAATCTAAAAAGATGAAATACATGTCCTGTCAGTGATACTAAACAAAAACTGACAGCTATGTTTAATTTATCTGGCTCATTATTACAAAACCTTTTACTCATTTCATTTTTACTATATTCCTCTTGAAATATTTGCTCTGGTAAGCAGAAGCAAATATTAGGTTTTACATTCCATTTACTGGGATTACAGTGATAATAATCTGACATCTGAAAACCAAATATCACTAGCTTATTTCTAGAGAAGAATTTGCTCTCCAGGTGCAATGTCCTCAATAGTGTGCTCCACACCACACTCCCTCAATTCAAATTCTTTAAACTTAGTAGAACACACACAAATGCAACCCCATACCCAATACTTTGTTTGTAAAGCCAATTACATTTAGCCCTTTTCACTCAATGAGTGGAAAGCTTTCCTGCTCCATTCAACCACATTATTACCCTAGACAAGAATTCCATATTGCATGGAAGCCACAATGTTACTTACAAACAAGCTGTTTCTTTCCAATGAAGGTAGAACTAAAGCAAATACACATGGAAAAGAGCTTTTCTTTCCTTAATGGTATGGCACTGATGACTGGAGAATGCAGCAATTAACCCTGAATTACGTTCTGGAATAGAATAGTGTTTTGCCTTCCAATCGGAAATTCCTTCTCCATTTGGTAGCTGATTCTCCCCGTAGAAAATTTTCCTGAGTCAATAACAGAGAAAAAAGCAAAAAGCTAAGTCAATATGAAATCTCACAGAAAGACCTAGTCTTAATACGTTTACTTTCTTCTGTGATTGAAAAGGCATTCAACATTCATCAATTGTAGGAATAGTCTAATCCACCCAGTAAACTCTATTAGCACATCCAAGCAAGCGAAAGGTGTCATACTTCTACCTGTAAAAAGCCCCATTTCTCTAGCCAATGAACTGATTGCAAGGGAGTTCATAAATCATGGAAATAAATTAGGTGTTCTATTGACGTATGCAAGGCTTAGTAAAATGATAAAATGAATGTTGTTCCCCAAATTAACTTGAAAGTCCAAAGGTAGAATTTATAAATAGGTTTTAGAAAGCTCACAATTATGGAAAATTAATAGCATTCAATACATATCTTTCCACAAATATCTTGTTTCATTGAACTATTCAGTGAATGCTAATGGCTGGGTTTGGAGCACAACTGTAACCTTCCTAGAGTTCTACAACTCTAGTACTTATGATGTTTTATAATAGTTCTCTAATACATTTCAGAATGTTGAAAATTGTTTCCCTTAGTGCTTTGGCTTTTGAGACATTAACAAGGCAAACAGAAAAGTACTTGGGCTAACAGGAAACTACGGGGATCCTATCAGGAAATCTATAGCAAGACAGTTCTAATGTGAAAATTATTTAATAATGCAAAAGCAATATTGGGATTACCCAGTTACTGTATTAAAATGCACCACTTGCTTTGGTCCAGTAATGAAAGTTGAACATTGATCAAGTTTCACCGCTAGGAAGATTCAAGTAATGAAATTAAACTTGGGGATGTTGAATATTTGAGACATTATTAGTATACATCTCTGTGTTCTGTTGTGTCCTCCCCATATTCCCATGCTGAAGTCCTAATTCCCATTACCTCCAACTCTGCATATGTTACAAAATGGAGTCTTTAATGCCTACCTCTAC
This sequence comes from Mesocricetus auratus, assembly GCF_017639785.1. Lineage (NCBI taxonomy): Eukaryota > Metazoa > Chordata > Mammalia > Rodentia > Cricetidae > Mesocricetus > Mesocricetus auratus. The sequence goes on from NW_024429199.1 coordinate 20,195,509, forward strand.
TGTATATCTTTATTAATTTAGTAAACAATAAATTCAGTTTTCTTTGAGATATTAATAAAAATCAGTCATAGCCTTTCTAACATCTTACTGATGTCAAGCTGAGCTGACCAAGCTGGCTATGTAAACTGTCGGATGCTTACTCTAAAAGAGCCAAAACCTTGGTATACAGATTCATTCCCCATTACTTATAATAATGCTAAGTGCTATTGTCCAGGCAGATATGTATTATTTTATGTATGAAAAGACATTAGAGTAGCTAGTTTCTCAGAGGAGCAGGGGAATAAATGTTTTCTGAATTGCAGTCCCTTCAGAGCACTGTGTAATGAGCTCTTCTAAGCCAATGCTGAGATGCAATGTAAAATTCTGTTTAATGAGCCTTAGAAAGCTCTCGTGGCCCCTATGGGACAGCTCTAAGAGATTAGGGCTCCTCCTCTTCTATCCACTGCCTTCCTGGGAAGTGCCTTCTGGTCAAGGTCTGCCATGAAAGGACACACAGAGAGCCCAGGTCACAGAAGCTGGGGCTTTGCATGTCAGCACAAAGCAAACAGCAGAATACAAATCATCAGCTTTGTTCTAGGACTTACTTTGTTTACAGTACCAGGGTTGAATTTTTAAGGACCTGCCACATTCCCATTGAATCTGTCACTCATAGATCTAGTTTTGATTTCTGCCCCATAAAATGATCTTGTGTTCTATGGGAAAATATGTATTTTACAAGGTTAATGCCAATGTCATAAAATGTAAGCATCAAGCAGACGTTTAAAGGAATGAAGTTTGCTTAATGAAAATGGGGTAATACCATTCATCTAAACTAGCTCACTTGATTGCATAGACAAAAGCAGACCTTCTCGGGCAGTTCTGATTGAATTTACATGCAAATTTTGTAGCTAACCTTTATTTTTCTTTGACCAACAATGTTTCTCAGCTTAGCTCACGGTCTATGTAAAGTGCCTTTCAAATGGAAAAGTGTCTTTGCTGAATATATTCAGATCCACAGAATGTAAGTAACTGTAGGAATAGATAGAAATTGTCCAGTTTAACACTGATGCTTCTGTTTGGGGATTCTAAAACTCAGACTACAGACTAAGGAGATAACAGGGAAATCTTCAATTGGTTTCATAGAACCTACCCTATTTTATCAAGTCTTCATTACTGAGGAAATAATCCATGGGTTTTTACTTATCTCAAGCTTGCTGTTGATGTATAAAGGTTCATATAAAGTTTAGTCCCACAGAAATGTCTATCTTCTCCACTCTGCACTCCAGTGATTGCTACTTTTTGTAAATATTGCCCTCTAGAACAATAAAGAGGCTTTAAAATAGTACATAAAAGATGGTTCTGTAAACTATCTCCTAAGCTGAATGATTATGCACCTCTTCTCTTCTAGCTCCCAGCTGTAGGAGGACGGTTGATATTTACTATCTCATATGACCTGGAAGAGGAAGAAGAAGATACAGAAAAAATCCTTCAGCTGATGACTATCTTAGAGGTACGAAAATAAACATGTCACTTTACAACCATATGATACAGTCATGTCACCTGAGGACACTCACACTGCTTTTAATTGGTTGGCTGACATCAGTTTACATGCTATGATAGAAAACACACCTTAGCAATTTTATGCCATGACCATGCTTCAATCTGAAACATGTCAAGAAAATCCAGAATGGGTTCTGATAACAAAGGAGACTAATTTGAAGTTACAATATGATCATATTTCTTCACTTACAAGATTACATGATCCATGTGTTCAGGTCAATACTAATTTATATAATCCATTGTATTATAGAATAATTGGGTTACTTTTTTGTTTATGTATTCAAAGGGAAAGGGGGCAGTAACTTGTTGAGTTGTTGGTAACCCTTGACTTCAAACATTACTTTAGGAAGACAATGTATAAGATAATCTGCCAGTGGGAACTGAAGCACATGCACAATTCTAAATGCTGCATTCAGTAACATGCTTAGAGCCCTGTTGCACTCCCCTGTACTGCCATAATGGATACTCCCCACATTAGTCATTTACATACCCATAGGCACACACGGGCATGTGTATTAGTGGTTCCAGATAGAAGATGCTGATTGAGCTCTAGGCTCTGTTCTTGCCCCAAGTCTTCCTTGCTTACGGGTCAGTGACAGAATGACAGCATTACTCCCTCCGAAAAAATTTCTTCCAGAATCAAATGGAGTAGTTTAGACTTCATGTAAACATCAAACTGCATGTGTATCTTGGAATTCCTTGGAGATAAAAGTTCTCTTAAGCATGAAGGTTGAAAGATGATGTATCATTAAAATGTTAAATGAAGAAAGAAGACTTGAATGTCCTAAGTAAACATAAATAAGTCTTATGATGTTGTTATTCTATTTTCAATATCAGTGTACAGACCTTTCATTATATGGAAGTCAGAAATATTTTAACTTATATTAATGAAATTTCCTTGCAAGGTGTTCTGCAATTCTTATCTCTGCCATAAATGCATGATTGTAATAACCAAACTGCTTTTAACATTTTTATACAATCATATATATGAGATTATCTATTATTTTAGTTGATGGAGAAAGCAAGTTCATGTAAAACTCACAATGGTAGACTTTGTAGTGTTTGAGATGAGGGCTGATCTTAACATTGCAAAATGTTGGGGAAAGCCAATCTTAAGTTAAAACACTCCTGAGGGGTAAAAAACCCTCATGAGGATAATCTGGCATAGAGAATCCAAATTCAGATAACCTTTATAATTTGTGTATCTTTCTTGAAATTTTATCTATATGTACTTTCTTTTTACCCCCATTAGGGAAACAACTTGAGAATCAGCACAGACTTTAGGGAGGTGTATCTGGATTCAACTGAAGAACACACCGAGGAGCTATCACTCAAAGAAGAGTACTTTATCATATATGGAACAAACATACCAGTCAGTAGAAAAGATTTTATGACTGTACTTGCAAATTTGGAGAGAGTCCTCGTGCAAATCACATACAATTTGGGAATGGATGCCATCTTCAGGTAAGATCTAGAACTCCATCTCCTAATGTGCTCACATGTGTATCTGGGGCAAACAGAAGTGTGCCAGAAAAGTACATTTTAAAAGGTATAGTTTGTGATTTCAAGTAAAAGAAAAGCATAAGTTCTGATTTCTAGAAGATAATCATATGCAACCTTTAAACTTCAAATGTTTAGAATAATGTATTGAATTTTAACAATGATGAATACTCTGCAAGTTTGACAGGCCATATGATAGTAACTTCCTATAGAGAAACAAAAAGACTGTTCCTTTTATAGCAGCTCAGAAGGTGAAATATTGAAAATATATTATTTTAGTCTGCTCATAATCAGAAAGTGGTTTGTAAAGTATTTTATTCTATTACTCAACTAACTGCTTTTCAATAGTATCTAGATTGTATTAAGAAATACAAGCTTATTCATTTACAAAACTTTATACCTCTTTATAAAACATTGTGACACTATAATTGACACATTGGTTAAAGGAAAGAGTGGGAGATTTTGGAACTTAAATAAGCTCTGCTGATCTTGGCAATTGGTTGGCATTTGTGGAACTTTGATTTTAAGTTCAATATGCCCATAATAATATCAATCTCATCCCATTTTAACCAAGACTGTGGTTAAAATGATGAACCACTTTAACTTTGATATTTCAAAGTCTCATTCCTTCTTATTCTCCATGTACTGTGGAATAAAGAGAGAACCCTGACTTGAGCCAAATTTGATCACAGAAGCTGACTAGAAGCTCCTATGTTTATTGTTTTAGAAACAATGACATTTTACTCGATAAAATTTTTATTTCAGATATATTGGAATATGATTTTTCTCCTTTTTAAAAAGCCCAGATAGCAACACAAGATATTATCACATCTTCATTCTCAATGAGATTAAATTAGAAGATCAAGTTCTATGCCACACTGAGAATTCACATGCCTTTATTCAGAGCAATATCTCTATCTCCTGCTCTGAATTTTTCAGTTGTGGATTCTGCCCCCATAATTTGCTGCTGCTGCTGAGTTTGTCTTTCACTTGTAATATTTCAGCAAAGTACAGTCATCATTACCATTTCCCAAAGGAGGGAGCTGCAGGTTCATAAACAAAACCGTTGCCAAACAATATGCCTCTTTTGCATAGGCAATTCTGCTAGAAGCTGGGGTAAAGTGCTCTAAAGATGAGATGCAGCACTTAGGAATTAATTATGTTTTTTCCCGTTTAGTAAATAGAGATTGTCATGATGTTTAAACAGTATAAAGAAATGAGTCCTCCAGCTTTGAAAGTGAATGACAACCAAATTGGCAAAAAGTAGCTGGAGGGCTTATTTATTTTTGTTGCATTCCTTCTCAGGCTAGATAATTCAGAGACACCCTCCTGATTTATGTCAGACAGCTTCAAAGGCTACCCATCTATAAGTCATTCATCTCATTTCATTCCTTCTGGCATTATCTCTGAACTTATGAATGTGGTCACAGTGTGTGACTATGTGAAATGACGAGAAGCTCTCCAAGAAGGTGACTACCCTTTGCCATCCTTATTACTGAGGCACTGTGGCCCAAGAAATGGATCCAATGTCAGACTGAAGCTCCAGCCCATTCTAGGAGAGCCAAAAGTCACCATGAATCCCGAAACAGTTAGCTTGAGATATTTTCTTTATCTCTGATCTACTACCAGATTGAGTCTTATTTGTAAAACATTGCTTGAATTGATTTTGAGTTGTCTTGCACAGTAGGCTTCTGAGTTGGCTGTGGCTTGTTTGCAAGCACAAGGAAATTGAAGTATTGCAACAATGCTTCGTATTTAGACTCGCTGAAGGGTAGTTATCTCAGCAAAATGGACTTAGGCTTGCCCAGTTGCACGATTAGGTGGAATTGGATAGAAAACTGAGCTGTAGGTCAAGGATTTTGACTTCTGTTTCCAACACTGCTATTTAATAGTTGTAAACATGAATATGGCTTTGACCTCTTTGTACCTCAGTCACTTCATTTCTGAAATAGGAAGACAATAGCCTTGCCAACTTCAAAAGGTCACTTTGGGAATGGAATTAGAGAATTGCTGAAAGACTTTTCTAACAGAAAATCAGCTCACAAATATGAAATATTTATATCTCACTGATAGCATTCCAAGTGATTACACTTTATCTAAACATCATATAGGCTTGAAGACATCTAGAATATGGTACACACTGCCATTTCCACGACTGTGAGAGTGCTTATTGCCATACTTATCCAGATTGCCAAAGACTCACAAAGTGTAGCTAATTGATATTGTTTTTATGATCATATATAGTTAAGGTGAGGAGAAAAATATAAATGGGTGTTATTTTTAAAAAGAAAATGTAGTGTAAGGACAGGAGACAATAGGTAAAGTGCTTGACACAAAATCTATCAGGACAACAGTTTGAATGCCTAACACCCACCTTTAAGCCAGGTGGGCATGGTGACTGGCCTTCAGAGTTGGAGATGGGATTGGGGTGCTGAGATATTACTTATAATCTAATAAAGCCACTGAACCTCAGATTGCATCTCCAGACTGCACTGCTCTCCACCAAGCCTCAGAATCCTAGACTGGTCTCTCAGACTGCACTGAGGTACTTATATACTGTCTAGTGCTGGGATTAAAGGCATGAACTCTGTTTCTCTTTTGGACTGATTCACCCTTATGCAATCATGAGTGTCCTTGAACTCACATAGATCCATTTGCCTCTGTCTTCTGAGTCTTGGGATTAAAGGTGTGTGCCACCACTGCCCAGCTTCTATACCTATGGCTAGCTTTGCTTTCTGATCTTCGGTAGCTTTATTAGATCATGAACAATATGTTACCACATACTGGTCCTGAAAACAAGCTAAATTAACCAAATTAATAAACTCCAGGTTCGAGTGAGAGACCTTGCTCCAGTAGTGAAGTGGATATCTGTCCATGAAGACTTGAAATAATATCAACCTCTAGATTCACATGTATACTCATTCATACATATTTTCATATTTATCACACACCACAAAGAAAGAAGAATGTAAGATAAATCAAGCTACTTGCATATGTATGTGTGTGTCATTTAAATTCTCTGAATCTTGACTCTAGTAGCATCCTTGACAATTAGCTAAAGCAAAATAGTTCTTAAGTACCTATAAGACATAGAATTCTTCACAAAATGTCTTCCTTTTGACCCTACAATAGACATTCATAAAGTTCACCAAATTCTACTGCTTTTGGGGACAGCAGATAAAGTGGTTTAGCCAATTCACTGTGAACCAAAGTAATGGGCTCTTCCCAGGAGAGGAACATTGAACAGCCAACTTGAGACTTCCTAGTGTTTATTCAGCAACCAGAAGATGAACAACATGGAATTCTGAGAGCACATGGAGGCCAGTGCCCCGGATGTTTCGATCCTCTAGTTACTGAAGAAAGGTTGATTTTTGGAAATCCTCTTACAGGCCTGGATGAGCTACCAGAATTTGCAGTTCCTACTAGGGTAGAATCAAGGCTCTTGTGACTTTATCAAGACAGACTTCATATGCATTCTCTATATGCAAACAAATACAGAATCTTTAAAAATATTTTAATTACTCATTTATTTTGTTGTATTATTGTTTGGCCTGTTTGTATTTTAGTGACCCACATGCATAATTGGTGCTCTTAAAGGTTAGAATAGGGCATTGGTTCAGCTGGAGCTGGAGTTATGAACAGTTGAAAGCTGTCTTGTTGGTACCAGGAGTAAAACCTAGGTCTCCTGGAAGAGAAAGCAGTGCTCTTAACTGCTGAGTTATCTCTCCAGGACCACTTAGACATGTTTTTTTGACATATAGTAGTTACACATATTGATGAGCTTCATAAATAATTTCTTGTCAAATGAATCATGCCCTTTGAACTTGCCCTCATACAGAACCTTTTATTTATTTATTTATTTATTTTTGGTTTTTACGAGACAGGGTTTCTCTGGATTGTTTTGGAGGCTATCGGTCCAGCCCGGCCTCGAACTCACAGAGATCCACCTGCCTCTGCCTCCCGAGTGCTGGGATTAAAGGCGTGCGCCACCACCGCCCAGCCAGAACCTTTTAAAGTGAAGATATTTTCATGTGATTTCCAAGTGAACTTAGGAGTTTTGCATTGAATAGAATTGACAGAGTTTGCACTGTAAATTATCTAGGCAAAAATCACATGAGCAAAAGTATCTTTGATAATTAGAGACATGGAGTGGAAGAGTACATACGTTCTATCTACATTTGAAATGAGCCATCCAGGTGACCATATTTTAAAGAAATATGTTGACAAGGGCCCTACAATTTTAAAATACTTAAATAACATATTTTTCATCATGCTGTTGGTGAGAGGTAGAACTAGGTTTAAACCCACAGGAATTTCTTCCTATGGTCTTTAAGCATCCCTGGAGAGTCATCTGTAAATATTGGACTCATTCAGTCTGCAAACTCATAATGAGCATCTTGCATGTGTATTGTCTAAATATCAGTTCTCTGCCATGTAAACTGGCAGGAACAATATCTGAATTTCTAGATTGAAGATGAGGAGAGAGAACAATGCCTATACAGCACATTATTTACCATCACATGTTGCAATGCAATGTGAGCCAATGAACTCAAAGGAAGCATAATCTACAATGAAAGCAAGATGCTGGTATTTATAATAACATAGTAGATACTGGCTGGGTGGTGGTGGCACATGTCTTTAATCACAGCACTCGGGAGGCAGAGGCAGGCGGATCTCTGTGAGTTCGAGGCCGGGCTGGACCGATAGCCTCTGAAATAATACAGAGAAACCCTATCTCGTAAAAACCAAAAAAAATATACAGTATATACTGCAATAAGATGCACTTGGAGGGCTAAGAAAAAGGAGGCAATGTCTTACAGTAGTAGTGTTTTATGTTTTTAGAAATGCCTGTGGTGGATTCATGTTCTCTCATATACTTCTTTTACTTGACATGGATCAAAACTTTTGGAGAAGGACTGAGGAGTGGCCTATTTAGTAAGTGCACTGCTTGGCAAACAAGCATGAGGACTAGAGTTTATATCCCAGCACCTGGGTAAAATGCTAAACAGGGCAGCTCTCACCTGAAACCCCAGCTACCTGAAGGCAGAGATAGGCACACTGGACAGTCAGCCTAGCAAAATTGATGAACTCCAGATTTAGTGATTCAGAAATCATGCCTTTAAAAAATGAGTTTGAGAAAAATTGAGAGAGACAGACAACACTGATCTCAAGCCTCACACATGCTCACATATGTGCATCTAACAAACACACACTCTATATATACACATACAACAAACAAACCACACTTGCCACACACAAATACATGCCTATACACACATAATATGCACCGCACACATACCCCACAAACATACACCTCACATATAACACACACACACATACACATATACTACAAGACACGTATACACCACACACAGCATGCACATATACCACACACACATACACACCACATACATGCAAACCACCTGCAGAAACATACCCAGTACACACAGCACCACTACACAAATACACATACCACACACACCAAACATTTACACACACAGACACACATATACCACATACATTATCACACATACCATACACAAGCACATATTCCCACACAAACACATACACCCATATTACACACATGCATATCACATAACACACACTACACATAATACCATACACACAATACCTCACATACACACATATCATAGACACATACACTACACACACACAACACACACATCACATATACACATGGCACCCACACATAGACACACATACTACGTATACATATAAGACACACATATACAAATAGCACGCACACAGTCCTACACATCACATATACACATAACACACACACACACACACACACACACACACACACTTGAAGTGCACAAAGTCTTCTTTCCCAGAAACTCCTTCAGATATATCCTGGACCACTAAATCATTCTGTTTCCTTGTTAGAAATGATCTGTCCCCTCTAATGAGAGGGTCTTAATGAGGTTCCACAGGGCACAGGCTAAGGACTTGTATCGGTAACTGAACTTGACCTCACCTATGTTGGTCTAGCATTGCATCACTGAGCTGTAATTCCCGCTCTCTTCTCATTCTTTATTTTAAAGTATAGCCTTACAGAGTTGTCTTGATTGGCTCTGCTTTCCTCCTGTAGCTCCAGTAGGCCTTGAACTTGCTTTGATCCTGCCTCTAGGCCTTCCAAGCGCTGGGATCCAAAGCATACACAACCAGACACAGTTAAGAAAGGATGCTAAGCCGTTGCCTTAGGTTTTAACAAATGCCAAACAGAATATTTTACTAGCAGTAAAATCTTTCTGTGGTGGTTAACCATAAGTTACATTTTTTAGAAGTTGAATAAAATGAAAGTCTTTGATTAAGAGAAATGTGCAAAGAAAAGAAAGGGGGCATTTAAATGAGTTTTAAGACCACAGGGGTTTTTATTTAAGCTACTTTGTTTCATTTTGGTGGTTTTTAGTGTACCATGACTTAGTCAATTTTGTTGAGAAATTTAATAAAACAGAAATAAAGGAACAGGACTGTGTTTGATGTGACCCTAGTATGTCCCATAGTAGCTCCTGTAGTCATGTCTCTTCTCTCCATCCATCATCTTATCTTTATTTTCAAGTCATAATGAGAATCAGTTAAAGCCTTAGACTCTTACACAAACCCTAGAGAGTTCATGCATTTTCAGCATTTGGTACTTTGTTACTGCCAATACTTTGTATATAAATGAATGTAGTCTGGTATCAGGAAAAGCAAATGACCATATTGAAGGAGGAAGAAACAGTGCCTTCTTTGCGGGTAACACTTAAAACTGGTAAATGCATTAAAATCCCATTTAGCAAACAGCAGAACTTAATGAACATTGAGATTGCTCAGTGAATACTGATGTGGAATATTACAGGGAGAGATGTTTTAGTGTTGAAATTTCTCGAAGCTCAAATGGTTACACAGATTAAGAACATCTGCTATTCAAAAGACAAAGGAGACTTGGCAGTTCACTGAAAGTGTTTTTTGTTTTGCATCTTCATTTGTAAATTGTGTCTTAAAGTACTCAGACCATCACTCTTCCACAATGTCCCCTTTTTTGGGTTTTATATTTGGTAATGAAATTTTATGATGAAAGTCCTGAAACATATCTGTCTTTATCAATCAAGCTGCTAGTTAGTAAGCTATGACTCTTTTATATGGTAATCAACTAATTTATCAACAGTGAAACCATTTGATTCTTAATGATCAGAATTATAGGCTTATCATTTGATAGCATATTAATTCTAGGCAGCTGGATGTCATGATATTTTAAGAGCCTTTCTGGCCTCTGGTTTTAAGTCCTAACTAACTTTCCCCCATTTATTTTCTATGTCATATCAAATACACAATTTAATTTTTATTTACTGCATTTTATGTCCCTGAAATGTAGATGGTAGGTTTTATTGGACTTATTTTAGTTACCGTGTCTACGATAACTGTATTCCATTCACCTACTAACTTATGTGTATTTTAACTACTCCTGAGTATATCTATCAATGTATCCATCATAAGTATGTGGCACAAAGACTGAGACAGTCCTGCTTCATATGGAAAGAACAAGGCATGGTTTGTGTTATCAAGGGATAATTCATGTTTGTGTCAACCTAGGTAAACACTATCTTTATCTGTGTACCTGTTGTGTTAAGAAAACTTGGCAGACCTAGCCATTTTCCAAAGTTTATAACCACAAGAAAATAGAAAAGAGGTACTGAAAATACATGTTTATAAAGATTCATAGCATTCAAGTTGTAGAAAAACTCAAGTATCCATTAACAAAAGGGTAGAAGACAAAGTTTGGAATATTAGAATATTACTTAGGAATACAAAAAAATGTACAGTAGTGAAGCTGAACCTTAGAAACATACTAAAAGAGAGAAAACAGATACTAAAGTTACATATTGCTGAGCCTACCATTAAGAATTAGTAATGAGAGAGCACAATGAAGCAAGAAGGGAACCTGACCGGGCATGAGGACAAGTGTAGCTCAGGGCTGTTAAATTGTCTTGGATCTACAACAGCAGATCTCATTCTGTGGGTAGCAACCCTTCTGGGGGTTGAATGTCCCTTTCACAGGGATCACCTAAGACTATATATATATATTCATAATGGGAGCAAAATTAGAGTTATGGAGTAGCAATAAAAATAATTTTATGGTTGGTGGGTTACCACAACATGAGGAACTGTATTAAAGAATCACAGAGTTAGGAAGGTGTAGAACCACTGCTCTAGATAGGAACTATATTAAAGAATCACAGCGTTAGGAAGGTTTAGAGCCACTGCTCTAGACAGAAGTGGCTGCTGCACAATATTGTGAATATCCTAAAGGACAAAATTGAACCCTCTAAAATGAGAGAGTAGCTCATGAAGTTCTACCCTTAGCTGCAGAGTTATTGACAATTTATGGGAGAATGCATCAAAGCAGGGAGGGATGGAGAGAGTCAGAGATAGGTAGACAGACAGACACATACAGACAGACAGACAGAGATGGATAGATAGATAGATAGATAGATAGGTACATACATACATACATATATAGATAGAGACATAGATGGAAACACAGATGAATGGATAGGCATAGATGGATGGATAGATAGATAGATAGATAGATAGACAGATAGACAGACAGACAGACAGACAGACAGACAGACAGACAGACAGACAGTAGCAGTTTTCTTCAGGGATGGAGCCCCTTAGCAACTATTCTTGCTCTGGTGGATGGCTCTATACTTGCACGTATATAGACATCACTAAGTGTTTCATTTGTTTTTGTTAATTTTTATTATATATTTAAATTGGAAACAAGCTTGCTTCACATGTCATTCCCAGCTCTCTCTCCCTCTGCTCCACACCTGCTCACCCCCACCTGTCCCCCAAGCCCCCCACCCAATCCCCAATCAGTTCCCCGGGGAGGGTAAGGTGCTCCATGGAGGATCTCTAGAGTCTGTCATTTCATTTCGGAGACAAGAAGAAAGTAGTTGGGGGATAGAAGAGGAATTGAGGGGGAGGTAATGGGAGTGAGAGTTAGTTTGATCAAAATGTGCTGTACGTGTGTATGGGATTCTCAACTAATAAATAGCTACTAATTTTTGTTACTAATTTTATTTTGTGAATGTCATCTTAAAAAGTAAGATGTGAATCATGAAATGTTCATGAAATTTAATCTTTCATCTACAAGGTTACCTGAGGAGCAAAAACTCCACTTTGTGATTTTTAAGTGACCTGTGTATGGAAACACTATAAAGACAGCCCATCAGTCATAGACTTTACCTAAATGTTCAAGGAAAGTACTCAAAAATAGTGTTGGCTTTATGTATAAGCAGTTAAAGATAATGTTTGGTCTTTTGAAGTTCTAGATGTCACTCAGTGCCTACAAAGATTCCACCCATCAGCATATTTCAAAGATTCAAATTAACTTTGTTTTCTGCTTCAAGGATGATAGAAATTAATACATACTCCAAAGATATATCCAGACAATAGGAAAGAAAAATATGAACTGCAAAAAGAAAAATAATAATGAACTTTTGCAACCAATAAGCATGCCAATGAACTTAACAGACAGGTCTCAAAAGAAGAAATACAAATGGCCAATACATAGTTTAAATGTGTTCAATATCCTTAGCCATCAGGAAAACAGACACTAAAACTGCTTTGGATTCCATCTCACTCACTAGAATAGCTACCATCAAGAAAACAAAGGACAGCAAATGTGAGTGAGAATTCGGGGATAAGGACCTTTATTTATAGTCTTTATGAGCTTCAGCTGGCTCAGCCACTGTGGAAATCAGTGTGGGACTTTTAAAAACGCTAGAAAGAGCATGACCCTATGATTCAACTATACTACTCCTCAGCAGCCACATAACCAAAGCATTCTTCTTCCTACCCCAGAGATACTTGCATATTGACATTTACTGCTGCTCTCTCTATTCATGACAGTAGGAAAAGGATTCACAACATTCCTCTCCAACGCCTGGCTTGTGCACTCTCTCTGTACTCTCTTTCACAATGTTCCTTGAACCTGAGAGAGAGGGATGCCCTATTTAGGGACCCTGAATGGTTATATATCTTTGTCTCTTTTACCAGTTTTGAGTCTCTTCATGAAGCCACACCCACTGCAAACTGAGGAAAGTTGAGAGAAACACTAATCTGTGGGTATAAACAAATACTTAGAAGGCAAATTGACGCAATGCCCATTTAACAAAACAGTAGTAGAAATTCACCTCTAGGGAGTATGCCCTCCCAGCCATGACCTTTTGATCATAATCCAATCAGAATGTATTTGTTTACTGGTTTTCCCCCTGACAATCACAACATATCATGCTGGAGAACATTTCCTCCCAGACAGGTCATTGCTGTACCTGATGGGGTCAGCACCTAGGTGGAACTATTAATGACTCTTTCCCTCAAACACCTTGAAGATCAGGGTTCAGTACAGTGAAAACTAGCCAGGAGGAAAATTCCTCCCAGATCCAGCCTGGTTTCTCAATATCCTGCAGCCCAAGTGTATGGTGTCTTAAGCAACAGGTTTTATGATTTTGTTTTGGTGTGCAATCAAAGACATTGGCAACAAACCTTGTTTTGTGGTACTTGTATTGCTTGGGGGACTCTGGGCCTTTCTGCACAAAAGGCTTACAGAGAGCGATATCACATGTCATACTTAGATTTTTGTTTGACAATCTTATCTTTTATCTATTATTCATTTATTTATTTGTTTATTTATGCTACATCTCAACCACAATCTCCTCCCAGTTCCTCCCCATACCTCCCCAATGCCACCCCACCCTCATCCATTCCTTTGCCATTTCTATTCAGGAAATAGCAGACCTCTCATGGATATTGGCAAAACATGGAATCTCAAGCTGTAGTAAAACTGAGCATCTAGCCTCTTGTTAAAACTGGGCAAGGCAACCCAGAATGAGGAATAGGGTCCCAAAAGCCAGTAAAGGAGTCAGAGACAGCCCCTGCTCCCACCATTAGGAATCCCACAAAAAGACCAAGTTACACACTGTCACATATATGCAGAGGGCCTAGGTAAGTCCCATGCAAGCTCCCTGGTTGTTAGTTCCATCTCTGTGCAGGTTAGTTGTTTCTGTGGGCTTTCTTGTGGTGTCCTTTTCTCCTCTGGCTCCTACAATCCTTCCTTTCTCTCTCTTTAGCAGGATTCACTGAACTCCCTCTAATGTTTGCCTGGGAGCTGGGTCTGTATCTGTTTCTATCAATTTCTAGATGAAGCCTCTCTCAGGCCTATGTCTAGAAGACCCCACAGGCTCCCAAAGACACCACCACTCAAGTGTTCAAGGCTTCATGTGAACTGATCTAGGATACTTTAAATCCAAATCATGACTATTCATTATTGCCAGACCATGTCCTAATATAAGGCTAGTGCTATATAAATAAATGCAATGCAGTACTGTTTAGGAAATAATGACAAAGGCTATTTTTTAAAAGTCAACAGATGCTCACACAAATACGAATGTTTTGTGCAAGTATTTTCAGTATGCACTGGTTGACTCCATGGATGCAAAGAAAATGGGTAGCCAATACTGACTCTATAGTGAATGACAGAAGCTTCAAATAACAAAAGCACCTTTTTCAATATGGATAGTTCATTCATGTCTACATTGCTATGGATACTCACATATGACCGTTCGTCTAGATCCAAAATATATCATAACATCTTTACTGACACACTATTTAATTTCTCTCTTCACAGGTTGAGCTCTGTCAATCTTGAATCAGCTGTCCCCTACCCTACCGATAGAAGTATTGCAACTGCTGTGGAAGTTTGCCAGTGTCCACCTGGTTACAGTGGCAACTCTTGTGAAGTAAGTTTATAGGAGTCAATTCGTCAGATAGTGTTGCAAAAAATGCTCTAAAATGGACATTTTGAAAATTTCAAACTGTAATTGTATGCACATATTCCTTAAATAATAAGTTTTCAGCTTCAATTGTTTTTGTTCTTTGAGAATCTCATAGATGCTTTCAAAGTATTGTAGTCAGATCTGCCCCTACTTCCCTCCTCCCCCAGTATGTGCTCTTCTCTTCTTTGTGTCTTCTTTTTGATTGCTGTAGCTAATATACTATGTCAAATGAGCACCTCCCAAATGTGTGAGGACAGGGCAACCAGCAGCACCATTGACAACCTACCAGAGGCCATAACCCCAGAAAAGAATGGTTTTCTCTTCCCTAGAAGCTGGCAGCTGCCAATAACTCCTCAGTTAGGTATAGGGCCTTTAATCCATGCTAGATTAAAGAAGTAATTCGAATGTCTGCCTAGCATTCATGACCTTTCAGTAGAGTTAACCATATATTTGACATATTTGTCCTACTGTAACTGTGATTCCTGTCTGTCTTCTTCCTTTTAGCCAGCGCTAGGGTGATGGTGGCAAAATAATATTTTGAAAATGTTTCCCTTTTATTTGTGTTAAGACATGAACACTTGTTTCATTTCCTTTTCCTTTCCTATTTTTAAGTCCTATCACCATCTCCTTCTATTTCTTTCTGAAGGAAGCACTCTGACCCCAGAACACAATCCTTAAAGCTTCAAGATAAGAGTGTGTGGGAGAAATACATTACTCCTAAAACTCTTCACTACTCTTGAGCACCTGAGGCTTGACATCTTTATTGTTGTCTCATTGTTTTATATTTGTAATTTTAAAAGTCAATATTTTTAATAGCTCAGCATATCGTTTTAAAATGATTTTTAAAAAGATTAATTTGATATGTTCTTACAGTTTGAAACTTGATTTTCTAGAAATCTCCCTTTCTCCCCCTTCCCTCCCTCCCTCCCTCTCTCTCTCTCCCAGTGTATGAGTGTATGTGTGAGAGTGTGTGTGTGTGTGTGTGTGTGTGTGTGTGTGTGTTTTCCTGGTGGAAGGAAGGAATGGCTTGTAGAATTTAAGTTTCTTAAAGGTGGTATCTTGAAAGAGTTATTTGAGTGCTCTGAGATGTTCCACTCCACAAACTACTTATGTCATTTGTATCAACACCCCAGGCATAACTTTGCCGGTTCTTGTGTTCTTTAAAGTAATACATGCTTCCAGAGGATACACAGAGCTTAAAGTCATCTTCATGACTAATGTGTTTTCTTTAAACTGGGCAGAGATTTGCCCGTCTAGAAATGAAACTAAATGTAATTCATTGAAGTACTTGCTTTTCCAAAATTTGTAGAGATAAGAGGAAAAATAATCATGGATATGAATTAGTTATGTCAACTCAAATTTGATTTTACACATAAAACACATGCTGTACTTGATAAAATATTCCTTTATTACAAGTCTTCCAGTTTTGATTTTAAACCAGGCAGGTCCCTTTGAAGCTTTAAATTCCTATTTCAGTTGGAATAATAAATGTCCTCATTCTATTCTTGCTTTTAATATAGTTCCATTTCATTTTCAGTTCTCCCTACCAACTTTTATACTAAATGCCCATTTAATATAAAGTCATCTGAATATTGAATTTTGCAATTATATGTTTTCCTTTTATTGTTTTAGAATATTTTGATAAGCTATGTATTTAGTAAATATCATGTATATAAGTTAGAAATGCATATACAACCTCTGTCCTTACAGATCTAGTAATCTGTTTAGATAGAGAGCAAATACCACTGGAAAATCATGGCTCTATACAGTCAAGAGACCAGTGAATGGTAGATAAGGGCCAGTCACTCTAGTGGTGTTATCACTAGTATTCTGGGATGTATTCAAAGATGAGTGAACTACAGGGACACTATGTCTCAGTGCTAGCTTGGATAGGCCTGCCCATTCAACAGTCCATCAATGGCTCTATTACCAAGTCATTCTCATTTATCTTATTTAGAGGTCACAAAGTTGATTTGGAATTCTTTTTGTTTGGGGTTTTGTTGTTTTAATTTTGTAATTATCAAATTTTACTTCCAACTGCTGTAGTAACAAACATACCAGTGGCAATTCTACATGAAGTATAACAACCATTTTAATAAGCAAAGGCATATATTAATATTACAACAGTACTTTGGCCTAAAGAAAGTTTGATAGGATTATTGCAATCAGTCTTATAATAATAAAGATTATGAAGATTGTGTGTCTATTGTATGTAATAATAAAATTCTCCTTTTACCATAGTAATTCATCACACACATTTCTACTCTATGTTGGACACCACCCTCAGAATGTTTTTTCTATTTTATTTTTTGTCCCTGATTTTTTTACATCTTATACATTTCTATTACTAGTCTCTAAAAATTTCTTCTGTGCCCAATATTTTGTAACTTGTCTTTGTGACAGATGAAGAAATGAAAAAAAGTGGGCTACTAATTTGTTTTAGGCTAAATGATTTCTATAAAATTGAGTTAATAGTAACTGCTTTTGAGAAGTAGTTATGCTTGCATTTAGTGGAGAGTTTTTGATGGGCATGCACACTTGAGACAATTAAAGTCTTAAACATAAAAAAACCAGTATTCTGAGAATTACAGATGTGATCTCTAGAAAAACCACTGAAGGTGAAGGGATAGATGAGCAGGCAGGAACCCTGGCAGCTCTTCTGGAGGACTTTGGCTCTGTTCCCAGCACCAATATGGTGGCTCACAATCTGTAACTCCGATCCCGGGCTGTAGAGTGCTGTCTTTTAGCCTCCTCAGGCACCACACACACTTATGATGTGCAGACATGCAAACACCCACACACTTAAAGTAAATAAATAAAGTTTTAAGAAGCTTTAGGCTTCTTAATAGGCTAGAGGTGTTGAGAAAGGATGTAAGAGAGAGGGTATACAATATTTTTGTTTTGTTTTCAGAGAAATGAAAGCCACTTCTTCAGAGATCTCGCATACTTCATTCTATTCTTATATCTATTCAAGTAAAACTGCTTTTGCTCTTGCCAGCAAATTCAAGGTAGCCAAATCCTATGACTTTTTTATCATGTGACCCAGTTGATTCCTCTCTCCTTCAAATGCTTTCTTCCTCTCAACTCTGTGCCATCATCACATTTCAAATTTTCCATTTAGACTGCATTGTGAGGGTGATTTTGATGTCGTATCTTTTGTGGTAATTTTTCTGGGACACATTATCTTGACAAGGGTTGTAATTATTCTACAAAAAACCAAGAAACAAAACATTGTAAAATCTTATGGGAGTGCCCCTGAGAGAAATGACAGACTCTGGATATCCCCAGTGGGGATAGGGTGGGAGGCTGGGGGCGAGCGTGTGGGGGGTGTGGGAGGAGGGGAGAGAGAGGGAACTGGGATTGACATGTGAAGCAAGCTATTTAAAATTAAAGTAATCAAAAACTTAAAAACATGAACTGGGTTCTAGAATATGAGTGAAGGAATCCTCCTTTTAGGATACTGTTCTCATTTCTATCCTTTTGGACAGGGAATGGGTACAGAGATGTGGATATAAATCTTGGTGCCTTTTGGCTTATAAGTGGAAAGATAAGTATAATGGCTTTAATTTTTCTGTGGATATTAATGTAAATTCCATGGCTAAGGAAAATTTTATAAATTAATCTTCTACTGCCATGAAAAACCCCCCACCTT
Source organism: Mesocricetus auratus (assembly GCF_017639785.1). NCBI lineage: Eukaryota > Metazoa > Chordata > Mammalia > Rodentia > Cricetidae > Mesocricetus > Mesocricetus auratus. The sequence goes on from NW_024429199.1 coordinate 20,214,046, forward strand.
GAACAAGATAACTTATAGAAGAAAGCATTTAATCATGCTAACAGCTCCAGAGGGTTAAAGGCCATGATGGAAGAGCAAAGGATGGTAGCAGGAACATCTGAGAGCTCACATCTTGATCTGTAAGCAGGAGACAGAAGACACACTGTCAATGGCACATGGTCTTTTGAAACACCAGAGCCCACTGCCTCCAGCAACATACCTCCTTGAGCAAAACCAAACCTCCTAATCCTTCCTAAATCGCTCCACCCAATGGAGACCAATTACTCAAACTTGGGAGCTATGGAAGTCATTCTTATCCAAACCAGTTCAAGGTATATGACATTGGAATGGTTATAGAAAGAAGAGCGGTGCAAGCAAATTTCGAAAATATTTTTTAAAAGTTATTAAAGAGAATAGATAGCATGGGGATCTCTTTTGACAACCCTAAATCACTCTGGTTGTGTTGTCAGCACCCTTACATTTTACCTCCATCTGGATTGTGGAGGCTTACTTGCTTTGAAAAATACATGTTAGAAAAGGAATTACTTGTATCACAATGGGGAAAAACATACTGGAAGGCGACATGAAGTTAGAACCATTGTCTCTGTACTGCTCAAATTAAGAGGAAAGTGGATTTTATTTTCTTCTCAGATAAGAAATATTAGTGTATCTTCTCCCCATGTTTGTTATTGTTGTTCAAATGGAAGTCTCTTCTCATCCTGAGGCAAAAAGATCATTTCCCACATTACACAGCACGGTTCTGTGTAGTTTATTACTTCAGTGGTTCTCTCTAGTTTCCATTTCCAACTAGAAAAGGGACCTTTTTTGACATATGATGGTATATTTAACCATCCAGAAACATAGTAAATAACTCTCAAGATGCAATTGCAACCTGAGGGTATCATAAACTTCCAGAAGGCGGCAATATTTGCACATTTTTTTTTTACTTTTCATCACATCTGTGGAAATCCACACAGAAAGGAAATGGAATGAATGATGACAGTAGATGTAAGGGACTGACCCGCAGGTTACCTACCATGCAGAGAGCCCACTGTCATTGTTTTTCTGTTTTCAGAAATGTGTTCCACATTTAAAAGATATCAGGGGTGAATATAAGTATGCTTACAGTCAAATAACATAAATGAACTAGCAAAGCAATATGCTAAACAAATCATAAACTGTATCCTACAAATTTGAGAAGGCATAAAGGACAGAAGAAATTTTAAAAAATATATGAATTATGAATGTGCACTAGCCACTGGCCATGTTTTAAGATGAGAGAAGGGGAAACATTGGGTATGCCTTCCAAATGATTCCAGAAAGTCTTGGCAAGTGAAGGAGTTGGGGCAGTTGGAAGGTGGAAAAGGTACTCCATGCAGAGAATGAGTATGTGATGACCCTGTGTGTTCTTTTAGTCTAAGTTTCTGTAAGCTCCTCTCATGCCTACAGCTTCTCTCAGTGCCTTCCCTTCTGTTTCCTTGTCTGTGCTTCTGGCTTTGAGACTGTCACATTTCAGTTCTTTATATCTGTGCTTTATTTTACCATTTCAGAAGAGACACCAAGCTAACGTTTCCTCTAATCTCATACCTGCCAATAACAGTAAGGTCAGTACGAAGTCCTAGTGTCAGGAGTAATAGCACAGTAGTGATGTTTCAATAATAGCTCTGCTTTTTTGACAAGCACATTTGCTGAGTTTGCTACCTGGGTTATTTTCTATTATCAGGAAAAGGGGAACTGCTTTTCTTTTTTCAAAATACTGAAAAGTGACTGAAACCTTATCTTTATTTCAGTCATGTTGGCCTAGGCACCGAAGAGTTAATGGCACTGTTTACGGTGGCATCTGTGAACCATGTCAGTGCTTTGGTCATGCAGAATCCTGTGATGACATCACAGGAGTGTGTCGGGTAAGTGATTCTCTGTTGAGGATGCTGATTGACAAGACTGAAATCTGTTCAACAAACCCTGGAAATCTGTTGTTACCTATGCAACCTTGAACACATGGGTGGAGAAGTGATACATCAAACATCCTTATCCAGACTGAGTTGGAAGCTAAGAATGCTGTTTCATGTGTGATCTGCCTAGCAACTGTGAGGCAGAGCTTTTTTATATGTGTCTAAAAACTGAATTAGGATCAACTATTTCATTATAAAATATAACAATGGCTAGGATACACATCTACTATGAATATATATGGTTTCTCTCTCTTCTATAAATCTATCAAAAGTGTACTATCCTAAAGTATAAAACTACTTATAGCTCCACAATATGAACAAAACATAAAACAACCATCATAATAAAAATAATTCACTTTTTCATACATTAGAGGGTTCTTTCACTTGGAAAACAATGACATACTATATATGCTTATTTAAAAATTTGAGCATTGAGATCAATTAAAATATTGTGCGTGGACTTTTAACATATTGAACATACAGAATGCATCTTCAGTGAACAGTTCCTTCTACAATTGACTTTGTACTTTTAAGCAAAGAGAAGCTGCACAAAAAGCAGAGACCTGTCTGGGCTGCTAAGTAGCTGGAGGCCTGGAGAGTTCTCCTGAACAGACACTCAGAGGAACTCTAGGGCATGTTAGATTTATATTATCTGCCATGGCATGAAGCTTGAAAGAACGCCTCTCATGCCATTAGTTTCACGAAACACAATTTGAGACAGTGCCAATTTGGGAGGGTATCATAATCTCATCTCTGCAGAATTTCAGGCATATTCTGTTCTCTAATTCGTATGCTGTACCCCTCTTACTCGTTTCTCTGCTTTCTCCTGTACTTAAGTGCTGCTAGGAGAAATCCAAGTTGAAAAAATCAGGGCTTCTGTTCCAATATAATTTGGCATTTCAGTTTATTGTTGCACTTTCTGTTTTCTCTGCATAAGATATTTGTTCAATTTCAGAGCAGCATAAAGCATGATAGCCCTAATTTGTGGATCAGTAGATTTTTCCAATGGCGATTTTACAAATAAGAAGACTGAGTGATTTCCATTCTAATTATACTACAGCCTTTTAAAGTGACTCTGGGGGAAATCCTGAACTACCTTTAAACACTTTATTAGCATGCAGTAGAATATAGCCAATTCCAAACTAACATTAATTTGCTTTACTTACCCTGAAAGACCAAAAATAAATGTGCCATAATACCAACCTCATAATGTCCCCTAAGGTATTCTATGGAGTTGAGTTCATTAGGACTAAATCAAATCCTCAAGTTGGTGCATTTGATGATATAACACAATACAGAACAGGAACCATTTGTTTCAGGGCAAAATAGTTTCTTTCAGCAGAGTGGTAAGAATAGGAATGGAGAGAGAATTGATAGACAGGGTTCACCAGGTTATTGAAAGTTTGATGGCCAAAAAGAGAAAAATCAACCTTCCAATGATGGGAGGCTTTTGGGAAACCACAGATTCTTGGTAGGTGAAACCCAGTTTCTTTTTCCTGGGTTTGCTGAGGAAGCACATGGTCCTGCAAACTCTTCTGGAGATAGTCAAGCATCACTTCTCTGAATTGGTGCTGTTAACTCTGTGTTGCATTCGCATTCAGAATGTAATAGTTCTGACACAGTCTACAGAGACAACACATTAGGATATTGAGTATGAAAGGAATTCTTATCAGTCTGCCAAGTTCTCGTTTTATCTCTTTTTTACTATTCAGCAAGAATTTTTTCACAATGGAAAACATAAAATGAAAAATTTTTATTTATAATTTTTTGGTTTTTCAATAAAGGGTTCCTCTGTGTAGCCCTGGCTGTCAAGGAACTTTGCTTTGTAGACCAGGCTGGCCTCAAACACATAGAGATCTACTTGCCTCTCTTACCAGAATGTTGACAATAAAGACGTGCACCACCAAGCCTGGCATGGAATTTATTTATCTTAAAAAGGGTTGTTTAGTATAGGTTACCCTTGAAACCTGATTATAAATGAACACTTTGGGGTTCAGAACAAGTTCCAGGCTTCTTCTGTGGTGTGGCTCTGGATGTCAAGGTTATCCTAACTCATGTGCATTGGAAAAAACCAGAGAATACTTCAAGCCACCTAGGAAGGCTGTGTGGGTCTCAGTATTTTCACGCTATGAATTGCAAGCAAAGTTTAGGAGTTACTTGGATTGCAAGCTACCTGAGAAAAAACCCAGTTCATCAGAGGAGAAATCTATCTTTCCCAGTTTTGATTTGCATTGTGATGGTTGCCTAGTGTTGTCTCAAACACACGTGAATTTTAATATTACTTGAAAAGTAAAAACAGAAAGTATAAGGAACTCAGTGCATTTATTTCTTTTTCAAATCTGTGCTTGAAGACATGCAAATTATCTAATATTTTCAGTTGAATTTCAGATATTCTGATGTTTGCTTGGTTATAGTGTAATCAGTTTAGTGATCCTGTTTTTAAAAGATTTTGTAGATCTAGTTTCCATTATGTCGACTGGAAATATGAAAAGAATTTTTGGTCCAGCCTCAACTGAGTGTGCCAGGTGTTGTTGATTCCCCATGAGAGGCCTTACCCATTCTAAGGAGTGGATGGGGGGGGAGTGGGGGGGCAAGGCGAGGGAACTGTGGCTGTTATGTAAAATGAGTAAAAAATATATAAAAAGAAAATAATTTTTCAGAGAGTAAGAAATTTCTTAGGTTTAAGAAAAATATAGGTGACTTACAGTAATTTTGGGAAGTAAAAGGAAGTGACAGGAAGCCAAACTTAAAGGAAAAACAATTTTCTACAAATGGACCCATTTTCCTTAGGTATCTTGTGGTAATTGTTAACAGCAAGAGTAACATTTGTGCTTCCTTTAAAAATGTTTGTTAAACAAATTGAGAATTTTCAATGAAGAAAAGCCCGATTTTAAATATACCAGTTATTGTTAAAAATATGTACTTATTCACAATTAATGAACTCAGTCCTCTACTCCGCAGAATTGAATGGGAAGTTCAAAGTTAAATTAATAAATTATATTTTGGATATCTTTCAACAAACAATCCTGACCTCTCCAAGGAATTTTAATAAGTTGTTCTCAGAATTGCATCTTTACTTATTAATGCCTATACTTCTATCGAGTCCATTTGCTAAATGTAATTGAAATCACTCTTATTTTAAAACCTCAAAATAAATATTATTCAGAATTGCATTAACTTAGTCTATTCCAGTGGTCACACAGGTTAATAACTTTATTCTCTCAGTTTAAAGTTAATTTATATTTTAGCTATTTCTCTCACCAAATTTCTCTACTGATCATAAAATAAAGGCTGCACATCCCCTGGGTTCTATGAACTCTTCTTTTAGTATGCAGAAAAATTATTAATTGTATATCCTTAGTAAACTAAAATAATTTCAGTAGTAATGAGTACATTTTGAAAGGAGGGTAAAATTGTTGAACTCTTAGAATCCTCAGAGACAATTCTGAACTTGGTGGCTGAATTGTTCACCTAAATCTCAGAATTGATGACTTCTATAAATGCAGCCCAACCCAAGGAAGGTCATCTAGTTAATATGAAGAGATATGAAAGAAAAAATTTTTGAAAAATACACATTTCCCAAAACAAATGACAAGAGCATGTCATTTCTAGTCTTTCTTTTTCTTTTTATATTTCTAAAGGCAATAGTTTCTACCTTGTAGCTTCTTAATATATTGTTGCATGTTGAAAATATCTGTTTTTTAACACTTGGTTGTGGGTAAAGTAGTCTCCTCAGAGACATAATATGGGAATGCATTGTCTGATCAGAGTCCAATAAGTTTCAAATTATCATCTGTGTTAAGATAGCTAAGTCCCAAGGAATTTACACAATGAGCTACATTTCCTATTAGGACAGCACTTTTAATGCCATTAGGGCTTTATGCCTAAACACACACACACACACACACACACACACACACACACACACACTCTTATGAAAATAAAAATTTTATATTGATAATTTTCTTAATTAATTTTGGTTATTGATTTTTAAGTATGTTACACTGAGGCTAGCATGTAGTTGTAAGCTAAATATGAAATATATATTAAATTACCTTCCAGCGCCATTTTTGTGCTGTAAAATTCAACATTTAATGTGGAAATTATTCTCCGATATGGAAACACACTAATAACTTTGGAGAACTATTTTTGATAACATGGTTGTGCTTGAAACCAAAGTAATGAACTTCTGTGTGTTTCTTTCTCAGAACTGTAAGGATCACACAGGTGGCCCATATTGCAATGAATGTCTTCCTGGTTTCTATGGTGATCCTACTCGAGGAACCTCTGAAGATTGTCAGCCCTGTGCCTGTCCACTCAATATCCCATCAAATAAGTGAGTACCAGTTGACCTTACTACAGAGCTTCACTTTCATGTCTACAGATGCAATTTTCATATCAGAAAGATACATTTGTGGATTTCTCAAGAGGGTAAAATAAGTTTTCAAGTGTGGAGTAATTAAAATTATGACCATTTCCAAGGAGTTTGATATTTGGGCTCTAGATTTGATTTAGAACTAAAGAGATAAAACTCAAATGAAATTTCTAAGTCAATTCCAAAGAACAGACCAAGTTTGTGCCAATCTATTCCCTCACAAATGATCATTTGTTTTAATATATCTTTATGTTAAATGTGTTCCACCGAATCATTGTATCATAAATGAGTATTCAACTTTGGATGATAGTTGCTATATTGCCTTGCATAAATAATTGGATTTTGAAAAAAGTATGATGTAAGTGTAAATTTTTCTCATTCTTTTCACCTACAAAAGCAATCTATTGGATCAGACATTTTAAAAAGGAGACAATATGCAGCTGGACTGAGTCTTTCCCTTGACTTTATGAGAATACTATTACTTCAGTTGCTAAAGTGGCACATTTCCAAAGCACAGGCAAGTCTACATGAGTAGGTCCTGAAACAACAATGACAAAAAATATTACTATAATCTACAACCCACTGAAACTACATTAGTAATTTTATAATGAATATTTATAAATAGCTGCCATTTTATTTGTTTATTGTTGTCATTTCTGATGCTGCCTTGAACATGCTGACTGACCACATGCTATACCACTGAGCTACAATCTTATCCCTAAATAAATGCAAATATAAGAAGCCTATTAAAGGCAAAATTGATGCTTAATAAAATTCTTGCCATTACTTAAGTCCTCTGGGGAACTGAGGTTCCTGCTATTCACACTGGTGAAATCTTCACCCCCCCTCTACAACTATGCTTCTCTCCAGACAATCTACTGTTCAGTGAAGGCAGGCTGTCAAAGCAAGATATAGATCTGAACACCATGTATCGGTGTTTCATCTCCAAGAATAATCCTGTATGATGGGTAGTATTGCTTCCATTTTATAGGTGAATAAACAACCTTTCTGAGAAGAGAGTATTTTTATATCATATCTAGAGCCAGAATTCCTGGCTTCCTGAAAACTCCACACTTCAAGATGCAAAACTTTGAACAAGTGACCAAAATGCTACTCAGTTCACCAACTTGACCCTTTCGTGGAGCTGTGCTTAATTATATAATTAAACTGTGTTGAACATTTAAAACAGTGGATGACACGGAGAACTGAGAACTACTTTAAAATAAACTCTTCAGAGTCATAATCTCAGTTATTCCATTGAAATTTAAAGTTACTTAATGTTCCTATTATTTCCAGTCCTCTGCTTTACATAATAAAGAATGTTTTAAAAAAAATAAAGATCTGCATTTTAAGTGAGAAAATAAAAACAACTCATTGATCTGTCTCGTAAGTTATTAGGATCCCTAGAGAGACACTGAAAATAGATGAGACACTGGTTTAATGTATTTTAATGATCATACATTTCTAGAGTTCATGGAGTTAAATCTAGACAGACAAAGAACTGCAGAGCCTTTAACTACTAAAGGTGTCAGAGAAAAGAAATAAAGAAGGAAACTGGTTAGCAGACTGAAAATGAATAAATTAAGGAAATTCCTCCCTAAGTAATGACTACTTAGGCCTGTGATAGATGTAGTAGACCTGTGATGGACATAATGTTTCAAGACTACTGTCAGTTGCACATTTGAAGGGTTCACCTCCATGTTCACTGTGGCTGAATGCTATTATCCAAAGCCTTTACCCACACCTAAAAATCATTATTCCACACCAATGTTTACTGATAAAAACAGACAGGTGGCACATACTTCTGTACAACACATCTCAGCCAAAATATTGTCAGTATCTACATAGCTATCAGTTCAGCAATACTGGTCATTTGTTTTGTCTTATGAATCCAAGACCAGTACACTTAACAAGTATAGAAATATCTGATGTATGGACATTATAGATTTCCTCTCATGTCTGACTAATGTTGTACATAACAGAAGAATTATTTGGGAGAGAAGTTGTTTGATATTTACTAGCATTCATGACCCATGTTCCCTCTATGTTTGTTGTGTGTCTCTTTTTATAATGGCTTCTAATTATTTCTTCCTTAGAGAACTAAGTCAGCAAACATTAAAACCCACCCATGCTGCCAAAGGGTTTGGAATCCCAGTGACTAATGATTGTGTTTCCTAAAACAAATATATTCCAATTTTTTAAATTACATTGATCAACTTTTCTGAAAAACAAAAATAAATATAATACAATAACATCAGCAACATTGGTCAGAATTGACTGAATTTAAGATAATTTATTAAAGTAAACATTCAATTATGAAATAATAATTTTACTTTTAATAGTAGATTGGTAGGGAAAGAAGCTGCCTATTTTAAATTACAGATTTAATTGTGGTATTTTGTAAACAGAAAAATAAGCATCCATAGTATTCTGTGTTGTTTATACGTCATACAAGTTTTATGACTGAACTCATATATTCTTTTACATTGAAAAAATTTACTAAATTGTCATAGTTTAGCTTTACAACCATGTTGTGGCAAGATCATCTTTATTTAATAACCCAATATTTTCACCAAAACTATTCAGTAGGGGTAAGCACTTAATGATGAAGGAAACCATCTTTTCATATGGGGAATTAAAAAAAACGTAAAAAGTCTTTACTGTTGTAATCTGAGCTAGGTACTCTGAGGAATAATTGAATATTCACATTTAATTTATAAGATGAGATTTGAATTTTCACAGGTTATTCAGAAATAATAAAAAAGAGCTAAAGGTTGCTGTAACCTCCATCTGAAGTGCAGGCTTAGTGATAGTTTTATCTTAGTGATTTATCTCTTAATCCCTGGTCATAAATCTTAGAAATCACAGGCATTTTGGCTCCAAAATTCTTAGATAATATTGCTAAATAAATCAAATGTGAGGGAGATAAAAACAGATTGGTATGATTATTAAGATGTATGGATACAGATGAGCATATAATATTTAAATTATAAATATAGATCACCTTTATCATCTCTTTACAGTGTACAGTTCCTTTTCATCTTAGTGATGTATATATTTTTATCACAGATAGAAACTAAAGTAATGAAATTTCCTTCTGGAGAAGCAAATAAAGTATAAACATTTCAGTTTATATTCATTAATTTTTAGTTACACAGATCATAGTTTAAAGACAAAAATCCATGAATGTTTTTGCTGGAACACTTAGGATGTAAAAAAGAGAAGATACTATCATTGAAGACGTTTGAAATTTCCTTCAAGTATGCAATATGTTTAGAGGTATTGTCAGAGTGGACAGGAGGTTGGGCTTTGACAAGTCCTATGTTGTACTGTCATAACAGTACTTGGTAGGCATCAGGAATGCCAAGAGCTACATTTGTAAAACAATGGAACATTTCTAGAGTTGATTTTAGGGATTACACATAAGGTTTTATTGGGCTGGGGAAAGGGCTCAATGGATAATCTACTTATCACACAAGCATGATGACAAGAGTTTAAACTCTGTCTCTGTAAAAGTTGGCTAGGCATGGCAGAAATCTATAGTCTCAAAAATTAGGAAGTGTAGGTAATGTAATCTGAAGAGCTATTTAGACTAAGTCAAAATTGGTGATCTCCAGATCTAGAAAGAGACAGATCCTTCCTCAATAAATAAAGTAGATATTAATTAAGTGAGATAACCAACATCAGTCTCAGGCCACCCCATATATGTATGCATGCGTACATACCAAAAACACATGTACACTATACACAAATACACACACACACACACACACACACACACACACACTAACATTGAATTATCAAAATTGTACTTATAATTGTGAAATTTATTTAAGGACAAGCTATTCCATTATATTCCATAACAATTTAACATTGTTGAGAGCAAAGCTAATTATACCAGTACATGTGAATTCATAGTTACACATAAGTAGATTTACATTTATATTCATGTAGTACTGTAATTGTACATTTGAGTTTACGTGTATGTATGCATGCACACACACTTACTTATAAATAAGTCTTTGTACGCATAATAATGTATGCTTGGCTAGCTAGAAGGGCTGTACAATTCATCACAACAATAGCTTGCCTATCTGCAATATCTTTGCTCTTGGATCACCCAATGTTTGATGTTGTGGGATGGAAAATCTAGGAAGAAGGGCCTTTTATTCTGTTGGAGAAGAGTGAGCCATCTAAAGTTGAATGGCATAAGTTTGGAATCACTTGAAATCAGTGATCATTTTGCCATTCCTTCTTTGTTTCCCACAGCAATTAACTTCATATTTGGACAAGAATCAGTTTAGTGATGCCTCCTTTACCAGTCCAGAGTATCAGGGCATCATTACTATGCACATTAGTTTTTTGTTCTAATTTTTTATGTTGTTGCCTGTCACCTTCTCCTATAGTTACTACTACAATTACTCTAGAAAAAAAAAACAGTGCTCGGGTAGCATTTAAAGACTATGAAAGCATTCATAGAGGGATATTTTAAGAGGAGATAATATTTGAATACACTGTGGCAAGTATTTATATTACCGGGTGCTTAAACTCATTTAATCTCACTACCAATTTTGAATGACAGGCGGTTACAGGGAGAGAAGAGAATCAAATGAAGGCCCTAAAGTCATGAATCTCATGTAAATTCTCCTGGAAATTAGTGTATGACCTTGAAGAAGAAAAATTAAGTTTGTCTCTGCCAGCTCATAGGAATATGTTAAAATTCCATACAATTATGATAAAAGTATTCTGAAATGTAAGAGCTCATCACATTGAATATATTGTTATTGCTTAACATTTTTTTCCTGAAAATGTATCTCTCTCTGTCAGTAAGCTCAGTTGACAGACTATATTGCTGTTAGTTTTAACTGACAAGGGAGTATTTTTAAGAATTTAAGATTTATTTTAGGAATGGTTTTAAGATGTCAGGGGCTTGTCAACCACCTCTGACATGTCTTTATGGTAAACTGACTTAGGATTTTAAAGAATAATTCACTTGGTTTTCAGTCACTGTAGTGCAACAAGGTTGGTAAACTCAAGCTTCTCCTTGGGGTCCCTTTCTCCATAAAGATAAGAGAATGACAATTTCAGAAGAATACAGATGTACACAATAGTGACTTGTTGGAATTCAGTTTCTTCTTTCAGTTTTGCAAACGATAAACAAATAACAAGTAAAGTAATGTAAACAATCATTTTTCCATCTATTTGCTTTAATAAATGCCAAGATCTCACACATGCAAACCCCTTTGTTGTGAATTCTCCTCTAACAAGATATTCCTCTTAGACCACAAGCTGAGTTCCCACAGCACCCATCAGAACCTCTCCACTTGGATAACATTTATAAATTCAAGGGTTTTCCGGCTCAAGTTTCTCTGTTACCTCACAGATTCATTTGGGCTTTCTAATGAGTTGAAATAGCTAGAATGAAGGGTCTAATGGATCATAATAACTTGGCACTATAGAGAAATGAAAATTATTGAAGCATTGCAGGACCACTCAGAGTCATGCCAGAGGAAGATTACTTTCAAATGGTAGTCACAATCTGATTGGCACCAAAGTTGGAAAATATTCCTGAGTCATACCAAGTATCAAAAGCAGAAAGAGACCATGGCCCAATGTGTTTAATTTATTGTGATCTCTTTAATTATTTGGCTTTTAAGCAAAGCTTTACTAAGTAGTTTTTCATTAGAATAGAAAATATTATAGGGAAAATATAATTGGAGTAAGATTGAAGGCAGTTACCTTAAAGACAATGGATGATGTGGAGTCTAGAACAACTGATCTCACGGAGATCATTCCTTTGAGAAGAGGCTGGGAGAGTGATGGAGTAGAGAAAGAATGATCAAGAGATATGAAAATGTAACTAATCAGAACCAAGAATCTCTCACATGATATTATATAATGAGTCTGTAGGTAAGAGCAATTTCAGAAATCTGCAGCATGAGACTCTGAAAAATTTTAACATAAAGAAATGAAAGACATATTAGGACATATATTTAACATGACTGAAATATGTGCAAGGCATACTATGAAACATGATATGGCATACATATATACAATCATATTATCATGTAAATTAAAAATCTAACATTGTATTATATATAATTTTATATATCACATAAAAATAAAATTTTAAGATGAGCAAAGGGGTGAAGACCAGGCTGGAGAAACCCACAGAAACTGCTGACCAGAACAAGGGGGTGCTCATGAACCCCAGACTGATAGCTGGGAAACCAGCATAGGATTGATGTATATCCCCTGAACGTGGGTGTCGGTTAAAAGGCCTGGGAAGTCTATGGGGCCTCTGGTAGTATCCCTAGCATACGAATGGACTTTGGGAGCCCATTCCACGTAGAGGGATACTCTCTCAGCCTAGACACACAGAGGAGGTCCTAGACCCTGTTCCAAATGATATGACAGACGTTGAAGATCCCCCCATGGAAGGCCTCACCCTCCCTTGGGAGCAGAAAGGAGATGGGGTAAGGGGTCAGTGGGAGGCAGGTGAGGAGAGGAGGGAGAGGGAACTGGAAATGACATGTGAAACAAGCTTATTTCTAATTTAAATAAAAATAAATTAAATAAATAAATAAAAACCAGTGTAACAGAGAACTCCGAATGCATGAGGGCTGGCTCATGGGAAAATCAAGTGACAGTTTCATTGAGTCAGGTGTTGCTTGAGTGGTGTCTCTTATCAGAAGAGGCACTAATGCTGAACACGGTAAAAAAAAGAAGGCTGATGCTGCCATACAACTGTGCTGGTTTTCTCACTTGATGGCACACTCTGTCATTTCAGTCCGAAATTGCAACCGTGTTTAAAGACAGGTAAATTTTGGCACATGCCAAGAGATGTGAAACAGCAAAGCTAGTTTGGTTTAATTTCTGTAATTATGAACAAGCAGAAAGTGTGCATGAGATGTTTACTGAAAGCTTCCACCATGTAACACACGCCTGTGGGTACACACGCACAGCAGCCCATATGCATACATGCCCTGCCCTGTGGAAGTTGCTCTGGATATAGGAACCCACACAGCCATGAGGACTCCGCTGCGGTCTAAGCATCTCTCGGAATTCTCCATGCTGCTTCAACTTCTGAAGGGTATGCTTGGAGAGGAAGGTTGTGAAAGTAGGTTTTTGTCAGGGCTGTGGAATTCTTTAAAAGCTGCGATATGTTGACTCGTCTTACTGGTGATCTCATAACAGTCAAAAGTCAGTTTACATATCACAGGGGCACTGCTCTCCACTGGGATATATTCATATCTGTTGAAATAGCAATGCCATTTCATCCCCCATTGCCTAGACTCTAATTTCTGCCTGGGAGATGAGAATGGCCAGCCTTTGGTCACAATATGAGGGTTCACTTTTAATGATTTCATGGATGCTTCTTTGTTGTCTCCCAAATATCACCACAGCTTTAGTCCAACGTGCCATTTAGACCGGAGTCTGGGATTGATCTGTGATGAATGTCCTGTTGGGTACACAGGACCACGCTGTGAAAGGTAAGCACATACCACATTGCTTTGCAAAATGATTTCTATGTTGGGAGTTATAAAGCCACAGGCATGATCTTCCCCTGTTCCAGAAAAGCTTCAGTGCTCAACAGGGTGAAATAAACTTTCTTATCACATTTGTCACACAAATGCACTCTATTTTTATAGTTTATTTATTCTCTGAAAATTAGCCTATAACTCTCCATTTACTCTGAGGATATCTGATTAATGTTTTAATCTTAAAGGTTAAGCATTAACCTACACACTCTCTAAAACAGTGTTGCTCAAGTGGAAAGCCATCTTGTTAAGATTTATCTTACTGTCTACCCTTGGCACCATTTATTTTTCATAATTAACTTTTTGTCCTTAAAATGTGGCTTAAATTCATAGTTCATAGTTCAACAAGTGGCCTATAATTTACTGTAAATATATTTGAAACAAAAACAAAGTGTAATTTATTATAATGATTTATATCCCCTTCTAATCATTCTTAAACTGGTACCTTAATTCGTGTTGAGTTTCTGGGCAGCAAGAACATAGATATTATTTTAGGCAATTTCCATAATCATATTTCTTCCTTAAATATATTTGAAGAACTGTTTTTGTGTGTTTTTGCTCCAAATTTAAAAAGTGATGTGAGTTTCTTCCTTGAAGATGTGGACAAACACAACACATCCTCCCCCTATGTTTAATGCTGAAAAGAATTTCTCTTGAAGAGCAATGGCTGGGGATATGGGTGAGGCAGAGGAAGACAAACCATAACATGGTCATGGCCTTCCTTTACTCCTCCTCACCAAGGCCAAAATAAGGAGAGATATTTCTATCCATCTTTTCCTGATTTCTTGGCAGCCATCACCTGTTCAAACCTTCACCCAGGGAGAATTTGGCCAGGAGCAAGTCGTGTGAACACAGCATGCCAGCAGCAGTTTCCAGCAATAATAAGTCCTGTTTGTGATTATGATCTCATCTATGGATGAGAATGGGGAGAATGGTCCTGAAATAAGAGGGATTTATTTGCTGTTAAGAAACTGAACATCTTTAATTGTGTATATTTTCAAAAAGAACGAAAGAAAGGCATGCATATATATGACATTCTAATAGGACAGCATACCATCAGTGAGATGGATTTACATCAATGTCTGGTACCCCCAAGCTTACTACAGGCAATCTTTTTTAGCAACTGGAAAATGACAGCTTCTCTGTCACAAAAGGCTATTAAATCTGCTTATTTGGGTGAGCATGGTCTCTTATGTATTTATATTGCTTTGCTTGGTGCACTGTCCTATCTGCACATTAGAGTTTCTGAGACATCTGCAATTTACCAAGTTACATTTTATTTAACAAATATTTATTTTGCAAGTACCATATGTTAGGTAAAAGGTAAGACACTGAATACAAACATATGTGTTTTTCCATCTTTGTCCTCAAATAGCTCACATCCTTCTTTAATGTGGGTAAGAACAGTCACATGTGTTCTAGGGAGAATTCTAATTGAGGAAAATCAGCAAGGAAAGAAGTAGCTGACAGAAAGCATGATGTCCTTTCTAAAACTTGTATTATTCATATTAAAAAGAGAGTGAGGTGAGGTATATACACCATATAGCAAATGGTATATCTTAATTCTAATTTAAATTTGTCAGCTGAAAACAGTCTACAAATATTATTAGAGAGATAATGAGATAGTGTATTTTCTTAGCCAGAATTTGGGTTAAGATATTCCTTGAACATGTGAGTTTGCCATTTCAGTACTTTTATGAGTCAAAAAAACCATCAGATGGATCATAAATACTAATAGAAATACTTGTGAGATGTATTTGTGGATATTGAAAGACAGCAGAGGTCAGGCTCGGGATGGGCTACTGGTTATATTGCATATCTTGTGACCATTATGTGAAAGACTTGTTTGATCCCTGTATGCACACAACAACCAAACCCAACGTTTTACAACTGACATTGTCTTCCATGCTGTCACTATTCCTGTAGTAAGGACTTCCATAATCACTTAAGTTCTGGAGATACCCATTCACAAGTTAATTGACTATGATGAAGCCCAGTCAACTGGGTTGGCTCAGATTTGAGTATATGTATGCAGACTTAAAACGTCTGCCAATATTTTAAGATATGTACGTGTCGAGAAGACATGAATTATAACTTTATATTCTCTATTTCAATTTATTTCATTTGTGAGACTCCAGTCCTCTATGGGAGTTGTGATGAGTTAGATGCATGGAATGGACAATTAGAATTTTTCTCTCTTCCCTTTTGCAAGCCATCCTGAATTAAAGTTCTAACCAGTTCCAGAGTTCAAGGTATTTGTGTGCGTGTGTGTGTTTTTGGTGAGTGTTTCATAAAAGTGGACACACACTGTGGCTGACCTGTCCTGAATAACCAATACCTGAATATCCAAATATGTTCCAGCTGACCTGTTCCTTTTCCTGGTCATCACAATTAGCTTTCCCTTTAGATCTTTCTACCTACTGCTTCCCTTTTCTTCCCACTCTTAGAGGAATAACTGCTCAGGAAATATTCAACATCCTAAATCAAACCCTGGGAACTTACAACATCTATATCTTCATTTTTCCCATTCTGACTTCATCCCATTTCCTTTAAATAATGCATTTATTTATTCTCTGAAATTTTACCCAATATATTTTAATCGTATTCATGCCTCTCCCTCAATCCCTTCCAGATGGTGTCCCACTTCTATACTCAACCACCCTCAACACTCCCATTAAAAAAGACCCCCCACACAATACTACCCAACTATCCAAATGAACAAACCCGCAAACAGAGTCCAGTTTTGGTGGTGACTACTTCTTGAGTGTGGTTAATACACAAGGTGACTTTCCTTCCTCCAGCAGCAACCAAATGTCAATAGTCCCTTGGGTAGAGCAGGATTTGAACTTAGTTCCCATCTCTCCTCCTCTGTCCTTGAGAATCATCCAGTTTTTGTTTTCAGGCAAGATTTACAAGAAGTGAAAATGTAATTGAAACCACAAATCAATCTAGGAATTCCAGGTAGTACAAGATGAATTTGTCCTTTGAACTGAGGGAATGAAAAATACAAGCAAAATGGCCAACAAACAAAACTAGTGAATGGGATGAAAATTGTAAATAGAACAACGTATCAACTATTCATGATGTTCTTTGGCATGCCAGTTGCTACTTGTAGCCTGCAAACACGTACAGAGATTCTTTGCTGAGGAAGACTTACACAGAGGAAATAGAGCTAGGATATCAAAAAAGACGTTTATTAAGATTCTAGGCTTATAGCATTTAGAAAAACAAGAGAAATGGCATTGTGACGGTGTAAGGGATCAAGTGAGTACTGGACTATAAAGAAAAATTAAAAAAGAACACAAAGTTAATTAAGTGCCAGTGACACTTAATCAGGTACTAAGTGACTTTCGGCATCTGTAGCCTCAACAATTAATCATACAACATAGAGACCCTAAGAAAAACCATGACACATTAACAAAGAGAAATAATTCTATAGGAAAAAGTGAAACAGTACATTCACGGATTCCTTAAACCCCAAGTCCTCCCCAGCTGACAAATACTAAAAACTCACTAGTTGAAAATAGAGAAGCCCAAAGAGTACTTACATAGTAACCACTGAAAATGTGGAAGATAATTGACCCCAAAGGCTTAACATTTTAAAAATTCACCACGTTTCAATTTAAATTTTAAATGAAATTTAAGCTTAATTTAACTTACATTTAAATAACGTAAATTTAAAATTCACCAAATTTTAACCACAAGATTCACAATGGATATAAATGGAGCTCATTTTTCTTTAGTTTCAATTCCAAAATGCCATTTAGGTATTCTTTACTTCAGAGAGTTCTTAATCTGGATCAAGTACGCTCACTCTCAATTACAATGCTGCAGACATTTTCTGTCCCAATCTCAATCTTCAGTCCTTATGTCTTGGCTGCAGAAAGGCACTTATTCCTTCTTAATAATTCTGTCACAATTAGAATTGTGACAGCTGAGGTTTTTCGAGGCTGCTCACATGCAATTGTGCACTTGGAGGAGGGAGTGATTGGCTCTTGGATCTAGCACCAGATTTTGTGCCCAAGAACCACTTCTTGCCAGTGCAGCCTCGGTGCCGTGTTCAGGTGTCCAGTTTGGGCCCGCTGCCTCTGCACTGCTTTCAGGTTTGGCAAAGGCACCTTGTGAGCATGCCAGCTAACCTAGTATTGAGCTGAATGGGAAGTAGTGAGAATACAGCACCACAGCTCAGGCAAACCCATTAGATAGCAGGTTCCTCCTCGGTGGATGTAGTTCTTTCCGTAAGATGACTACATTCCTTCTGCCTTTAAACCTGGCACCAGCACCTGTTCAGTAACCAGCATTGAGCTCTGCATCCTGAAAAGGTCTGTTGATGAATGTTTTATTGTCCGGCCTGTTCCTGTCACCTTTCTCAGCTCCAAATCAACATACAATGACTTACATTAATTATTAAACTCTGCCCTAACTATTAACCCATTTTTTATTAATCTATGTATTTCTATGTATTGGTCTTAGCTTATCAGAGAATTCCTGGACCTATTGACTCCTTTGGCAGCTACATCATGACTCTTTTTGCCGAGTTTTCTTTGTCTATCTTTCCCAGAATTCTCCTTGTCTCCTAGTCCCACCTATCCCTCTGTCTCTTTTGGCCGCAGTGTTTCATTCATCAACCAATAAGAGAAACACATATACAGAAGGACATCCCCCATCAAAGGTCTTTGATGATACTGTACAGTGATTCTCTCATGCATCTCTAGTTGTTCTGTAGTTAGATTTTTAAATGTATATTTCTTGGGTCTAGACACTACAATGATATTATACCTTACTTATATTAGTGTAATATAAAATTTCCTTGCTGATTTTTCTCCTTGTCTATTTAAGCTTTGTTTTTTAGGAAGATGGAGTAAGAGAAATTAGGTCAAAGATGATGACTGAAAATTACATTAAAAAGTGATGGAACAGAGTGAGACAAAAGTCCTATCGGTCCTATTATATTATATTTTCCCTATTATATTTGATCTCTACTTCTGCCATTCATCTTCATTAGCTTTTCCCCTTTATAGTAAATGATATTATTCCCAAACCATCAGCTACAGGACTGTTGTGTAGCCTGAATTCACAGTTACATTTAAATATTCTTTTGTCAAACAATAAAGATTTGACCTGAGAAATTACAACAATGAAAAGGTAGAGGCAACATGTCTCCATATTTGACAAAGAACCCTACTAACTATTTTTTACTGTCTTCATTTTGCCTTTTCTGTGAAAATGAGAAGTCTAGAGATTCCACATTTTAATTAGTTTTGGGAAAGAGAAAATCTGGGAGGCTGGGGCAACCTACAGGGCTATAATATTTACTAATTTTAAGTATATAACACAAAAGAATAATAGTAAATTTTATTATTGATATTAGACATATAACAAGATAATCTCTTCCAGTGGGATATGTTTTAATCCTTAATGAAATCTCTTTAGCTCTTTTTAACATCTTATGCACACACACATATGTCAAGAATAAACACCAAATGATTAAACATTTAAAGGTTGCTCATATGTGGCTATGCACTTGGAGGAGGGAAGAATTCCACTTCAATCATGTGATATATAAATTGCTATGTATACTCTCACATTTTCCTTATTTATATCATGAAATGAAAATGGCAGGTGCCTGTTTATTCTGTTTAATTTTATTTTTCTGCATGTATATTTTAATTCCAGGAGAATATTGGACTTATTAACTGGTACATTTGTTAGGACGATGTGTAATACTTCATTACATAATTCCATCTCTCCTGAGGTCAATAAGATATTTTGAAAGGAGCAAGATGAAAGTAATGGTTTTTTTTGGCTTTGATAATGATTAGTGTACAACTGTTACTCTAACCAGCAAAGGAAAAGCAAAATGAGATGTGAGTATATGTGGATATTATCATAATATCCTAAGATTAAATAAGGTAAAAATCAGGTTACAAATTCAAAGTTATCCTCTTATTAAAAAAAAAACTTCAGAAAGAATTGTGAGGAAATTTTATGCACTAAAATGCTATTTCATGGTCTATAGTAGAGAAGTAATAAGTAATTATTGTCAATAATAATTAGTAGCAATATTCTTCTAATATCTGATTATACAGTTTTCATAATTTTACAAATCATCTTGTGGATATAATTAAAATACCTCTTAAAAGATTATGATAAAATCTCAAATCTGCAACATTATATTCCCACATATAAAGCTTCTATGAAATTTAAGATGATCAATCTATCTATTCCAAATTAACAACTTTGACCTAATAATGTTATTAATGTATATTGTAGTTAAAACATTCATGTTTCAAATGGAAAAGTCTCTCTCCTATCTGAGCAGAAGAGCATAGACAATGCATGCCTTCTCCTACATTATTCATGTTCCCTCTAAGTCTTGAGCCCTGCTACAAACTATTTTATTTGATAAGATGTCACAGACAGCAGAGGTAGAATGGCCACAGCCTTCTAATCTCCTTCATCTCTTCTTTGATACAAAGTATGAGAAAATGTAGCAGAGGGTACCAAGCCAATAAGAAGTGGGAAATCTTGGCAAAGGTGGATCTGAGCATCTGTGCTATTGAACAGAATTTTAAAACATGTACATCAGGGAAACATGGATAACATAACTCATTAATAGTTTTATGCCACAGTTTCTAAATGATTAATGTATGTGTTTTTTTTCAAATAAATGTACAGTTTGTGGTTGGGTTTTTTAATGAAGACCTAGATTTCTCTGGTGTGAATTTGTGTCACAGGTCAGCACCAACCTGTAGCCCACTACTGTAATAAGCAGGTACCCCTACTTAGACTTCTCCTGAATGAAGACTCTTCATTGAAAAGCAGTCTCTTAATCTATATTCAAATGTACACAAACACTTTATTAATTCAGAGATGCCCAGAGCTTCTACCCAAATGACAATATTTTCTGAGACAATTTCTTTCAATAAATGTTGAGTTTCCGTATGTTCCTCATAACAAGCTCTTGCTGTAAAAACAACAGCAACAAAAATATGAACAGTGTGTGTGTGTATATGTGTGTGTGTGTGTGTGTGTTTACAGAAAATGACCAATTGGATGTGGAGACATGATGTGTTATATTATAAAGGCTTTGCAGTATTCCAGTCACAGATTTCTTATTATGTTTTGGTTCCATCTTCAATGTCAGTGACAAGATTTTATTTTATTATCTGGTGAAATCTAATTATAAGTGGAGTTGGCAGATTTCATCTTGTATCTATACCACAATTGCAGAAAAGTATTTTTTAATCACTTTGTATCTGAGAAAAGGAGTGCTTAAGAGAAAAATCCATTATCCTGGCAGAGGAATATGAATGATATGTAAACATTGAGTTGGGTGGGTCTCTTGAGTCCCCTTCCCCCACTAAAATAATTTCACTGTTGGAAATTACTACCTTAGGTGTGCAGAAGGCTATTTTGGACAACCTTCCATACCTGGAGGATCATGTCAGCCATGCCAATGCAATGACAATCTTGACTTCTCCATCCCTGGCAGCTGTGACAGCCTGTCTGGCTCTTGTCTGATATGTAAGCCAGGTACAACAGGCCGGTACTGCGAGCTCTGTGCTGATGGATATTTTGGAGATGCAGTTGATGCAAAGAACTGTCAACGTAAGTCCTGAACTATTGATGTCCCTGACAGATTTGATACATGATACCTCAAAGAAGCTGATGAGTTCTTGAGTGGGGATTGGAGACTAAGAAATTATCTGTAATACATTGATGATAAATGCGCAGTGAAGACATGAAGTCTGCACGTTCCAAAATATTTCTTTGTAGTAATGAACAGAACAAACCCTTTAAATGTATTATATGCTAGTGTTGATTTTCGGGTTATACACATATTTATACTTATGTATGCAATAAAAAATTTTAAGTGAACTTAAATCTGTAGCAAAAAAAAAGAATTTAGAAATGATACAGGCCTAGTTGGCCTTCTTATTAGTATCAACTTAATCATTTGATTGAAATAAATTCATCTGTCCATATTATTGCATGGTACCTGTCAGCAGGTGTTAATTGCTTTTGCTTTCATATGAAGACTTTACACACTTTGTATTTTCCTAACTAGTATAAGAACATGTCAATGATTTCACACACTGGCATTTGTTAGTTGAGTAATTAATTTTTGTGCCAGAATTTTTTGTAGAATGTTATTAAAAAGTTTGAGGCAGTTTGGTACAAGGTATTCCTCCTCTCATCTTTTTCTCCTGGGCTATAGCACTCAGTTTTACATGAAATAACTTACGTTATAATTGTGTTATAAGAACACAGTGTACAAAGTAATGAATCCACATCAGGGTTCTGGAGCTCCTTGGCAGTTATCCACTTCACCGATAAAGTCTTTAGGAAGAAAGCTTTAAGACCAGCAACAGTTCATGTCTGCTGAATTAATATGGTAAACAGAGACTCAAGGCTGAGGTGAGTTCCCAGGACCTGTGGAATTCAGACACCATAGGAAACTCTGCCTGCTATCTCTGCTGGAAACAGAAGTGACCCTCTTTCAAGAAAAGATGTTTCTTTCTTAAATTGAGAAGCTGGGTGTTAGCTTTTTGTCCTTTCAGAATGACAATTTGTTAAGTCAAAAAAAAGAATCACTCTCTGGAGTAACTGGCATTTGTTAAAATCACAAACTGACTTTCTAAACAAAATTTCCCGCAAGATCAGAGTGACTTTAAACACTGTGGAATTTGACATTTCTGTGAAATATCAGGGAATATAAGAATGTCTTATGTTTATGTGGAACACCTGGGAGTTTTAGTCCCTAGTTGTGGGACTCAAGGAATGGTTTCCTCATATCCAAAGGGTCATGAGTTGTCTTTGAGGATTAGTAGATGTAACATATACAGGGGATGTGGTAAGCCCTTGATAGTGGAGATACTTGCCATTATCAGTCTTTGAAAGTGGTCCCTGTGGTAACTGTGTGTACTAATGGCTCACTAATTCTAGGTCTAATTAGCCATTTCATGGCTTCTTTATATGTCTCCTAATAACTCTCTCTACAAAGCTAGACATTCCACTCATTTTGTTATGACCTGTGGCATGAAACCCTATGAGAACAGAGAAAAATATGAGAACAGAAACAACCAAAAAGTCATCATCCATTTGAGTACCATTTGCCATGAAGTATAGATCTTGTTGTGATTTTTAAGTCTCTTCAGCATATAATTTGATTTAAAGTCTATATATTACTTTAGTGAATATTTTAATATTTTTCAGGGCTATAATATCTTCTGTATGCATAGAGAGTGAGCCCTCATCCAAAACAAGTTCATAACTTGTGATGCTAAGCACTGTAATCACAGAAAGCAGGAGGCTGAGGCAGAAGGATCACAGAGACATAGGCCAACCTGGGCTACATAATAGGACCATATGGAAAAACACATACAAATACACAAAAAGGTTTCTGAATATAAAATGCTTTATTTTTGTCAAGATAAATTTCATGAATATCCTATTTCTCAATAGATAATTACAAACTCTATTGCTTTTGTTATTTTTAGATGGCATTAATCAGTTACCACCATCTTTCTGGTAAATTTAATTTTATAGTTCCTACCTTTAAAAGAGGGGGTTAGTGGTTCTAAATAATTTGAAATTTGCAAACGTGCTCTTGAAATTTATGCAAAGTTACAATATGCAGAGCAATTCTCATGTTCACATGAAATCGAATTTTAAATGATGATACATTTTCCCTTATTGCTCTTACACTTTACCTGTATACTCTCCTTGGGTTTTTGACTAAGGTAAAGGAGTGGTCAATTGCCCGGGCCAGTTTCTTAGTGGCCTCAAGTTAGTAGACACTGAAGACTAATATTTGATTGAAGAGGGCCAAGAAAATTATAGAAAAAAAATGGTTAAGAGAAGTAGAACCTGGAACCAAGTGAGCAGCATAATATCATAAGATGACAAAGCACCTATTTTTAATGTATTTATAACCCATGATGTTCTACCATATTGAAAAAGCCTGGTATGAATAAATCCCATGTCATCTTCTCCTCACAGTTTTATTCTGGAATCAGTGCAATTATGTATACCATTAAGATAGACTTGCCAAAAGCATAGTAAGCCAACAATTATTACCTTTGTCAGAGAAACAAAATAGTTCTTAGAGTTATTCAGTTATATGTTTCAGAATATCTTTATAAGATTTTTCTAATGCAAAAGTTAATGAAGAGTAGCTAAAACCAGTATGTTTTCTACATTTGGAGATGAAATAAAAACATGTAAAATATAAGTGGTTTTAGCAATTATAATGTTAAATTCCTATTTAATGTTAAATTTTCTTATAGCATTCATACCATAAAAGGGATATATATTATTATTATTAGAGGTTAGCACAAAAACTGGCACATAGGAAATAAACATCCTGTTAAATTTTATTTAAAATGACATTAATGCTATGTCAAGAGGACTATTGATACTGAAAATACCTTAAATTTGCTTCAACTTTCCAGGGATACATATTTTATATATGAGATTATAACAAGTATCTGTTACCCCAATGCATTTTTGAAGAGGTAAAATAGCATTGACTCAGGAAACAGAGACTTCATGGCTCAAGCAGATTCCTGGATCTCTCCTAAAACTTACTAAATGGGTGACATTGTATATGTCATTGCTTCTTTTTACTTCATTGTCTTCACCTTTGAGATTATAGTAGCAATTGTATTAATATTTTAGTAGTGTGATGTGCCTAGCATATGTGAACTATGTCTTTTATATGTAGAGATGCCACAGCAATTAAATAACAGAATGTTTGAAGGAGTACTCAGCTTGGGTTTTGATGTTCCCAGACGCTACTGTTTTATTTAACAGCTCCCTTACAGATTTGAGTCTTGGATTTTTAGATCAGGGATGTGCAACCACAGAAGTCTATGCAAATATTTCCAATACTTAAAATATATTCCGTGCCTGAGATGCTTCTAGTCACAAGGATTTCAGGTAAGAGCTACTCGATCTATGTTGGGAATTTGTAGAACCGTAGTTTCATTTGCCATGTGTCCTGTCTTTGCAGCCTGCCATTGTAACACCAATGGCTCCTTCTCGGAGATTTGTGACACTAGAACTGGGCAGTGTGAATGCAGACCCAACGTGCAGGGGAGGCGCTGCGATGAGTGTAAGGTAAGGACCACTCTCACCTCCTTTCAGTGATGAATTCCATACACATACTGAACATGGGGATCAGAATTATTTACTTCTAAAAACGGAATATCTTTATTCAGTGAAACATTTTCTCAACAAGAACAAAATTTACTGTACTCTGCAGTTGGCCCGTGGTCCTATATGCAAATTTGTATAATGATTGCTGTAGCATAAGTCAAATGAAATATCCCATCAATTGGAATGTTATTTTCAGTATCCGTTTACAGCAATGGCTCTGCCCTGTGTTGTGGTTCCTTCAGGAGAGCCTGTCAACTTTGGATCCTGTCACATAGATACATTTTGTTATTCAAGCAAGTAATTTTCAGACATCAGACTGGCCTTTAGTAGAAAGTTTCAAAATATCCCTGCTTCTATCTCTTGAATAATACCATATGCTCATTAGCTTGTTTCCTTGTTTTTTCTTTCTGTTGGGTTTTAAAGCTCAGTACGTGGTGGGACTCAGCGAAGCAATTCTGTGAGCTCTGTGACTGCAGTCCCTTGGGTTCTGTGTCACCACAGTGTGATATGACGGGAAGATGTTTCTGTAAATCGGGCTTTGTAGGGAAACAGTGCAACCTCAGCAGGCAGGTGCATCATCCGGAAGAGCAACCGCACAGAGCGCAGCGGGTGCTGGGGTCTCCTCGGAGGTGGGGTTCCAGCGGTTCCAGCGGGTGCCCCAGGGGAACCTATCGGACCCCAGTGCTGGTAGGCACTGCATGACTTTGTGGGCATGTTGTGTTCTTGGGCTGTAGCTGAAGTGGCTCAGAAACCTTTTACCAGATAATTTTGGTCGCTAAGCGTGCAAGCTGTTTGCTAAGTGTGCAAACTTCAAATGCAGAAATTATGCAATGCCTGACTTGATGTTTTTTGTGCTTTTAAAATTGCATTTAAGTGCATAAGTTTCCATTAAGCATGACTGTGGGGATTGGAGAGATGGATTGCCAGTTAAAAGCATTTACTGCACTTCCATAGGACCCAGGTTTGGTTCACAACACCTAACTCACAATCATCTGCAACTGCACCAATGTGGTACACACACACACACACACACATGCAGGCAAAAAACATGCACAGAAAATAAAATATTTTTGAACGCATGTCTAAGGACAAACCAAAAAAATTTAGTTGAAGGAAGTTCAAGGTATCAAAAGTGACTTTTTTGGAGAATTAACAGCATTAAAGTAACATAAGCCTGACATTTCATTTTAACTAACGTTTTGCTCATGCGCACTCCAAGCAGAAGAGACACATACTCTTTAAATGCACAACAGACACAAAGTGAGGAAAACTTTTAACTTTTTGGCTCACAGCCGGCTACCTGTAACCATAGTTCTAGTTTATCTACGACCTCTTCTGGAATCCCCAGCATTTTCACTCATGTGCATGTACACATACACATATGTACAAACGGACATATATACACACACAGACACATGCACAGATACACACACATACAAATAGGCACATACATGTACAAACAGGCATACAAACACACATGAATATACACACATGTACACATAGACACACACACATACACACATTTACACATAGACACACACACATACAGACACATACACAGAGACAGACACACATACATGCACACATATACACAGACACACAGATACACCACATATAATTAAAAACAAATCTTAAAAACAAAGTATAGCCGGGCGTTGGTGGCGCACGCCTTTAATCCCAGCACTCGGGAGGCAGAGGCAGGCGGATCTCTGTGAGTTCGAGGCCGGGCTGGACCGACAGCCTCCAAAACAGAGAAACCCTGTCTCGTAAAACCAAAACAAACAAACAAACAAACAAACAAAGTATAGACTCTGAAGCCAGGCTGACTAATTTGGGATACTGATTGCCTGATTGTCGCAATGGTGACCTCAGATTTCACTTTTATGAGCCCATGTTGCATCACTGTGTAAAAAAGGGATAGTAGGTACAGCCATCTGAGACTACTATTCTGGGAGTTGGTATTTGTTAGAGTTGGAGAACAGTGCTTGGCACACAGGAAGTAACAAACAACTACTAGATTTTGTTACCAACCCAAGTGAGAGTTTATGATGGAGCCATCAGGCTTCCAGTGGGGACAGGATGAAAACTCCTGTATTTGAGTTTCCATGGAATCTCAGTTACAGACTGGAAGTGTCTGTCCCTTAGATGTATTTATTGGAGAGTTATCTTTGTACTTTGGAATGTAATTTGAGTACCAAAATTATTAAATTTTTATTATTTTATTATGATATTTGGTAGTTTTATTTGGGTGTAATTCAGTTTTTTAAACTACATTATACAAACGACAGAAAAGGATTGTAGCAATGATTTGTTTTGTATATTTCTTTACATAGTCAACTTTGGAATTTTCTTAATGACAACTGTGATTCAGAAATCCATTTTATATGTTTGATTCATCCATTAAAGAAACATGTATATTTGTGTGTATTTGCTAAATGTGGACAATTCAGGAAAGATGAGTGTAAAGTCATGCCTTTACAATCGAATTTAGTATATGAAGAAAGTTATAATACAATGGTCAATGAAAAGTTTTATAGTCAGATATTTTAAAAATTTAAGTATAGTGGGCCAGGGAGATGGCTCAAGAGTGAAAGTATCTGGATCTCAAGCCTGACACTCTGAGTTCCAGGCTCCAATTCACAGTGGAAGGAGATGACAGCTCATGGAATTTGTTCCCCTTCTACATGACACATGCTCTCACTAGTATTGCATGTATACAGCATACACTCAATATTAATAACAATAGCACATAAAAATGTAAGTTTCTGCTTTGATTCTAAAAACAGCCTGTTATCATCTAGACTTTCAGAATCCATGTGTTTCCACGTGTGGCTCTGTGTGTACATTTCTCTGTGTGTGTCTGTGTGTGCGCGCATGTGTGTGTGTGCGTGTGCATGTGTGTATGTTTATTTGAAGGTGTGTATGTGTGTGTGTGCGTATGAGTGTCCATGTGTTTGTCTGTGTCTGTGTGGGGGTGTGTATGTGCCTGTAGCTGTGTGTGTGTATTTCAGTGTGTATTTGGATGTATATGTCTGAGTGTATTTCCATGTTTGTGTTTGTGTTTCTGGGTGTGTACCTGGGTGTGTATGTGCCTGTGGATGTGTGTGTGTGTGTGTGTGTGTCATTGTACATTATGTAATCAGAATCACAGTCTAGATAATGTATATGCTGCTTTTTAGAATTTTTATGTGGTGTTGAGTCATACATGTATTCCTATCATTAAAACTGCTTCAAAATACATTTTACTTAATTGCCTCCCATTTTATATCATGAATGTACTATAACTTAATTTATTCAGTACCTTCTCTAACAGTGAAGATTTGAGTGTCACCATAATTACAGGATATGATAAACAATTTGTATTGAGCATGCTTGTTATTTAGTCATTTTTCTAATATCTGATAGTCTCTCTAAGGTTAAGGATTTTACATTGAAACGATTTTTGTGAATAATATCAGTCTTAACTTTATTTAAGTAGGTGAACTCAATTTAAAAAATATTAATTGTTGTTACTGCTTACATACTTCCTACTTTAGTAGGGTGAAATCAGCATTATGACTAGAACTTAAAATAAAGCCAGCTATAAAAATTAACATGATTATCACATTCAATCAATTCATTGTACATTTTAAACAATACAACTATTCTTAGCTAGTCATTTTAAGTCTAATTCTCATTATAATTTTAATTTCTCAAATTTATTTCTAATACTGCTAACAAAACATTAAAAAATTTAATGAAGCTTATTCATTTCTCTTTGGGTGATTCCCAATAAATGGCAAGATTAATTTTTACTAAGAAGTAATTATGAAGTCTAATTTTCCTAAATACAAATTATTTTGACAAAGAAGTAATTACAGAGAGTAATTTTCCAGATTAAAATGCCATAATAATGTGACATATTTTATATTTATAAAAAGAAAAGTGGTGTGCTTTAAGTATGATATATGGCTTTCATTTTTCTAATAGTAGTAATGATTTCTGAAACCACCAGTATTTTTAATCATAGTTACCCTGGGCCTGGTAACATGTATTTCAAGAATGTCTCCAAGCTGGCAATACAAGCTTGGGTAAGAAGATGATGTGGAGCAGGTAAATACGGTATTATAGTTTAAAACTTAGATGAAAGGCCTGACATTACCTTTCTAACCTCATGCATAATCTTTTCTCACAGACTGGTTTTGTTGGCTGTGATGCTGATCAATAATATTGAAAGCATTTGAATCAAGATTAGGCAGTTGATAAAGTCTTAAAGTAACCACTTTAGTATGTTAACAGTAAAGTGAGTAAAATTTTATGTTAAAACCAGAAATGTCATGCATAATCTACTTCATATTGCTATTAGAACCAAGGAATATCATAGAAAGGCTTATAAAACTATAAGATGGATACATGGTGCCTATTTTGATAATTAATTATTATAACATTTCAAAGTAACTGTATTTTTCCCTTTGGTCAACATAGAAAGTCCACTGAATAAAACACAGCTGTCAAAGCCACAAGAGAGCCTACTGAGGCCTGGGTTCCTCAGTGCCGACTGCTCTCTAGATTTCTTGCTTCTTGTTTCGGTATGAGTTCATTTGCTGACATTTATGTTTTCTTTTCTTTTCCGTGCCAGCCTGAAACCTTTGGTCTGCAATTGGGAAGGGGGTGTGTTCCCTGCAACTGCAATTCTTTTGGGTCCAAATCATTTGACTGTGAAGACAACGGGCAGTGCTGGTGCCAGCCTGGAGTAGCAGGGAAGAAATGTGACCGTTGTGCCCATGGCTACTTCAACTTCCAGGAAGGAGGCTGTACAGGTCTGTAAATGTGACTAATGCCCTGTGCGTTCAATTTTGGAATTTATACTCCTGGCTCTTGTAACAGTTTGTCCTGTTAAAGGAAATGTATGTTGAAAACAAGTATGTGATGAGGAATATTTAAAGTAATGAATATGTTAATTTGAAATAATTAACAAATAGAACGCAGCGCATCTGGAAACACTGCCCTGCCTGTTACTATGCACTCAAGTATTGAGCAAAAATCAGCAGACCCCAATGCAGAGGTGCCCCTTTGTATCCTCCATTCCTATGGATTCTAAGGCTTGAAGATTTCTGATATTCAGTGTTGCCTTCATTCCCCTTTCAAACGCAGACATCTTGACTTCTCCTACCACAAACAGACGCAAGAATTAAGGATTTTGTTGTTGTTGCTGCTGCTGCTGTTTGTTTGTGTGACACAAAAACTATGCTTGTATCAAAGCTGACTTTGAAGGCTTTACATTCTGGGTGAGAAACAAGTTGGATCTTGAGAGAATGCAGGTTGAAATTTCTAACATGATTCCCTGAAAGAATGTTTGTCTTATGTCCAGCCAGAGCTTTCACACAGATCATGAACTAAACACACAAACATGCATATGCACAAGCACACACACACACACACACACACAATCAGTCAGCACAATAGGACTAAAAGTACAGACTGAAATCAGCTTTTATTTATATATCATTAATTTGGAATTGGTGGCATTCCAACAACCACAGAAATGAACTACACATTTTTTCTATGTTCATTAACTTACAGCTATTACCTCTGTACTGTGTTCTCAGCATCATGGAAAGCTTTTAAAATGTTATCACTGAGTACTATAGCAAATTCCTGTGAGAATAGAAATAATATTCCAAAGTATTTTAAGTACCAGTATCTTTCACAGCATCTTCTGAATTTTAACCATATGGTTTTCATCAAAGAAAGTCATTTTTAGACATTTGTGATGTGTTAGATATATTCTAAGACCTGTGTGATCTCCAAGCTAATATCTGTAAGCACTAAAATTATAAAGAACCACTTAAAAATATTCTGCTCTTTAAGTGCGATTCTCATTAATATTTTAACATGATATGAATTAATGCAGAGCTATCTAAGTCAGGGATTCTATTGCTGTGATAAAACGTCATGACAAAAAGCAACTTGTAGAAGAAATGGTGTATTTCAGCTGTTACCTGATTTTGGGAACCTTGCTTCCTACTGTTTTGCCTCATGTAGGCTTGATAGAAGAGGAGGTGCCTAGTCTCACTGCAACTTTTTATGTCATGGCTGGCTGATATCCATGGGAAGCCTGCCCTTTTTCTGAAGAGAAAGGAAGAGGAGTGGATAGAGGGAAGGAATGGGAGAAGAGGGAGAGAGGCAAAACATGATCAGGCTGGGAATTAATTAATTAGGTATTTCATAAGAATACAAAAGAAGAGAGTATTATTCTTTGCACCAAATAGCCTATATGTACCTAGTGGCTCCATCAGTAACTAGTTTTATGACCTTGGATGTGTGATTTGACTACATTTTCTGCAATATTTGTCTTCTAGCCTAGGATATCAATAATGTCTAGGTCATTAGGATTTGTAGGAATTCACTGAGTTAATAATAGCTTTAGAGTAATGGCTGACTATCAGCACTGTGCAATTCTTACAAAAATTGTTTTTATTAACAGTGTTACTTGTAGTACACATTGTGCTTTGACAGACAAAACTAAGTCATTGCTCAAGTTTTCCTGTCTTACAATTACACTGAAATTCTACCTAGAGAATTTTGATTTCCAAACAATGATCCAGCTGGCCCAACATGTTTCTTAGTACATAAAGTTCAACATAATGCTATTTTTTCTTCATAACGAATGCCATATATAAACAAATCTATCATCTTAGCATTAGAGAAAACAATAACAATAGCAAAGAAAATAACCACTGGCATTTATTTGGCATTTACTTTGTGTCAATCATTGTGCTAAACATTCACAGCTGGTATGAAACACTTTGAGTAATCATAATTATGACCCTTTAAATTTAACGTAATCAAATACCTAAGTAGACTCAACTAAAATGACTTAACCATCAGCTAACCAATTAAAACTTTTCCCACACCATTGTTCTTCAAATTGAAATCAAATATTTGGTATTTATTTTCTTGTAATAATTTTTTAAATGAAGTGCTGTGCTTAATTATATTCTTACAAGTTGACTTAAGTCTACACACTAAGTGGCACACATCACTTATTATGGTTGGCTTTGAGGGTCTTTTGAAACCCAATTTTTACATTCCTCGAGAACAAGTTAATTTCTAGTGAGAAAAAAAGAATCCTTGGAATTAAAGTACTAAATCATGTCCTAAGTAAATAGAAATAATTCTACTTTGAAAGTTTTATAATGGAATGCTTTTTAAATATATATGAAACTGGAATATATTCTGTTATTTGTAACTACACACACGATGCACTGGATTTTAGATGTTGGGTATGTTTGTTTTATGGAAAAGCAAAGTCATCAGGAAACAAGTTCATTTTACAGTAAAGAAAACATTCATAAGTTTGAAATAAATACTACCTAAATACCCTTTAGAACTTATGACAGTCCCAGAAACCTGAGGCCACTCCTACTCAGCAGGAAACAGTCAGATGAACACAAAATTCCTTTCCCTTTGTAGTCTCTTGGGGTCTGGAATAAAGAGATGATAACCTCAAAGCCTCAGATGAGTCAAGAAACACTGAACAGGCAAGTCAGTCACTGATAGCATCTGTAGGTAGTTAGGGAGCTCCTGACAAAGGGGACAACATACCTAGATCCTTTGGGATTTACAACTTTGAGACTGCAACATAATAGACCATAGATGGTTGCACCTCAAAGTTCCCTTTTCTGCCCTACAGAGCTCCCAAGCTCTCCGAGCCTCATCACAGAACCCACTGCCCCCAAGAGACTGTTGCCCCTTGTTGTTCTAATTAAAGAGTGACTGGCTTATAAAAATCAATACATAAAATAAATACATGGACAAAAATATTAAACTGTACAGTATCTGGGTAGAAGATAGTTAAGAGAGGATTTGGTAACAGATGTCCTTTCCTTCTTGAAATTTAATAGAAAAATAAAAAGTGCTAAAATTTTGAAATTGCTAAATGAAATGCAGCATTTATTGATATGACACTTTTGTGAAAGATACTGTACTATGGTATAAATAATAAAGTATGTATACCCTCTCCCACAAGGATTCTTAAATGTAGTGTGAAAAAATGGAAAGAACAAATAATGTACTAAGAATCTTTGACTCATCTTTGTTTTCTTCTTCACTTGTAAAGCTTGTGACTGTTCGCATCTGGGCAACAATTGTGACCCCAAAACTGGCCAATGCATTTGCCCTCCCAATACCACTGGAGAAAAATGTTCTGAGTGTGTTCCCAACACCTGGGGCCACAGCATTGTCACCGGCTGTAAGGTGAGTGGATTGCTGTTGTCACCTGATGATTTTCTTACAGAGTTTTCATTCAGTTGAGGGCCATAACTGTACATTTCAATTCAATATCATATCACAAAATAACATAGAATTATCAAAGACTATCTTAAAGACACTGGTCTTACTTTCCATTTCACTGTGTTAGAGACACTAATGAATTGAATGCATGATGCCTACATAATAGAAGGGAAAGAGAAAATAAACCTATAATAAAGCCCCAAATAACTGTCATACTCTTAGACATAAGAAAATATATCTGAAAAAATGGACTGAAAAATTAGTTTGCCAATATAATGTTAAAATTGTGCCAAATTAACTTGGTTTTATTTTCAAGGAGTGATTAAAAGGAATCTGAGGAGTCAAATTAACTACCTTGAGTCAGAAAAATCCTCTTTTCCCTATGGATAGACCACAAAAAAATGTCAAAACAAGACTTGCTCTTAGCATCAGCAGTGGCGAATCACCTGCTAATGGCTATAGAGATATTCAAGAAAGACACCACAGTTCAGGACCATGTGGCAGCTTCCATGAGCTTGTGGTGTGGGCTTCAGTGAGCTAAGCTCATCTGAACCCACTGATTTGGAGGTAACACTGGAGAAGCCCTAAGGACTTGTAGACTCTGATATGGAAAAAGTGGAATCAACACACACTTAGTCCTATAGAAATCCCAGGGAAAGGAGGAACTTCAGGAAGATGGGGCATTTGCGGCTTGTTTGGTTCTTTGTTGTTTGGGTTTTTTGTCAAATACTAATTAAATGAGATTAAAATTCACTTATTTAAAGTGCAATGAGCCTTGACCAAGAATTGCAATAAATTAGCCATCCCTGTGCCGCTTTTGAAATCAGTTCTCCTTCACCCATCCATTGCTGCTTTCTAATAGCGTGGTCTGGTGATTTCTTCATCTTTACGAAAATAGGATAATACTCTGTTGTTTTCTATTTCTTGTCTCAAGGAAAGAGAATTTGATTTGCCTTCCATCCCTTAGTTTTATGCTTTTGAAGTTTATCCATCATAATGAAAACATCACAAGTTTGTTGTATTTAGTTGTTTAATAATATTACATTGTATATTTTACTGTAACTTGTTCATCTGTTTACTTTTGATAGACAGTTTGGAACATTCATTAATAACTTTGCTATTAACTTTAGTGTGGGATTCACCAGTATATTCATAAACCATAAAATTTAATTTCTCCTAAGAATACTCCACATCTTTGCAAACACCAGCAATTCTGACTATTTTAATTGTATTTAGTTGGTTGTGTATTCCTATCTTTTGCAGTTTATTAATTCTAAACAATGTTGGAGATCATGTTGCTTATTTAATTAGCTATTTGCCATGTATGTGTATTATTTTAGAACTTCTGTTACAAATGTTCTCTTCACTTTTATTCTGAGAAAGTTTTTCATTAATAAAAACAATTAGAAGAGGCTTTTGTGTATTCTAAATACACATTCTTTAACACACACACACATACACACAACGAGAATGTAACTTGTTTTTTACTTAGTATCTTCATCTATTTTTATATGTTTAAACAATTTTTTGTATCATTTCCTTTCTGGATCCTGTTTCTTATATTTTTCCTTGGAGGAATCTATTTGCCTAAGTCTAAATATTTCTTTTCCTGTGATTTTTTTATTTTTTTTTATAATTTTAGCTTTTAAATTAAGATTCACATTTTACATTTAGTATCAATTTTTACCTAATTTGAGGTAATAAAATTCACTTTGTTATGACTGTCCAATTTTTCCAACATCATTTCTTGAAAAGACTGGTTTCCTACTGCATTAACTTGGTCCCGTTATTAAAGTAATTGGTCTCATGTTCATGATTTTTTGACTCTTATATTTTCTTATATAATTGTGTGAAAAGTATAATGTTTTCATCAGTGTGGTTTCCTAGCAAGGAAAAAAATCATATTATAAGTCCTTCGGTCTTGTTTCTCATTCCCAGTATTTTGGGCAACTTGAGGTAAAAATGAATTTTATAATTTGTTGTATTCATTTACACTATTTATTCACTGATCATTTGGACACTTGTGAACCTTGCTTTTATGCTTTCATTGGGAAGGTGACTAAAAAAATAAAGCCAAACAAACAAGCATAAATCTAGGGCAAGTGAGTCTCCTTCTAACCCTTCTGATAACCGAATTCATTGTGGAATTTCTCCCATCTTATAATCAGAACCATTAAACAACCTAAGGTTTCTATGATGTCTAGAAATGTTTCTTCCTCAATGTCTTCAAAGCTTTACTTTCTCCCACCACAGAGTTCCATTTCTTCCCTGTGTACATTGGAATTCAACCAAAATCTCGACCATTCTCCTGTCTGTCTCTAGACTTCTCACAGCAAAACTCCATTTCTGAGTATATTGTTTGCTCCTGTAAACAGGTTTTCTAAATAAGTACCACTGTCTCTCAGCTCAGCTCTTTGCTGGGCTTTTGTTTGATTCTTCTCTCTAGTGTTACAGCCTGGAAGCTGCCTCCAGTCACAGTCTCATTTCTTTCTCTTTGCTCACAAATAATAGTTTTATACTTTATTATCCAATGTCTAAAACCATTTTTCTGTTTTTTGTGTGTTTTATTTATTTATTCATGTTTCTTTTATAGTATAATCATTTAAACTCAGAGGTAGGTATTTTGGTGTGTGTGTGTGTGTGTGTGTGTGTGTGTGTGTGTGAAACGTAACAGGTCCAAGTAAAATGAGAGTCAAACTGTACCTGGATGGTTTAAAGTGGTAAATTAAGGCATTTTAAAAGGTAGTAGCAGTCCTTCCAGTCAGTCACCCTGAGTTTAGGACTCCTGTAATGCAGCAACAAAGTGTGGCCTCTTCAGCTTCATGACATTGTTCTGTGTATACAGGTGGACTATATTTTTCAGCCTCGTGACATTGTCCTGTAGATAGATGGGCTCTATTTTTGGCCTCATGACATTGTCCTGCATAGACAGGTAGACTATATTTTTGACTGAATAGATGGGAACTATCTTTACATATGATAAAAAGGAAGGAGTTCATGAACTTCCACCTCACCGTGAGGAGAAATGGACAGTTGACGGCTTCTAGGGGAGGAAGCATCCATTTTATTGAAGGTGTGGCTCCTTGTAAGGCATCCATGCTCTGGTGGCTTCCTCACACCAGGAGTACACTGACTACACAAATTGGAGCTGACAGGTTATTTAAAAGTCTAAAAAGAGAACACATAGTAGGAGATAGCTGGGGGTGAGTTTGGGAGGAGTTGGAGGAGGTGGAGAAAGCAGGGAGTGAATCTGGGAGAAGTTAGGAGGAGGTGGAGAAATATGGGGGTGGGTCTGGGAAGAGTTAGGAGGGATGGAGAAAGCTGGGGGTAGGTCTGGGAGGAATTAGGAGGGGTGGAGAAAGCTGCAGTTAGGTCTGGGATGAGGTACCAGAAAGTATTGAGGGTGCACATAATCAAAATACATTTTACAAAATTCTCAGAGAATTCAAAAAATTTTAAAGTAAGTGAATACTGGACTAAAATACACTGACCTCAAAAAGAATTTAAGTATTAGTAATTGTTTAATGAAGCTCAGACCACGCTCCAATATGTGATCAGAAGGCATACACACTGGAAAAGACACTCATTTTCTTATCTTTCATGGTATTAAGGTTGACATTCTATCATGCTACACTTTTAAAAACAATTTTTCAAGAATTTGACAGTTTTTATTGAGTATAAATAGTGCCCTAAGCTTCTAAGTGATTATATTATTATTATCATCATTATTATTATTTGCATTTTAAAGTCAAACCTAAGTTTCTATCAACTTTGTCACTTGGAATAGTTTTGTTAAAAAAATAAAGACATGGGAGTACATTTTATCCACAAAGCTTACAATAGTGCCAAATTTTAATGAAATTCTTGAAATCAAAACTGATTCTTTATAATCAGTGCAGGCATCAACCCATATACATATGAATTAGTGACTTTAAGAGTTATTTGGGACTTACCCTCTTACTGGTCACTGAATAAACATTATATTGATTGAAGTCTCAATTGAATGTTATTACTTTGAACTATTGTTTAAAGCAGCCCAAATTTCTGAGTAACTGCACATTTTGCTATTAGAAGGATTTATAAAAACCATGTGGCTATTAGAAATTATTTATGAGCAGACATTCTCCTATTGGGTGAGTATAATTTAAAGTAACAGTGATTTGGAACTAAGAGAGTCTCTTCCTTTTATGCCATGGAGAATTGCTCCGTGCTGAGGTGTGTGCACACAAATCATTTGAGCTGTCACTGCAGTTGCAGTAGGATACCAAGCCTGCCTTTCTTCACTAGCGGCGGAAAGACGAATAAATCCTCTGTTCCTAAACAAACATTACATCCAATTATAAATTAAGTTTGATGTTGGGTATAGTGCTATCTGAACACACAGTTGTCTCATTTATTCCCACAGTAATTTCTCAAATAAACTTCCTGATCTGGAATGATTCCAAAGTCTATTTGTACTGTCAGAAATCCTCAAGAGCTAGTTATTTGATTGTATACAACAAAACCGGTTAGAAGACATTTTATATGTTTGTCATCTAAAAGTAATGGTGCTTTTTGGAACCTTTTAAAATCTATCCCATGGTTATAGTTTCCATACCATATCATTATTTTCTTTCTATTTTATTTAAGTGAGTCCACACATACTCAGTGAAACTGGCAAAGGAAAAAATGTACATGATTTACTAAATCATTCTGATTTTGGAAAGTACATTCTACATCTGCTATTCTTTAAGCGAGTTATATGAGGGTTATTTTATTTATCAGAGTTCTCTAAAGGAACAGAAAGAGATATATGTATATGAATACATGTATATTAAAAGGGGCTTCATTAGAATGACTTATGAGACTTGGTCCAGGTAGTCCAAACAAGGGTTGTCTCACAAAGGAAAAGAGACTCCTGTAGTTGCTCCATCCATGAAGCTGGATATCTGAGAAGTCCCAATATGGTGCTGGAGTCCTAGAGGATTCCTGGAGAGCTGCTGGTCTTCAGTCTACATCGGAATGACAACACACCTGGTTTCAATACCAGCAAAGAAATAACTCAGCAACAGGACAAGTGAACTTGATAGCAAGAGTGAAGGCAAGCAGGCGAAGAGCAAAGCTTCCTTCTTCCACACCCTTTTGGGTGGCTGTAACAACGCATAGACCAAATTTAAGATGGGTCTTCTTGTTGAAAACAATCTAAAAAAAACCCTCACAGGACAGCCTAGATCTTGGGTTCCAGTTGATTCAAGATGTGCTCTAGTTGACAATCAAGATTAGCCACCAGAGATGTGGTACTGGGTTATCTGTATCTTAGAAAGTGCATCTCTTAGAAGTCACCTTCTTACTCCATCTCTCCATCCCCGAAGTACCCTGCTGAGTTGGGAACCCATCCCTTGCTTTACCATTGGACAGTCTTGAATATTCCTGCATCCCTGTTTTAAATTAAGGAAAGGGGCATATGCCTTTCTTTTTTACTTTCTTACTAACCTGTAGTCCCAAAGAACTTTTCAGACCCCGTCCTGCCACTTAACTGTGACTGTGCAAGTTTGAAAACCTCTTACAGCCTGTTTTTCATTATCTGTAAAATAATAACATGAAACCACTTCTATGGAGTATGCATGTCCATTGTGTCTTCTCCTCACAGCATCAATGTGAGGTGGTCACTGTATCATTTATTTTTAAGGATAGAAAAATCTGATGCATCCAGAGGTAAATTAACCTGACTCAGGCTATATGGCTAATAAGTAGTAGGTGGAGATGAAGCTTAGGTCTGGACACCTTATTGCTCTACTATTCAAGTATTAGCTAACACTTGACCATACGTCCTGCCTTTTACAGGATTGTTGTAATTGTAAAATGCAATGTTTGTGTGTATTTAAAGGAGACTAAAAGGAAACAGACCAGATTAAGAAGTTGAGAAAAATACTTAAATCTAAGTGTGTTTTTGGAATTGAGTTCTATTAATAGCCACGGCAATCTTTGAAGTGTGTCTCTCCATCTACTCCGTGTCAATGTCAAGCAACTAGAGTCTTCATCAAACACCAACACTGTCAACCCATATCCCAGAAGACTGGAACAAATACCCAAGAATCTATACTTTTGTTGAATTTCTCACTCACTCACTCACTCATTCACTCACTCACTCACACTGCTCTCCCTCTTTCTCATGTGTGTGTATGTGTAAAAATGTTCATATAGTTCCAATCACATAATCAACTCCCAATATCTTATTTATATTTAAATTTTAATTAAATTTAATTCCTCCTACATTATGAAGGAAGGAAGAATATATATATTTATATAATACATATTCATATTTATATAAAGGGTTTGTTTTGATTTGGTTTCTTGTTTTTGGTCTGTGTATACTTTTCATTCTATTTTAATGTTGGACTTGGTGTAATTAAATAAATGGAAAGTGGAAGCCAGCCAAAAAAAAAAGAAGGAAAGAAAGAAACA
This sequence comes from Mesocricetus auratus, assembly GCF_017639785.1. Taxonomy (NCBI): domain Eukaryota; kingdom Metazoa; phylum Chordata; class Mammalia; order Rodentia; family Cricetidae; genus Mesocricetus; species Mesocricetus auratus. The sequence continues at coordinate 20,253,774 of NW_024429199.1, forward strand.
AACGTTTGTAACAGCCTCAGTTTATATCACTATTTTAAACTGACTTTTTAAAATTCTTTTCAAGGGTGCGTGCATGCACACAGACATGCCTGTGCCTGCCACAGCATGAGCATGGAAGTCAGGGGACAAATCTCTGGAAGCAGTTCTTTCTTGTCACCCTGTAAGAGCAGGTCATTAGGCCTGAACACAAGCACAGCACTACTCTCTACCCACTGAGACATCTCACTAGCCCTAAAATTACTCTAAATGGCAATTCCTCCTAGAGCCTCTTCCCTGCATAGCAAAGAAGACATAGAAAGCTAGTTTCCTATCAGGGCTGAGGGGGTAGCTCCGTCAATCTAGTGCTTGGCACATGCACGTGGGGCCCTAACCTTGATCCCTGGAACACATAGAGATAGCCTAATTGATGGGCCCACAAGCTCCTGTAAGAGACAGTCTCACTTGAGGGCGACAGAAGCATGTGCATACACACTTGCCAGCACACACACACACACACACACACACACACATACACATACACACACATATACATATGCATACATGGGTGCACACATGAAATAAATAATGTCATTTAAAGTAACAATAAGGGAAACAATAAAACAAAACCTATATTTCTAGATTATCATACATTTTCTTACATGCAGGAAGCCTTTTAATTCTTTGTTTACCAACGTGTCCCAAAGGACTGAACTTCAGCATTACAAGCATGTAGTAGATACATGGTTCATATGTGCATAGTGGGATAGAAACATCAAGGTTAAACTATTGAGATGTTTCGTATGCAGTTGTGTCAACAGATGATGCTTTTCTCTCTTCCACAGGCTTGTAACTGCAGCACAACTGGGTCCTTGGATTCACAGTGCAATGTAAACACTGGCCAGTGCACCTGTTATCCAAAATTCTCCGGTGTGAGATGCTCGGAGTGCAACCGAGGTCACTGGAACTACCCTCACTGCAGTCTCTGCCAATGCTTCCTTCCAGGGACAGATGCCACAACTTGTGATTCAGAGACTAGAAAATGCTCCTGTACTGATCAAACAGGACAGTGCACCTGTAAGGTATGAATAGCTGAAGTGCTGCAAGGAAAACCCTCATTTACTGTGGATTCTATGGCTCAGTTAGACCTCCATTCACTGTTTGCTATGCTTGCTACTTTAAGCAACACAAACAAACATTCAAGGCTAGACACAGATTTCCTTGATGTAAGATCATTGGCATGCACTCCTCTTTTCAAGAACTTAATTTCAACCCAAACCCAGTCTTGTTTCTTGTCAACACACAAGGTATAATTTCTATAGTGCTTGAAGTTGTTTTTCTTCTGTGTTCTTCTTGCTTAAATAAATGCCTGTGGAGTGGTCAGGGAGGGCTTTCAGGCACAGCCAGAGGGAAACCACAGTTGATAGCCAAAATATCACAAACTATTTCCCCTGCAGTTAATCTGCAGCCACTGAACACTTTAGCATATTTACTGCTGTGGAAATTCAGTAAAATTACATCACGTGTGTAAGCTAACATAACAAACAGTGGCTAAGTATGTGCAAATTTCAGTTGTCATTAGTACTGTTAAATGATGTAGAAAAACAGCCAATTAAAATGGGTAAGAGGGATATTTTTGCCCCTTATATATTCCTGGAAAAATAACCAATCCCAAGAAAAATGTGGTTAAAACAGTGTCACAGATAGCTTTTCAAGCAAAGTCTATGCAAAGAAAGGCAGGGGAAATGGCAGATTGAAATCGGGGAAGTGAGCAGCTCTTGAATTTCAGAAACAATATCCTCTTTCCTAAGGAACCTAGCTTATCAGATTAACATACTCCACACATACACACTATATTATGGTCATGTGCTATATTTGCTGCATGTTGTATATGTATTATACTATAGCATTTGTATAGTATTAGATATGCAAATGTTGAATTTTAGCATCCTGACTTTTTTCGTAGCTAGCAATCATTGGTTTCTTTTGCTCTTGAAAATCTTATAGCTCACAGAGGAGTCTTAGGAAATGCACTGCTAGATCCCAACAACAGCATACAGCACCCTTAGTTACAGGTACATTTAGGAATGAAATACCTTTTAAAGTACCAAGAAATCCTGACAGGGATATGAGCTGTAAATACCAGAGTCTTCATTCATTCCTTTTATTTAGCTAAATGAAAAAGAAATGTGCTGTTCTCCATTGTTCTTAAGTTGATTTCTCTTATGACAATGACCCTGAAGCACCCTCCTCTTTCTACAGGTGAATGTAGAAGGTGTCCACTGTGACAAGTGCCGGCCTGGCAAATTTGGACTTGATGCCAAGAACCCACTTGGCTGCAGCAGCTGCTATTGCTTTGGAGTTACTAGTCAGTGCTCTGAAGCAGAGGGTCTGATCCGCATGTTGGTGAGTAAGAAGCCGCTGAGCCGTGTAATGGTATAATGTTCATTCCTGCAGGAATCTTTTAGCCGGGCCCTGAGGGGCGGTAGGAAATGGCAAAACATTTAAGGAACCTTGTCCCCTGTGTGCATTCCCGAAATGGTAAAGGCTCTATGTACCATTAGGCAATTGGCGTAAATGCCTCTTTAAAATTCCTCCTAGAAGACTGTTCACTTACTGTTGATAAGGAATTAGATGGCAAGTGGAAACGGGAAACATTGCCAGGGAGGCATGGTGTTCTGGCTTGAGAAGCCTCTACATCCTGAGGAAGGAGGTGCCGGAGTGTGACTGCTGACATCGAATGCAGCCCTGAAAACCACAGCCTATTGTGTGCCTTCCAACCAGTCATAGGAAACTATCCATTGTTTGCATTTGGGATTATGCTCATTTTGACTTTAATTTCCATTTATCTCTCCAGAATTTAATTTCAACTTTTGTCAGTGGGAAAAAATCTTCCAATTTTTATAGATTATGAGTTTTATTTTGCAAGTCTGCCCTCACCTGCCATGTCTCATTTCTTCTTCTTGTGACATCACGTCAAAGTAGGGACAGGAACTCAGATGGGCATGTCTCCATACTTAGCTCTAAAAGAGTGCTTCATATTCATGCACATATTCAGCGTCCTGATGAAATGTGACACCATGCAGGTGACTCTGAGTGATGAGCTGACCGTCCTGCCTCTGGTGGATGAGGGCCTACAGCACACAACTACCAAAGGCATTGCTTCCCAGCACCCAGAGATTGTTGCAACAATGGATGAAGTCAGGCAAGAGCTCCATCTGGAACCTTTTTACTGGAAACTCCCAGAACAATTTGAAGGAAGAAAGGTAAAAATGACCCTGAAATTCACAAGTGAGCAAAGTAAAACAATGTTTGGGAGCCGGGTCATTTGGAGGTTTACCTAATCATCACTCTTTATCCTATTTTTTTTCAGTTGATGGCCTATGGGGGTAAATTGAAGTATGCAATCTATTTCGAGGCACGGGATGAGACAGGCTTTTCAACATACAAACCTCAAGTTATCATTCGAGGTGGGACTTCTACTCATGCTAGAATTATCACCAGGCACATGGCTGCCCCTCTCATTGGCCAGTTGACAAGGCATGAGATTGAAATGACAGAGGTAAATTTTGTAGTTGTTTGGTGAAAAGATACTATTTTTTTCATGCAGTTTTATCACAATGCACTTTTTTATTTACAGAAAGAATGGAAATATTATGGTGATGATCCTCGAATCAGTAGAACTGTGACCCGTGAAGACTTCTTGGATATACTCTACGATATTCACTATATTCTTATCAAGGCTACTTATGGAAATGTTGTGAGACAAAGCCGGTAAAGTATGATGGAGAGCACTCAAGTTCTTGTTCTAAAGTCTACAGGGCTGGTCAGGGAGACACCAGAAAAGAATCCAACAAGGGGCTAATTTGGAACTAAGGTGATAAAAGACAAACCAAAGGAGGCTTCTGATCACTTGGGAGAAGATACCATAAATTATCCCCAGTATATAAAACTTAAGAACAATATCCTTATTTACATTAATCATGGTGAGTTTAATGCACCAGGAAAAGTTCAGGATAGCACAAAACACATATATTTAACTGTAATGTTGTAAATCTGTTGTAAGATTATTGATAAAATGACCTTGAAATATGAAGATGAGCATTCAAGGCCAAGTTAGTCCAGTCTCCTCCATCCTTGAGCATTCCCATCTACCCATGCCAGTGTAACATATATGTTTATTTACTCTGGATATCATGATGTAACTTGATTGAAAATCATAGTGAAAAAAATTAAACAGATGAATTGAAGAAACGTATGTGACACTAAGGAAGCTAAACTGGGAATATTTCAAGAGAGTACTCAGTGTTTCCATGTGAATCAAAGAGGCCAATTGATGGAGACATCATTGAGGATGGCACTTGGGACCATACCAGTGCCTTTTCCAATATCAATTTTCACTGATGCCTTTGTTTAGAAATTGTCCCAAGTTAAAGAATGAAAGACACAAAGAACCTAGTACTGAAAGTGCCAACTATTGTTTTCCACAACTCTGATTACAAAATGGTGGGATGACCCAGTGACAAAAGTCAATGGATGTTTATCCCATTTCAAAAATAGATAAGCATGTTTATAGACTATGATAAAACAAGTATTTGGAAAGAGAAAATAGAACAGAATAAAATAATGTAGAATAAAGAGAACAGTGGAGGCTCCAGGAGACACCTTCACTAGCAGAAGGATCATCCAATAGATGAAATGAGAACTCACACAGATATAATTAAGTTCTCGGTGCAGAGACTGAACATTGTGTTGAATTTACTTAGTAATTCAATGTCTCCTTCGCATGTTATATTCTTTCATATTCTGGAGAACATGGAGTGAATACATGTTTGTAAAATAGTCATATGACAAATGAATATATCAAGCTAAAGAAAATAAACACAAAAGAGGAAACCTCTCATAGTCAAACTAATGAATCCAAAATTTTCTAAGTTTCAGATATTTGTACTGTGCTAGGCATGCACACAGTCTCCCTGAGAACTCCTTTTTGTCTAATGGAATATTCATGCTGTTCACATCATTTGTAGGGGGGGGTGGCATTCAGTGAAAGAGTTAATCACGGACCAAAATTCACTTCCTCATTTTTATTCCCATCGTTTGCCATAAAAATAAATACATGGACTTATGGGGAAAAAAAGCACTGTCTCTTGTTTTGTTAATTATCTTAGCATAGCAAATGTACACTAGTAATAGAAGCCAAAGTAGGTTTGCATATTAGATACTCAGGGAGACTACTTTGCAAATTCCTGTAGACCACAATAAGAACTTGGATGCTCATAGAAAATGTTGATAATGTAACCAATAGGACCAGTGTTGTCTTCATTTTTCAGTATACATCACTTTTTCTAAGCCCTATCAAAACTGTTGTAAGCTCACCAAAAAACAAGTAAGGCAGATACATCACTCACCTGATTATTGAAGACAGTGGAATTCTGACAAGATTAAAAGCTTTAAAATGTGCCCCCAGGAGGACATAATCCCTCACCTTTATTGTTACAGCAACCATATCAGTGTCCAAAACAGAGTTTAAGAGTTACACGTGTAGTATGAAGGAAGCAACTTCTAGTACTCATTTAAACGGAAGCCATATCCAGACACAAGCAAAGCCATTGCACTTCCTCCTCCTCACCTCCGTGACCTTTCACCCACATGTGAGCTCCTCTGATCACCTGAGAAACATTATTTACGGCAGAGCTATCTATTGTTGCTACTGAGAGTCTCTAGATTTTTAAACATAGCTTTCTAGTACAATGCATGTACAAGAGAATGAAAACAAACAGATATGTATCTTCTCAAAGTAGCTATGGAGCCCCACCGGGTTTCAATGGAGAAAATGCTGGTCAAACAGGCAACAAGTTTTCCTCTTGCTCTGCAGAATTCAGGGAGCATAGAGCATTAAAGGCTTTCTTATGGGAGAGGAGTGACTGTTTACAGTTCACAACTATTATGCTACTCTAAGGAGGAGAAGGTGAAACCTGCATTTTAGCCCAAAATTGGTTTCAATAAGGCTCCCAAGTGCAGATCAAAATGCTACTGATACCAGCACGCACATTCATAATTCAGTAAGACTTAGCTATGCTTGTTATAAAGATTATGATTCAACCTCCTTAGGCTGTTGCAGGTGCCTTTTATTGAGGAAAATCTATTCAGTGTTTCACTTAAAAGTTTATTTGCAGAACATTTTCATGTTGCAGTTAGTCAGTCATGAAATAGTCTGGGTTTATGGACTGCATATATATTTTAATGCATAATTTCAAATTAATGAAGAAGGTATCAGTGGGTTCACTGGGAATATATATTTTTTTCTTTCTCACCAATAGAAAGGGTGAATTAAATCACTTGAAGGATTTATCTAATAAAGCTAATAAAATATTAATTTGGAAAGCTCTTTATCCTCTTAAAGATCAGGGTTAGATCATGGTCTGTATTGTTTTCTAGGAGGCTTTCCAAAGTTCTTAAAAGGACACCAGAGGCTCCAGAGGAAAAATGTAGTAAATTAAAAGCAATTTCACTAGTGACTACAGGAGACATTCTAAGAGAGAGTGACCTTGGGATGCCTGTTTGAAGGAATATAAATGTCTAATTAATTGGCCATGTCTGTATGAAGCTACTCACATTTGAAAAACTGGGGGGGTAAAAGTCTTTATAATAACTTCTCAACAGGACAGCAGACATCCAATTTACTAAACTCCTTAGGATTTATGTGGATATTTTTCTAATGCATGAGCTCAGACTTTGAGGAAATAAAAAAATATAATAATAAGATGTGGCAACTGAGCCCCTGGAATTTAAGCAGCTTCAAAACAATGTAGTTAATAGCTTGATGGCCCCTTTCTACAATGTATAATATCATGTTACCTTGACAAATGTGTGTGTTTTGGTTCATTGAAAATGAGAAAGCAAAAGAATTTACCCGTGACTAGCAATAACCTGAGGAGGTTCTTCATTAAGGCTTGACTTGTTGAGAGAAGCTGTATGTGGCTGTATGATCACGGACTTTGCTCTCTCCTTCTAGCATTTCTGAAATCTCCATGGAAGTAGCTGAACCAGGACATGCGACTGCATCAAGTCCACCAGCACACTTGATAGAAAGATGTGACTGCCCCCCTGGCTATTCAGGGTTGTCCTGTGAGGTAAGATCGCTACTGCTAACTTGCTTAAGCTCAGCTCTCTTCCAGAGGCAAACAGGAGTCCTTTCCAAACTCACTTTGCACTTGACTTCCACGTGTACTCTTACCCTATTCATTTGATCTTTCACACACAGTATGAGACACAGGGGCAATGTGATAATGGTATTGTTGCCTTATAAAGAATCGCATCTGAAGGGGAAAGTCTGGTAAAAATTAGGAGATTTGTAAAGAAATGTCACAGTCAGAGGGGGCGGTGAGTGTGCTTCAAAAGGTTGATTTGTTATAACTCATCTATTTTCTTGGCATCATTTCTGAGCAGTGAGAGGCATTTAAACTGCAGTGATTGTAAGATGTGATTATATCTGTTTTGAGAGTGTTTCTGTATAGAACAGACAAAATTTCTGCACTAAATAGCAGGCTGTTCCATTCAACGTAGTCTTCTCAAAAGGACATAAATTTGTTCCAATAGTGCTATTATCTTTCAGCCACTACAATTTTAAAACAATTTTTTTCATTGATAGGATAGGCCTTTGACTACCTTCTAGTGGACTAATCAATTTCTACAAATATTAACTCTTAAAAAGAATATTGGAGAGTTGGGAGAGTTAAGGAGCTGGGCTGAATTTGAATCTAAACTTTATCATGTTCTAGGGCTGAGACCTTACATAGGTTTTGTTGTTGTTTTGTTTTGTTGAGCAAGGTTTCCTTGTGTAGCTTTGGAGGCTGTCCTGTAATTCGCTTGGTAGACCTGGCTGGTCTCCAACTCACAGAGACCCACCTACCTCTGCCTCCCAAGTGCTGAGATTAAAGGCATGAGCAGCCACCACCTGGCTGTTTTGCACAAGCTTCTAACCATCTTTAAACTGGACATGATAAATACTCAGTTTAGTAAGTAACTAATGGTATCTGGTCTTCTGTAGAGCCTGGCCTTAAAGAGTTTTCTGGGACCTGCTGCATCCCAAATACTGTCTTATTAGTCACTTTAGTTGGTGCCCTTTGCATGACAACTGGATATTATTGATGTCTCTGCCTCCTACAGATTAAGAGTTTATGAAGATTGTCTGAGTTGTGAACCTAATGCACATATCACTGTTTTGAAGTCAGTCTTACTCATTAGAGTTAGTGTTATGACGCATGTACTAATATTTTAGTATAAATAGTTTATATTATGTTGTAAATGGAATATTGGAAGTTTTTGTTGAAAATGGCATGCAGGAGTCCAGGTCAAAGTTAAAAAACATCTTGAAAATATTGAATATGGATTGATGAGTTGCCATTGCAAGCAAAGACCCTTGCTGCCAAACCTCACGACCTAACTTCCTTCAATTTCCACGACCCACATTGCGAAAGGAAAGAGCAGACTGCCTCAGGATGCCCTCTGACCTCCGTGCATTCTTTGTGGTATGCACATACCAAAGCACATATACATAAATAAATAAACAAATAAATAAATAAATGCAGTCAGAATATCAAACACATGTTTCCCTAGAGTGAATAGCTTATGTAAAGAACAACAGAAATTTGATATTATGACTCTTCCTCATCCCACCACTTTGGGTACTTTGCTGGTTTATTGCTGATCCTCGAGTTTTTACAGAGAGAATAACCTCAAGGATTAATATAAGAGAAAATTCATGGAAGAAAACCAGTGCTAGTCAGCTTAGGCACCACTATATGGCTCCACACTGTTCAAGGAACAACTTCATGGGGTGACTGAAATGCCTTGTAGCAGCTCCATCACCTGATTAAAAGGTGATATTCAATATAATATGCCCACTTTGATATCATAAATAATCAAAGAACCCATCTCATTATTAAGTAATAGTTCCCTTGCATATATATTTTCACACACTACAAATTGTTACAATTATCTATATACCCTTCCAAACATATACAATATATGGCTGGAAAATGAGGCAATGTATGCATACAAAATAGGCTAACTTCTAGTGAGCATGAAAGATGAAAGTACACAGAACACAGAGAACTTTAGACTTTTATAAAGAGATGGAATTTTGTTTCATTATGTGACTGCACTGCTGGAAAACTGTGTGACCTTGGCCAAATCTCTTAACTGCTACAGACCTCATTATTATTATATATAGTCACCATTGTATAGTTATCTAAGCTATGAGGTGGGCATTCTGAAAGTTCTGACTCAGTAATGTAATTTTCCTATAGAAAATATTCAGAATCAAGCTTGACCTTAAAGTATCCTGAGAAGAAAGTTACTGTGTCTACATTTCTTTCCATTTATTTAATATGATTCTCTTCATTTTCCACAAAAATATTGGAAGATCATGAGAGCATTCCAGTGTAGTCTGCACATCTCCACACTCTTCATGCCAGTGTTTGCCTTGTGACTTAGAGGTGTTTAAAAATAGTAAACCACACTACAGCACTGTTTTTTATGATTTGCCATTGTTTGAAAATATGAATTAGCACAAATTAAGCCAAGGAAGATGAAAGAAACTAAGAAAAACCTAGAATGTGTCCATGTAATCTTTGTCTGTGTCCTGTGAGCTCCACTCAGGCTCCGAGTCACCAGCGCTGTTGTTCACGGTGAGGATTTAGTAAAGAGATTATGGAGATAAAAGCTTATCTCTCATAATAAGATACCTGACATGTTCTCCACATCTGGTTGCCTCTAATCCATTATACATCTTATTTATAACTCATTTTGATGCTAAACTGTAATTACCCAGGCATAAAATCTAATCGTCAAAACAAGAGCTAAAGACAGGTTTGAAATAATCTACCCCATTCCAGTAACATATGCTTTGGGTTATGAATACACAAAATGTTTCCTTTACAACATCTTCACCAACTGGGTAGAATTCTATAGATATCTACATTGGTAAGCTGTTCATTTCATATTTTTAGGCAAAAAGAGATTGCATGAAGTAAGAATTAAGTATTACCATTTAAAATACTACCATTTATAAAGATACTACATTTTTGCCTAATATCTGGAGTGACAGGAAAATATTCTGTTTATCACAATTTCCTATCCTTAAGATGCACAATTAATATGATTTTATGATTGAGGATGAGAACTAGAATTGCTTTAGGAGTCAAATGAAAGTCTCTCTGCATTATATTTGTTCACAGAACCACCCTGCTTAGCATGTTTTCCAGATTATTTTAGGATTAGACTAATACCTAAACCTAAATTCAGCTTAGATTATATGCAGACCCCCATCTTCTATGACCTTTTAGCATTAGCTGTATGATACTCTTCAATGATATCACACAAAACAGAAGTGTGATAACGATGACTAGTTGTTATTTTGATAGTTCCTGTCTCTTAACCCTTCTTCCCAGGTGTTGTTTTGGTAAGACTTCTGCATCACAGTTGAATGGTGTGGTGTTTGACTGGGTCAATCAGGGCCTATCAGTTGGGGCAACATAAATTTTAAGTCCCTGATATATTATGTTAACAGCATTCTTCCTGTATGTATGCCTGCATGCAACAAAGGGCACCAAACCGCATTATAGAAGGCTGTGAGCCACCATGTGTTTGCTGGGAATTGAACTCATGACCTCCAGAAGAGCAGCCAGTGCTCTTAACATCTGAGCCATCTCTCCAGCCCCTAAGTCCCCATGGTATACTTATTGGAAAGTCATAAATAATAATGTGGAAAGAGACGTGTCCCCTTCAACATGCATACTTCCTTCGAAGGGTCCTCTATCACTTTGGTAGCATGGGGCGTGTGCGAAAGAGACCCAAAGACTGTTTTCATGCAGCCATGTCCTCCTTAATGATGGGAAGATATGTGAGAACTGTGACACTAGTGAAGTACATCCCTATGCAAATATCATGGCATGCGTGTATACATGGCAAGATGACTGCTCTGTGCCTGCTCAAAGTAATATGTGAGGGCCATTATTGTGTATGTGCTATGCAGTTGATTGAAGCATTGTTTTGTGACACATGGTTATATCTCTAAATATCAAGGGATATGTTATGGATAGATGCTTTATTTGCTATTTCCTTTCCTGAGAAACTTACAGCAATTGTGGCTGCCTTTATTTTTAGTTTATTCTTGGCAACTACGTCTAAATCTTATCTAGAACAGGACACTTATGTTAATTTTATGTGAAGCATTAGTTTTATGGATTAAATGATGCTTGCAGCATTGCTATACAAAACAAAACTTAATTTTTTGCATACTTACAATATCCTGTATAATCTCAAACACATTTCATGACATACATATACCATCACCACAGTTTTATTTTTAATCTCCATGTTCCCTGTGAGAAAACTACAGCCCACGCAGCTAAAGGAACTTGTCCACCATAACATAGTTGTTCAGTAGCAAAGCTGTGATTTGTACTGGGATAAACTTGCTTCCAACAATATGCATTGACTTATATTCAAATACTATATAAAAGATCCATGTGATTCAGGTCAGAAAACTCAGGCCTGAAGTACTCAAAGTACTGTGTGCAATAGAATGTAGTAAGTGTCCAGAGAAAAACTCAAGTCGTGTTGTCCGTGATGCAAAGCCCCTGCAGAGATCTGAGGTAGAGTATCTTCAGTGGCATCTATACTTGTCTACTTCCATTGTCTCCGAGGAGGGAGGACTGTTGAACAATTTGGAAACATGTTGGCTCCCTACTCTTCTTTAACTCTGTTGGCTCTACTGCCCCACATATTTGTACAAATTTGATTATATACTAATTTTGGGGGATATGCCATATTGTGAAAGAAAAGATGAAAAGAAGACAGAAGATAATTGAGTTTTGTCTAATTTCAGGACATGGGAAGAGAATTTTGGGAGAGTTTGAATTACGGGAGGGAGATAATCTAACAAATCTAACATTTGAAGAAGTTTATAGCTTTTCTTAATGTCCTCATCAGGTTCCAAAAATTTTTTTAAAGAAAATTTAAAAGTAGCTCCTTTCCTGTCCTAATTGAAACTTCCTCATGCTGTTGAATTTTGCCACTTTTGTCACTGAGGGAAAAAACAATTGATATTTTAAAAACACCTTCAGGTTTTATTTGAATTTTTTGGCTTTTTAATGGAAAAAATAAATGCAAGGGGATCTAGGAAAAGGGGATTGGAAAGAAATAAATTTGACCTTTTTAAACAATTTTTGATGCTCCAATTCTTAGAATGAGAAACAGTCTCTTTTTTTCTTTGTTGAGAAATGCAGGCCACCATAGCACAATAAGATGTTAGAAGAAACTTTAAATTTCAATTCAGTTAACACACCTGCTTGTTTGTGGGATGAAGAAGCCACATCACAAAGACACTAACCGGCCAACACCTTTCCCAGAAACTAACATTTACACCACAGCTCCCATATTTATTAGGGCACAGTCCAAAGAAGTCAACATGCCCTTTTCAAACACACTTTAAAAACAGACGATGATTAGTATGCTTATGACCCTCCGCCATGACCACTCTTTGCCCTTCTCTTTACCAACTACTAGCTTCCTGGGGTGGAACCAAACATCAGAATGTTTCAAAATTTCCCAGATAAATGAAAACCAAAAGGAAAGGCCTACAACATCTTTCACAGAACTCAGCATGGAACTTGGGCTGTGGACACTATTAGCAACTTGATGGAGCCCAAAGTTACAACATAAGAAACAAAACCTGGTGGACCACAGTACAAACCACTCTAGGATTTCCAGGGCATTTCAGCCCAGAACACTGAACTTAGTTTCCTCAATTAAGTGCATTTTTATTTACTTAGCTCTTGTAAGTCTTGTTTGTTTGTTTGTTTGTTTGTTTTGGGGGAATATAGATCTTAGAAATTCCTCCCAATTTGCATAGTTTTCATGTATACACATAGTATACAAACACACACACAGACCTGAGCAGATAAGCCAGCAAAATAATAATATTTAGAAAGATATATAAGTGTGAGATCCATGTAAACAAGATACATATTTATTCAAGTCAATATAATTAGCAACAATCCACACCATGCACTGTTTTGGGTTAGGAAGGAGAGGTGTGTGTGTGTGTGTGTGTGTGTGTGTGTGTGTGTGTGTGTGTGTGTGTGTTTGTGGGTAGTTTTCTTTGTGCATGTTCTCATATGTGTGAGTGCATATGAGTGTAGAGGTTTAGGGTTGATATGTCTTCCTTGATCACACTCCATCTTACGAATTAAAGTAGGGTTTCTCACTGACTCAAAGCTCACAGCTTTGTCTGCATTTACAAGTGACTACCGCACCTACCATGTTTTGCATGAGTTCAACTGATCCAAGCTCCTGTCCTCAGACTAAAGTGATTAGTACTTTGCCTACTAAGATACCTCTCCAGGCCCTGTGCCACCGCCCCAGTCTCCTGTACAACACCTCCTAATCCCTGGGTGCCACCGCCTCCCAGCCCTTGGGTGCCGCCTCCCAGCCCCTGCCCCTGTGTGCAGCCTCCCAGACCCTGGGTGCCGCCTCCCAGCCTGTGTGCTGCCTCCACAGCTCCTATGCATCATCCCCCTCTTTCAAACACACATGGAATTTCTCCTTGAGTTATGCATAAGTGAACCCTTCAGGTGTAATTTCTAGAGTTTTTCTGTAACAATGATGAAAATTAACCTTGATTGTCAACAGCATGATTACATATATATGCACCACGAGATTGAAAAGATGCAAAGTTTGGCTTTTGGTTTGTTTGTTTGCTTCTTGTTGACTACTAGGCTCAGTCTTCCTTTAGTTTGTTCAAAATCAGAAAGGTGTTTAATCTAATTATAATTTCTTATAGACTAATAAAAAGCCAAGAGACTCTTAATTAAGCGCTTAATTGAGGTACACATTAAACAAATCAAAATAAACACCAGGAGAGTACTGAGCATTGAGTTTTCTTCTCCTTCTAGGGGACTTCTATGTATTTCATCCTGGGCTGCTTAGGCCAGATACAAAGCATTTGCAAGGATTAGGAAGTTCTTGGTAGAACATGTTTGCCCTACTTAGCCAGCTGCCACTCTCTAGTCAACAAGAGCGAGTCTTTTAAGGAAAGAAAGAAAACACTACTTAACCAGGTGGTGAAACAGCCTCTTTACAATCCTCAGTGGTATCTGAGTACTGCCTACCCCTTAATCAAAAATCAATCACTGTCTGATGAATGAGACCATTGAGCCTGGAACACAAGGCAGTCTCAACTCATGCCGAGACACTTTCTACAGAAAACTGGTGATGTTTTTGATAGATTTATATAACGAAACCTTTGTGAAGATGAAACACTTGATTTTGCATGTCAGCTTTGCCAGCATTTTTCTGTTGGTTTTAGATTTTTATTGCAAAATGAAAAATACAGATTAGAAGAAGATAAATTTTATGAATGGCCCAGTGATCTCAAGAACACTTTTATTTGTTATTTTGAATTTTTCTTTTTTATATTCTTTAAAATGGTATTGATATAAATAATGCACCCATGAATATTTTATCTTGCATTCTTGAGTTTCTTTGGACATTTGCTAATTATCCATCAAGCACAAAGAAGTACATTTTTGGCGGTTTAGGACACCGGAATTGTCGTGCTAGTCCATATGACAATGTCAGTTAAAAATAAACCTCACAAAAAAAAGACACTTCCAGGCCTTCTCAGACTAAAGGCAGTAGATGCAAATGAAAGCTTTTCCTCTGCTAAAATCTGACTACATGGGGGCTGACTGCATCTGAGAACAGAAGGGCCTAGCAAAAATATATAAGTGGTGCTCCCCAAATTCACGTACACACATGGAGTGGCTTGGACCAATGTCATCTTTAAAACAACTGGACACCTTCAGTACTGATGAAGTAAGAGTGCTACTGTGCCTGTCCTAATTGCTTTCCTTTTCTTCTAGACATGCGCGCCAGGATTTTACCGGCTGCGTTCTGAGCCAGGTGACCAAGGAACCTGTGTTCCCTGTCAATGCAATGGACACAGCAGTGAGTGTGATCCTGAGACTTCAGTATGCCAGGTAGGTACCTGCAACTTCATGGACAAGACCTTCTCTTTCCACATTTGTAGGTCGTCCACAGAGAGTCTGATTCATCTATAGGGAGTATGACTATGTGCTTGAAATAAAACATGCAAGGGGGAAAATATAGTTATCATTTTAAGATACAGTGAAAAATTATGATGAGAAAAACCAAGTTCTTCTCAAAAAGAGAATGATATCAGCTCAGGTTACTGGAGAATGCACTAATCAAAAATTATGTGATGTGTTACTGTCTAATTATAAGCAAGAGTAGTAGGTTTTTTTCTTATGGAATCTGGAAATTATACCACAATGTTTACAGGATTAGAATGGTAGAGAGCCTGTGGCATATAGGAGGTCCTGACTTTGATTTCCAGCATTACAAATAACAGAGAAGAGTGAAAGCACTGAGGGAGGGTCAAAGAGGACCTTAGAGGGAGGGAGGGAGGGAGGGAGGGAAGGTTAGTCAAAAAGAAATGTTACAAAAGCAAAATGTTAAGCCTAAGACAAAATGCTAATATTTTAAATATTTCCCACTAATTTTATCTGTGTTTAAAAACAAAATATGCAGAACTATTAGAGTTTTATATTCTGCATTTACATGTGCCTATCATGAAAATCTTTAAATATGTTGACTGTATATCCTATAGGTTACCTATTTCTCATATAACTGGGGCTATTCTCAGTGTTGCATCTTCCTGATGATGCCCAGAACCTAGAACCACCACTTGTTTTTGGACAATCAGTACTCTTCTGTCTTCTGCCTTTGTTATTTCAGGTTCCCCTATCAATGTTTATTCCCTAAAGTTGAATTGCTTCATAGCTCTGAACATATTTTTGTCCCATCGTTTTTCCTCTAGTTTTCTGGAATCTTTTTGCTGAGTCTTGTAGAATTCAGGGTTAGACAACAGCAAAATCACATGAAGAATTCCCCCCTTCCCCTAATTTTCTCTTCAGGTTGCTCATAGAAACCCTGCTGTACCCTTACAGGCTGCCAGCCCTGTGGCCTTCCTAAATCGTAGTCATTGTTTGCTCATGCTCTTCCTGTGTCTAACCCAGAAGAAAGGGTGGGTGCCCCTTTCCCTCCCTGCCAGCCTCACACCCCACCCCTTCTCCTCTGTAGCACCACTCAGCTTTGACTTATTCCCAAGTCTGTCTTTGCACTGTCTTTACTTGATCAGCAGACCACCAGCCCTCTGATCAGCCCCCTCCCTCCCTTATGTTTTTTCCTTGTGTCATGTCGGTTCTGTAACAAAACCACTAATGTAATCTTTCTTGATTTTAATGTCCATAAAATTAATCCTCCATTCTTTTCCTTCTCAATTTATTCTGTTTTTGCAGTCTCCATTTTGAACATCTGCTTCTTTGGTCACCATCTGTTTCTCTCCTGTTCAGTCCTTAATATTTCCACATTCTAATCTCGTCATTGAGCTTTATACCTTATCTCATTTTTAAAAAGCAGTTTCCCTCTTTTGTGTCACTCTTCAGCCTCCATCTACCTTGGTTTTCTTTTTCTTTTTCTCTGTTTTTCTGTACAAGCTCTCTCACTGGCATGGAACTTACCAAGTAAGCTACGTTGGCAGGCCAGAGAGCCCTACCTTCAGAGTGCTGGGATTACAAACACACAACACCATGCCTGGCCTCTTATTTATGTCCTGGATATCAAATGCAGATCCTCATGGTTGCACATAAGCATATTTCTGACTGACTGAGCCATCGCCTCTGTCCCTGGAGCTGCTTCTTATGAGAGAAGAGAAAAGAGAGAACCATAGGTTACATGACCTCAATGATCCCTTGATCTTACCTCTTACCCTGACTCCTTTCCTTCCTTTTAGAAGAATTAATCTTTCTGGAAAAGGCCAACTCTTAGGCTAGACATGTAACTCATGATATAGCACTAGCAGAACACACATGTGCCCTTGTGTTCAGTCTCTAGAAAACAAGAAGATATCAAGTCTGAGAAGGAGACACCAAATCTTCTCTGCCCATTCCTGATCTAACCACTCTCTCCCATTCAAGAACACCACCCTGGGAACCTCCTATCTTATCTACATCATCATTTAAAATGAAAAAAAAAACGCCAAAAAAAAAAAAAAACAGCCGGGCGGTGGTGGCGCACGCCTTTAATCCCAGCACTCAGGAAGCAGAGGCAGGCGGATCTCTGTGAGTTCAAGTCAGGCTGGACGGGCAGCCTCCAAAACAATACAGAGAAACCCTGTCTTAAAACCAAATAAATTAATAAATAAATAAATAAATAAATAAATAATGAAATGAAAAAAACGTAGCCTTTTGACTCTGTTTCCTTCTAGATGGACCGACAGCCTCCAAAACAATACAGAGAAACCCTGTCTTAAAACCAAATAAATAAATAAATAATGAAATGAAAAAAATGGAGGCTTTTGGCTCTGTTTTCTTCTAGCAGTCATCAAAGAATTTTCTATGGCCTTTTCACAGTTTTTCTCAATCAATTAGGACTCCAGTTACTCAGATCAAGCTTTTACTTTCAGGCTGTGGTAGAGTGAATGACTCATTCCCCATTCTTTGTGGAAGTCAGAGTTTGGTTCATTTCCTAGTTATAACACTGGCAATTTTTAAACCCCTTGGTCCTCCTCCTCAGCCCTGTTTACCTTTCTCCTCATTGCCCTGATATCAATTCATGGTATTACTGGGATTTAGTGCTATTTACATCCCTAATTACACTTGTTCCCATGATGATCTTATACAGGGATGTGAGGACCTATGTCTACTGCGATCCTACAGTATTTACATGATTCTTAACTGTAAATCTTCTCTAATCATTCTAGAAGTTTTTATGGTGTGGGAGAATAATGCCTTTTTTCCTTCAAAGTTCTTATAGCAAAGACACATCTTATTGATTAATATTGTCTCTTCCTCAAGACTCATGATTTCTAAATATATTCACAATTATTTTTCCAAATTAAAATCTTCTTAAAGATTCTTTTCAGCTTGTCTTTTTGTTTTTGCTATAATACTTTGCTTCCATTAATTTTAGAATGTGTTATGTAGTAACAAGAATTCATCATACTTAATTCTTCTCATTTCCTAACTAGATGTCTATATGTTCATCCTGGTGACATTTTTATTCGATATTTCCCCAAATATGTTACTAGAATTTTTATTGAAATTTCATCAAACTTCTTTATAAGAAATTGCTATATTTATATAGTTCAGTTATGTTTCCTCCCCTGGGAATGTTACTGTCTTCTGTCTTCAAACATATCATATCTTAGAGTAAGCTGTCACAAAATATAGATTATTATATATTTTATATGGTAAAATTGACTATATAACAGTTTAATTTCATTGGTAAATATTGTAGTTTAGTGTTAGCAGCTCATTTCAGTTCATTTACTAACTAGTCTATTCATGGTAAAATTTTTCTTAACATCTTTCTTAACATGCTTCAAATTCAACCATTTTATTTGCAACCTATAAATTTTCAATTATTTATATTTATTTCATCATTATAAATTATTACTTGCAAATAATTGTAACTTTGTTGCTGCTTGTCATATACTATATCTGTAATAATCATTTTGTGAATTTTATAGATTAGGAATTACACAAAATGTTAAGTAGACAAAAGTCTACCTAATACCTGATTTCAATATTAGTGTTTCATTATTCTATCATAAATCTTGGTGATAGGGATTCTTTTAAGAAAAACATTCCTTGCAATACTGAGGAATATCTTTCTATTCTTATATTCTCAGAGATACTTTCTTTCAATCAGGCAAGATATTAAAATACAGCATACACTTTATTGTGGAGTGTTGGATAAGATTAAAGGCTGGTTCAAGATCTGATCATGTAATAGTTTCATCAGTTAAATGATGAGTGCCATGAGAAATTAATAACTAATATTAACTATCCTTGAATTTCTGAAATAATTAGTGTTTGCTTTTGGTGTCATAGTCTTACTTTCTGCTTGTCTGTAAATTTCAGCTGATAATGTGGGGGAAGGACTCAACTCACAAGTTAAATGTACTATTCCATAGTTTTAAAGTATTACATTTGATTCATATAATTGATTCAGAAGCACCCATAAATGAGAATTTAATTTCACTTTTATTAGGATAAAAGTTGTGGTCTTCATGCTGTTTTCTTTGTTCAATTGGGTATTACAGATAGTTTTCTGCCTTAAGAATCCTCAGTGAAAGTCTATTTCCTAAGAAATCCCTAGATGAAGCAAGAAACAAATAAATACTTCCATCAAACACACACAGTTATATAAATTGTTATGCCTTGAATTTTTATATTGTCCTTAGGGGAACTTACAACTTTTGAATTCAGACAACTTTATTTTAGAAACAGGGCTATGAGGCAAATAGAAAACAGCTATGATAACCTCATCGTTCAACTGAGGAAGCAGATGCATACTGATTTCTCTTCTGCTGGGTTTCAGCTTGGTATTGTGTCTGCTATATAATTCAATGTCCCTAGCTTTGGTGGAATGGCAAGCTTCACATCCACTATCTTGACTCAAATCCCGGCTTCACCTCTCACTGACTGGATAAGCACAATCAGTTTCTTTAGCATTGATGTTACATGATATTCCACATTTATCAAACAATAACAATACTAGTAATGCCTCCTCAGAGAGTTCTTTTTAATACAGATTCAATAAAGTACTCAACACACAGCTTAAGACATGATCTAGCAGGTGGCTGACCTCTAAACAAGGCTTAGTTGTTAAGAAAACTTGCTGTTCTCACAGAGGAGCTAAGTTCAGGACCCAGCACTCAAATGGCAGATAGCAGCTACTTGTAACTCCAGATCTTATATCCACTTCTGGACTCCATGAACGTGGTACATAGATACATCAAGAAAAATACATAACAACTTAAAAAATAAAATTGATAATGACAATGACCACATTAGACTTCATTTGCAGTTTTAGAACAAACAAACTAGTAATTAATAAACAATGGAGGTCATCATTATTATGTCTAGCATAATGCAAGATTTTCTCACTATCTTATTCTACTTGGGTTGCTGGAACAAAACACCACACCACAAGATCATTGGCTTATAAACAACAGAAATTATTCTTATTTTGTGTCTTGTGTGCACCTGTTTGCTGGTCACAAAGAACACTATCTCTCAGTGGCCTTGTGTGGGAGAAGGAACTATAATAGTAATTTCCTGCAGAAGATTTTGTAAGGGCACAAATCCCAATCATGAGAAATCTATGATAAATCATCTGATCATATTTCAAAAGGGATACTTCCCAAGACAATCACATTAGAAGTATGGATTCGACAAAAGACTGAATGACACAGACTTCCAACAAATACCAAGCTAAAGCCCTCGAGGAGATGCTATTTAGACATGGGCACTCATTTATTCTTTTGAATATTTTTAGTTTTACCTTTATTTATAAGCAATAAAAAGAACACATCTAATAACAGAGAAACACAAGGTTAAGTAATTCTTCCAGACAAATACTACTGTGTGACTACACTCATTCTAATCCCATATAGCACTTTCAATAGAGTAGTTGGCTCATCTTAGATTTTGGTAAGTTCTGATATTTTTCACTGTTTGTTACTACAAATATTTCAGTGGCTGTCACTTTCCCAATAGAACTTGTTTTTCTAAGAATGAAAGATTAATACCTATGTGATGTCATACTCCAAGAAAGGGAGGTAGTGTACTAACATAAGTTAGTAGACATGCATATACAAGGAGTTATGTAGATACAAGGACAGATAGGTAGAGGAGTAGACAATAGATGCCCTCACTTAATGATCTCCACACCATTGTCAATATTATCTCTTCTATTTTTCATAAAGAAATACTGACAGTTAAATTAACTTCTATTTTAAATATCATCTTGCTTGTTGAAATATTATTTTTACTCCTTACAATTATAATTTTAGAAAGAAAAGAGAAATACAAATCCTCTTTGCTAACATGCTCTATTGTCTGACACATCGTCAATATCTAATTCAATTACAAGTTTCTCTCTTTGGGAAATAGGTATTAGTTGAAGGCTATGGTATGGGCACCTAGTAAATCTGCAATCCAATTAGCACACCTACATCAAATGAATTAATATTATATGCTGCTGTTATCTTCTTCTTTATATCCCAGCACCTTCTAAAAGGCAGACATACTGGAAATACTTAGTAACAAAAATCATAAGAAAAAAAATGGACTGATGAAACGAATTAATTTTTTCTGTTAATTTCATATTGTCAATTGTGGGTCATAAGGTGACATGTTAGCATGTTGTATCATCCAAAACATTAGGAACCATTTCATCTTTATGTAATGTAATATTTGAAATATCTTATCATGTCACTAGTGAACACTTTGACCTGTGCTACGGAGGTTGTATCATACTGTTTGTGATGTCTCTGAAGCTAACTGTGGTCCATTTTTGCAGAAACTTACACACATCATTAATCTATCAGCTGTGAACATTTGGCTTGTAGTTTTACCTTTGAGTGTGGGGATATCATGAATTGTACAGGCTCCAGAAATCAAGGACAGAAAAACACTTAATGTGCTTGCAAAACTCAGTAACACACTTATAATCTCCCGTGTTTTAAAAGAAACTCTGAGTAACTAAGATTGTTAAAGACTTAGCTTATAACAAAGTATTTATAAATTAATGGTGTTTTTAGATATTCGAGCATCTAGGAAATGGGAATTAGACTTAATCAGCCCAGCTTAGGAAGGCAGAACTCAGATTGCAGCCATGACAAGAATAAAGCAAATGTTCAGATGGCACAGTCGTGTAAGGTGGAGAGACCTGCTTTAAGAGGTCTGTGCATTTTCGTTATGCCTGAAGCAGAGCTTAATAAAGTATCCCTGTAGTATAAGTTGATATTTAGTTACTTCTCAACTTAAGTTTCAAATGCTGCAAAATTAGGTCATATTCATTGTCTACTGTAGAAGCCACATAGACCATCTGTAATGTATCATTTAAAGCAAGCGTGCACATTTCACATATTCTAATATACTCTGGAAAAAAACACTGATGTGTCACACTGTGAATGTATTTAAACTTATTAGGTAACTATAGTATATAAATCTCCCTATAGGAAAATTTCTATGTATACTGTTTCAAAAGCATTGGATAGTCACATGAAAGTGCTACACATCAATATTTTTAAAATAGCCATGTGAATTACATATTTAGTTTACAGAACTAGCTATGACATTTAATTCATTTAACCAAGAATAGTATATCAGTGTATCTGTGAAAGACCAAGAATCCAGAGAAGGTTAAAATATGCTCATTTTCATAGTAACCAAATAATGTAAAATTGCAGACTGAAAACATAAAACCACACTGTGGGCTTCTGTATTTTTAGTAATGATTTTTATATTTAAGCAACTAAGTTCAGTTGTCACTAGTATATCTAGACTACATAAAAACACAATTACTTTGTTGCCAAAGCTAAAATGCCTAAGACTATTATTGAAAATTTTGTCTTTGGGGCATATTTTTGCATTTATAAAATGTGACCTTAATACCTTCCTCAGGAAACACATTCCTTCAGTGGCTTGTTAGGTGATTTGTCACCAAAATACACATGTAATTATTTCATTTTGGAATTGTTCTCTCTCAGAGATGAATTATGGCAAGACTTTGACTGAAAAGATGGGTAGATTATTCTGGGTGGTCAAGCAAAGGAGGGTTGGGACATTTAAATCAGCATCCTAATGCCGAAGATTATTTTCTCCTGCTGAGCACTTTTCTGTACTTACTGGACATGGTAACTGTCCTTTTCCATAAATAATCTTGACCCATGTCTTCTATGTTACATAGAGCATGAGCTCCTTCATTCTATCATTTATCATAGTTGTCGCGTGCTGATACTGTATCATTTATGGTATTAAGTTAAGAGGGGCTGCTAAGCCATATTTAGGACACAAAGGAATTTTGAGAAGAGAAAAAGGTATTTGACATAAGAGCTGACATGAGCTATCCAGGTAAGAAGATGAAATGATAATAAGTGAACAAAGAATTTACAAATGAAAATCCTACAGGTAAAGATGAAGAGCCCTAAGTAGCAACTTTCAGGTGCTCTCCTATGGCTAGCTCAGTGTACACAGGCAGCACTGGCTGCAGGTGGGGCTGAATAGGGAAGTGTATATCTACATGTATCTGGTTACTGAATTATGCTTCTCAGCATCATTTTTTAGCATATTAAAGAATACGTCATTGCCCTAATCACATCAGCTACTGCATGAAGGCTATAGGATGGCATATAAGGTCATCATCAATCTCATTATCAGAGAAAAGCACTTAAGGTAGTCTCTCCACTATTGCTTAGATTGTTAGTTGGGATGATCCTTGTAGATCTCTGGACATTTCCCTAGTGCCAGATTTCTCTTTAACCCTGTATGTTCCCTCTATTCTTTTCTTGCTCTCCTCCATTCCATTCTCCTTGTTTCATAGCTTCTCTGGAGGTGTGGATTGTAGGCTGGTAATCCTTTGCTATACGTCAAAAATTCATATATGAGTGAGTAAATACCATGTTTGTCTTTTTGTGACTGAGTTACCTTGCTCAGGATGGTTTTCTCTACTTTGCCTGCGAATTTCAAGATCCCATTGGTTTTTTTTTTCACAGAGTAGTACTCCACTTTATAAATGTACCACATCTTCTTTATCCATTCTTCAACTGAGGGGCATCTAGGTTGCTTCCAGGTTCTGGCTATTACAAATAATGCTGCTATGAACATAGTTGAACAAATATCCTTGTTGTATGAATGTGCATTTTTGGGTATATGCATAAGAATGGAATTGCTGAATCTTGTGGCAGACTAATTCCCATTTTTCTGAGGAATCTCCATACTGATTTCCAAAGTAGCTGTAGGAGTTGGCACTCCCACCAGCAGTGGAGGAGTGTTCCCCTTTCTCCACATCTTCTCCAGCATAAACTATCATTGGTGTTTTTTATTTTAGTCATTCTGACAGGGGTAAGATGGTATCTCAGAGTTGTTTTGACTTGCATTTCCCTGATGGCTAAGGATGTTGAGTACTTTCTTATGTGTCTCTCAGCCATTTTAGTCTCCTGTATTGAGAATTCTCTATTTCATTCTGTAACCCACTTTTTAATTGGTTTATTTGGTGTTTTGATGAATAACTTCTTGAATTCTTTGTATATTTTGGAAATCAGTCCTGTGTCAGATGTGGGGTTGGCACATATCTTTTTCCCATTCTGTTGGCTGTCATTTTGTCTTGTTGACTGTGTCCTTTGTCTTACAAAAGCTACTCAGTTTCAGGAGGTCCCATTTATTAATTGTCAATCTCAGAGTCTGTGCTACTGGTGTTATGTTCAGGAAGCGTTCTCCAGTACCAAAACATTCAAGGGTACCATCTAACTTCTCTTCTAAGAGGTTCAGTGTGGCTGGATTTATGTTGAGGTCTTTGATCAATTTGGACTTAAGTTTTGTGCATGGCAATAGATATGGATCTATCTGCAGTCTTCTACATGCCAGCATCCAGTTATATCAGCACCATTTGTTGAAGATGATTTCTTTTTTCCTTTGAATAATTTTAGCTTCTTTGTCAAAAATTAGGTGTCCATAGATATGTGTCCATATCAATTCGATTCCATTGGTCTACATGTCTATTTTTGTGCCAATACCAAGCTGTTTTCAGGACTATAGCTCTAAAATAGAGCTTGAAATCAGGGATGGTGATGCCTCCAGAAGTTACTTTATTGTACAGGTTGTTTTCAAGGTCTGTGAAGAATTGTGCTGGGGTTTTGACAGGGATTGCATTGAATCTGTAGATTGGTTTTAATAAGATTGTCATTTTTACTAGGTCAATCCTACCTATTCAAGATTATGTGAGATCTTCCCACTTTCTGGTATCTTCTTTAATTTCTTTCTTTAATGACTCAAAGTTCTTGTCATATATGTCTTTTCCTTGTTTGGTTAGAGTTACACTAAGATATTTTATGTTGTTTGTGGTTATTGTAAAAGGTGATATTTCTCTGATTTTGTTCTCAGCCCCTTTATTGTCTTGTATCCTTCCACTATTCTGAAGGTGTTTCTCAGCTGCAGGAGTTCCCTTGTAGAATTCTTCAGGTCACTTATGTAAACTATCATATCATTTGCAAATAGTGAAAGTTTGACTTCTTCCTTTCAAATTTGTATCCCTTTGATCTCCTTTTGTTGTCTTATTGCTCTATAAAGAACTTCAATAACAATATTTAATAGATACAGAGAGTGTGGATAACCATATCTTGTTCCTGATTTTAGAGGAATCGCATTGAGTTTCTCTCCATTTAGTTTGATGTTGGCTGTCAGTTTGCTTTATATTGCCTTTATTATGTTTAGGTATGTTCCTGTTATCCCTGATCTCTCTAAGACCTTCATCATGAAGGGGTGTTGAATATTGTCGAAGGCTTTTTCACCATCTAGTGAGATGATCATGTGTTTTTTTTCTTTTTCAGATTGTTTATATAGTGGATTACATTGATGGATTTTCATATGTTGAACCATTTTCTTTTACAGAACTGTCAGCATCATACTGCTGGTGATTTCTGTGAGCGATGTGCCCTTGGCTACTATGGAATTGTCAGGGGATTGCCAAATGACTGTCAACCATGTGCTTGCCCTCTGATTTCTCCCAGCAACAAGTAAGTTTGATACATATAACCACATTTTCCCATTAGTAAATCCATCTGACTGGCACACTGACAGTTTATGATTTGCCAATTTTTCTAAGTAGACAAGAAATCTCAAGCCACAGATTTTAAATAAGACAAAAACACAACCATAATCAGTATGTATATATTCTGTGACTAATTTTTCTTTTAAAACCCCCTTTCAAGTAAACAATACTTATTAACAAAACTGTAATCATCAATATTGACATTATATTGTATCTAAGACAAGTGATATATGTACAGACACACGATTTTATGAATGCACAGGTCTAGTTTAAGCTTACACTTTAGCTGTGAATCAGTTATGAAGAATTGTCTGAGTGCACACCAGTTCACATTTGTGGCTGTTTCCCATCATTTTATATGTTAGAGTAAATATTAGCAAATAATTACCAAAAGGCAATTGAAACATAGCACAATGAAATTTGTACAACTTACTCTTTTTAAGAAGTCAGTAACAGCTAGGAGCATAGTCCCCTTTCTGTCCAGATGGTTTGAGCTGGGTACCATGGAAACATCACCACAAGGGGAAAGACACTATGAAGTATCTTATTTTCATGCTGTCTGAACCTTCTGCCTTGGTTTATATCTACTGTTATAAACCCTTCAATGTTTGTGTTTACCTCTTTGCTAAGACTATCTGGGCTTTCTGTTAGGTGATTTGTATACTTCAATCTCTACATGAGAAAGTCAGTTTCTGCTAAGAATTTGTTTTCTTAAAGAAGATTTGACAGTTTTCCTAGCACTGGAATTCTGGATACCTTAACTATAAAAGAACCATGAAACCATGCAGATAAAATGAACTTCCACTGGTATATGTCTATCCTGTTTCCTCATCTTTATCTTTATATGCATTCTGAAAACAGTTATGTACAAATTATGCCCCTTTCCTCTGCAAGAGTACAATTCTCTCCAGGGTGTCAAAAATAAATTGTTATGTATGTTGGATACTGATGAAGATGAAATATATTATCTCATTGTTCAAGTACAAAATGATAAATGTATGAAATAGAATATTATTTTTCATTTCCTTTTCCCAGATCTTCCTCTGGTGCCATGGAATGACATTTGTTTCATTGTTTATTAAGATATGAACCATTTGGATTTTTTTAAAAAATCAATAAGAATTCCCCATTGGTTCTATTATAATACCAGCAGCTACCGAGGGTGCAAAATAGAATCCTGTGATTCCTTGGAGAAGCTTTTTGTAAAATATTGGCATGAAAAGCAATGGTCACAAAATTCAAAGTCACAAATACCACTCTTAATTGGGAAAGACTTAAGAATATGTCAAAAAAGTAGATTAATGCCTTTTATACGGTTGAGTAGTAAGACATATGCACAAATGCTTAGAAAACAGAACACAACGCATGCTTATGAACTAGGACACAAGACAGTGTTGAGTGTGTGGTGTAAACAGGACTCTGCAATTACTGCCAAAGATGACGGGGAAATTGGAGACTGCACTGGAGAAATCTTTGAGCCAATTCATGAAATTACTATTTAACTTCCTATGTTAATTTAAAACACTCAGGCTTTCTTTTTAAAAAAAAATTAATATAATCGGAGTTACATTTTAGGAAGCCTGCTATGCTGGAACTGAATGCAATGAAATGAAGTGGGTGAGGAACAAAAGCAAAGAGACCAATTAAAAGGCAATTACAATAACCCAGGCAAGAGATAATGAGAGCTGGAAGCCAGGTAACAACCACTAGACGGCAGCACAGAGAGGATTGTGAGGAGCATGTTACACACGGTGGTGTACAACTGGTGACTACCTGGGCATGAGAAGGGAGAGTCTAGTCAGGAGTTGAGGGGTGATGCTTCTAGCCAGCTTGGCCCCCAAAAATGGTGGAGCCATGAATTCACACAGGGAAATAAGGAAAGAGCTGCTGCTGAAGACAGGTAATTTATGATTTAAATGGGTTCAAATTGATGTGAAAGGTCTGTCTGAATAGAAATATGCAAATAGCTTCACGGAATGGAAATCTGGAAATTGCAGGAGCAGATGAAGGAAGAAATATGTTAATAAATGAATTAAAGTCAGATTGGATTTCCCAAGCGGATGTTCCCCAAGGTAAGCACATAGAAAGAAGGCAAAATGGAGCTTCTTTAAGTGATAAAAGTCTCCAGCCTCAGAAAATGGAAAACAAATGCAGGAGAAGCCAGACAGATCAGAACCTCGGGCAGCATTGTCACTGGCACCAAGGGAAAGGCGAGCAATACTCAGCAAGTATCCACTATTGTTCTCTCAAAGGACACTGAGCAAGTGTGGCAGCTTTTAACTGGAGGGCCACTGTCGAAAGGTGACAATAGTGGAAGTGGACTTTAAATAGCAGCTTTAGGAAGACCTTCCAGTTTTAGAAAATCGCACAGATACAATACCAGCTTGATTGGCTAGCAGAATCAACATAATGTCATATTCATATTATATTTCATAATTTGATTTGTTTAATTTCACTATAAATTGTATGCCTAGGAGCCTTTAAGACTCAAAACATCATAATTGCAGCCCCAAATGCCATTCAGACTTTATCAACCACAATTATAAGTGGTCATTTTGAAATATCATAACCCAGTGTTCAAAAGCCTACATGGAGACACTCAAATACATACATACATATATATATATATACATGTATATGTACATATATGTATGTGTGTGTATGTATGTATGTATCCCACCATGTATTCAATTTTCCTATATATTTTCAGAGAACTCTTAGTCAAAAAAACTGAGCTGATTTCTTGACCCACTAATCTCACCAGCTGTAGCTTGGAACATATTAGCCTAATTAACAAAAAGATCTATGGCCAGTAAGAAGGATTAAGAGGCAAAGTATAAAAACTAGTCAGGGCAAATAGAGGCACTTCCCCCCCCTCAGTGTGTGAAAATAGATTCTGAGCTACAGTTGGGAGAGGTGAAATGTCTTATTTTAAACTTCAGTTTATGTAGTCCATGGGAAATAAAAAGGTAAGGAAGACTCGATGACTGCCAGCTCACAGCCACAGCATTAGCGTCTTTGTTCCTATCAAATCAAATACCATGAACCTTCAACAGTGTTAGTTATTCAGCGGTGCCACTTAGTAGTCATTGGGTGTTCTACTATACACACCCAAGGAAAGGGCAGACCATTTATTCACCATTGGGTGTTCTACTATACACACCCAAGGAAAGGGCAGACTTTTGAAGGCAGTATCAGAAATCTAGTTCAGCCTGCCTTTGCACGCTATGACCCACAGTACCTTTCCACCCAATGCCTGTCTTGCAGCCCCTTGCTCATTTCCACACATGCTTAGAAGTCTTCGTTCTCACTAAGACCTGAGATAATCCATGCAAAATCCAGTCCAGTTCCAGGGCCACTTCTGCTGCAGTCATATTCCCAACACAGCATGCCTTAGTACTTTTTTCATGCCACTATTGAAATTTTACATTACATCTTGACTACAACCAAATTGTCTTTCAAATACTAAAATTTTTCTAAGTAGTAAAGTACTCCATCCTAATATCCTGAATACCAGAGAAAACATTTGTCCTGTCCTATATTTATGTAAGGATCACACATAATTGTGCATTCCATGAAGACAAAAGCATTTTATCTATTCCTTTGGCCAGCAAGTATTTACTGAGGGCCCAGTTCAACACCATCTGGGAATACCTTCTTGTGTTGGGAATGTATAAGCAAGAAGAACAATCCCATGTCTTTCTCTCTCGGAGCTTGTATTTTTCATGAGTAAAACAGTGAACAAAGAAACATGTAATGTAATATATAGGTTGAGACAGTGCCTCCAGGAAAAATCCACAAAGGATAGGCTTGCATTGTTTCCAGTAAGGGTCAGTGACCTCTACGGACAGATGTGGCTGGTGCAGTGATATGAATGAAGGTAGCTGGTGCAGTGTTGAGTCACTGGAATGGCTGCAAGATTAGTCCAGCTGAGAGGAAACAGTGTACTGACTCTTCAATAGGTTAACGTGCCTGGAGTGGAATGAATGCAGCAGAAGGGAAAAAGGCAAATGCTAGAATTTTCATGAAAGTCTAAGGTGGCACAACATAGGATAATGCGATGAAGCCACTGAAAGTAGCTCTGGTGACATTTGCACATCAAAAAAACAAAAACAAAAACAGTTTGATGGAGGACAAAAGAAGGGAGCAACATTGACACTATGCATTTAGCAGAGGGTGTAGAAGCACAGTCATTGACTAAGTTGAGGAAAATCAAGTGCATTTTTCAGAGGAGGAGAAAATCTGCTTTAGATGTTAGAATCAACTCAATATGTGAAGCCCTCACAAAGGAGGTGACTTAGAGGAGGAATCTGAATCTGAACTGGAAATCACATTAACAGACGAAGAGCACAACATAGATGCAGTAAAGTAGCAGCCTGTGAACTGGGAACAAAACCAGAAGGAGGTGGTACTCAGGCGGTTGCCAGTCAGCACCGTAATCCATGGAAGGTCTCGCACAGAATGAACCCTGTAAATTTTGCAAACTGTGCAGTGGCATGTTTGAAACTTGTTACTACAGGGGAATATCCAAAGGTTGTCACTAAGAGAGACACACAGTGTTTCCAAGTCATCCTGCAGACAAGATGAGAGGCAGGGTTAGAGAGGTGGGAGTAGGAACGTCGAGGAGAAAAACTGAACGCTAACTTCAGGGAGATGTAATACCTACATGCCCATTACAAGCCCCTTTTTATGCTTCAAGGAAAAAGTCAAGGTCCATCACAAAGCCATCCATATTTTGCATCAGCTTGTCTGGGACTGCTACATTCTCATATAGTATTTTTTAAGATATTATATGTTGAGGACTTTATTAATTTCTAGAAATGAACTGTAATTTCATTCTATTGTCTAGTCTAGAACTGTAACTGAAATGTCTAGAATCTGTTTCCTAGGCCTGTGTATGAATATCAGTGTGATGTGTGCGTGCATGTGCCTGTGCCTACACACATGTTTTCAGCATCTAGTTTAAGTGAAAGAACTGAAAACTTGACAGATGTGTCAATTATGAGTTTAGGGGTTATGAGTTCTTGGAAATGTAAGAATAAATCAATTGGTTAGATAGCAAGGTTGTGAGTAGCAGATTCATTTGTTCACACATTTTGTAAAAGGTAAAATGTAGCATCCACTCACAAACCATGCATTCATATGGATTTTATGAATGTATAGCTATAAAAATGCTGCCCAAGCCCAAGAATATGGTTGTAGTGTGTGCTGACATCTGGTTCTTGGCCTTTATATTCTATTGCTTCTTTATATGAACATATTTCGGAGACCCCAAACAATAAAATGGAACCTCTGAAGAAGCATCATTACTTGACAGCTAGGAAGTTTTCTCTTCCTAAGTCTCTAATGCTCCATAAAAATCTTATCCAGTGGGAATGAAGCACTGGTTTGAAAAAAGTTTGCTACTATCCAAAACCATATGATAAATTTAGTTTTCAAGTCTCATCAGGCTTCCCCTCCCACACCCGCACAGCCAGGTAATAGGCAGTCCTGGAACTGCGGTCTGGCTGTGGTATATACATGTGATAGAGAAATTAGCAGTTGTTCCAAGGTCCATAAAATAGTGAGCTAATTTTGTTCATTTTCATATAGAAAGCTCTGTCCTCTTGCCACACACTAAACCAAACTACTGTATGGAATTTTTTAGAATGTAGATTGTTGTATTCTGAATGAAACAGCTATTCACGCTCCACATGTTGGACTGCCAAAGACACGTTCAACAGAGACTTTTAAGGGGTAAAATTATATGGTTTTGCATCCTCTTTTTGTTGTTGTTTGGTTTTTAGCCTGAAAGGAATTCAGTGATTCCTGGTCTACTATATAAAGACACATGCACACATCAAAATTGTCTCTGTGGTATCTTTGCTGAATATTTAATATTTACATAGGTTTCATAGAATCATTAGAAATCCTAAAATGCTGGTATTTTTAATGTGGTACCTTATTAATGCCGTAAAAATGAACCAATTTTGTTATCATCAGTAGTATTTCATTATCTTTGCCATTAATAAGATCCGTATCAAAATTTATAAATATATTTAACACCCCATACCTCAAAATGACCTATCCACCATGGCAATGGGTCGAGATACTGAATTTTATCAAATAAATGATTAACATCTTATGTTTTTGTATGATTCAGTTTCAGCCCTTCTTGTGTGCTGGAAGGCCTGGATGATTACCGATGCACAGCCTGCCCACGGGGGTATGAAGGACAGTACTGTGAAAGGTACTGACAATCACACATGGAGATCACAAATGCTCATGATTCCATTCATTGTTTCTGTTCTAGTCATTATTGCTTCAAGCTATTTCCATTGCTTCAGAATTGCTTCTATTAAAAAATTGTTTGCTTTAACTTCATCTTGAGACCAAGTGATTCCAAATGGTTTCATGATTATTTATGTTTTAGTATATACAGAGTCGGGTGTAGTTTTAAAAGTACAGACTTCAGTAGCTATGGCAATTGAGAAACTGGTCACAAGGTTCTCAACTAGTTCCCTGACCAATAGTGTCTGGCAATAACTTCACATGTCATTGTTCATGGCACTCTGGCCTTGTATCAGTGGGTTTTTGTGTATTCTGGAATTAGGTGGTAATGAGGGTAGTTACTTAGTCCTACCCAGAAAATAAAGTGTTAGTTATTAAGCCCCCTTTATAGTAGACTATCAATGTTCTTCAAAGGTTTCTTACAGTCTGAACATACAAAATCCGATAAAGCACAATTAAACTGAATTTAGCTACCATGCAAACGCTAAACTAAGGAACACAGTCCCAGATTGACTGTCTCTTGGGCAGTAAATTCATATCTTTCAGATATGCATTTATGTGAGATCAGGAAGCTGGATGTTCAGATGGTTACTACCACTTCTAATATTTCAGACACTGCAGGGGAATGAATACTAAGCATTATCAAGATGTTCATATTCTGTCATCTTAGTAAAATTGGTAGCAATTTAATAATTCCTAACAATTCATAGATTTATCTTAGTTCCAGCAAGCTATCTGGGTCCCATTTTCCATCTACTTAACCCTGCCTTCCTGATAATCTGATGTGTAAGGGACCTTGTTCATGTCCTACCTAGGCTCCTCCACAGAAAGAGGTGTGATTACCCTTAGAATTTACCCTCATCTTTCTCTTGGTGACTAATAGTCAAGGATTAACAAGACAGGATTAATTTCACAGCTCTACATCCTTTGTCTGAAAGAAGAACAAATTTTGAAACTCTCTTTAAAATTCTAGAATGTTCTACATATAATAAAGTTAAGATTGAAAACTCACCTGAAATCACACTTACTTACAGTTTTCTTTTCCAAAGCCTATTTGCCCACTTACCTACAGTCCTGAAACCATTAATCACTTTTGAAAACTAAATAACCATTTGTTGTTATTTTCTATCAACTACTTAAAAGATTCTTTTACACAGCCATCAATGATTATAAGAATGATGGAAATAAAAATGAATGGAGTAACTATATGTAAATCTTTTTAATTCCAATAAATTGCACATATCTGTAAGATATGTTTTCAAAGATTTGTGTATGATAACAACACATAATACCCAGCACTTTCATAAACGTACTGAAAGGTTCATTTACACCACCCATATCAATGGAATTATCAGATATTGAATAGTTCATGCTACAAACATCCAAAAACATTTTCAGTTATTTGGAAGATGTAAGCATAATTTGGACACAGATTATAGATGATGAGGCTATATTTTCTAAATGTCTGCCACACCCTTGGGATTATGTTTAAGTGAATATTCATTTAATGCTCTTGTAAACACCAGTAGCTTCATGACTGAAAGCAATGCTGGATACCAGTGGGATCATAGTTAGCAATTTATTATTTTAAGTTGCAGCTAACTTTATAAAGTGAAACTATCACTCACTATCTGCCAAAGCAGGCATATAGAAAAGACTAGAAGAATGTATAGTAAGATGACAATTACAGTCTGAAAGTGAGTCACAGAAATCCATCATTTTAATATGCATTTGCGTAGGATCAGTAGGACTTGGTAGTTCATGCAGTTTATGGATGAGCAGGGTCATATACTATCAAATGTGAGTGGTTTAAATTGTTTTTGCAATTCTTGGATGTTATTATAGCTTTGAATTTATCATCTCTAACATATAAGTGATCAGATTATATTTCCCTAAAAGTTGCCTCTATTCAGCTAAATTAAAGCAAAGGTCTTGATTAAATTTTTATTGTAACCTTCCAGATAAATTTTTTTCACTTATGAGAGCCTCTTAGATCATTTAAATCACCCTTGACCTGCCCAGTGCGGTCAGAGTCTAAAACTGCTGAAGTTTCTTGATTGTCTCTATAATACAGAAGCCCCTTCTTATGCTTTATCTTCATTAGTCTTGCAATGAACCCTCGGAAGATTTAATCAACCTGAACCTGCTTAGACTGAAGAGGTTTCATGTGTAAATGTTAAGAAATAACTTCAGGGGGTTTATTTAAGTAATATTTTCATTGAACACTTGTTATCTTATATTAAAATGGTAATTACCAAGCCAGGCCTGGGAATACAGAAGCATCATCAGAGCTATTCAGAGGGATGAAGCAGGCAGGAGGATGGCATGTTCAAAGCCTGTCTGGGCTCCAGACTGAGTTCAAGACCAGCCTGGGCAACTTAGTGATAGCCTTTCTTAAAACAAAAACAACATATGCAAGACCTAAGGCTCAATCCCTAGTAACACACACACACACACACACACACACACACACACACACACACACACACACACAGCAGATTTAGGGATGTGACTTTCACTAATCTCCATGGTTTTGTCCTATTCCAACTTAGGTGTGCCCCAGGCTACACTGGCAGTCCAAGCAGCCCCGGAGGCTCCTGCCAAGAATGTGAGTGTGACCCTTATGGCTCCCTGCCTGTTCCTTGTGATGCAGTCACAGGACTCTGCACGTGCCGCCCTGGAGCCACAGGAAGGAAGTGTGATGGCTGCGAGCACTGGCATGCACGCGAGGGCACGGAGTGTGTCTGTACGTATACTAACTTAGCTGCTGGTTATGTGGGCCTGACTCCCATGTCTGTCCCTGTTCCAATAAGCCTGATACTTCCTTGTTTGCAGTAGCTGTTGCTACTCTGCATCCTCTCTGGAGCTATCTACCCACCTTCTGCTGTTCCCATGCTGTTTTTGTCTCCATCCCACTGAGCCAAGAGCAGCTGAGAAAATCCTCAGCATGCTCTAGTCAATTCATTGAAGATTTACAACAAAGCTCCTCCAGGCAAATCTTGTTTTTGACCATCTCAGGATTTGCCATTTTGCCTAAAGTTGGCATTGCCTTTGTGACAGATTAAGGATCCAAGTCTATTAAATCTTTTAGAATCCTCCTGAATTTGTAATTGGCTGGGTAAGCATTTTAAGCCTCAAATTACAACTGACTTCTTTCCCCAGATTTTACATTATGTTTTGTAACTTCATCTCAAACTATAAACCCAGGATGCAGTTACAATGCACTCAAGTGTTTGGGTTTTTTTTTTTGTACATACAGAGTAAACAATGGGAAGATGGCTAGTTTTCTCTTTGCCTTCTCCCTCCCTCCGTCCCTCCCTCCCTCCCTCTCCCCCCCTCTGTGTGTGTGTGTGTGTGTGTGTGTGTGTCTTCCTCTCTTTCTATCTCTCACTGCCTCTCATCTCTTATGATTCTGGATTCAGTATTGAAATATGTAATACTGGATCTTGCATCAATTCACATCTAGAGTAAGTTATTTATAAAGTTAAAAGGAGAGTATTGGACCATGCTATGCTTTTTCCTAAAGAAATTTGTTCCATCGCATTCCGTTGAAATATTTGCATATTTCAATGTGTTTATGCATGACAGTCTTCCCTGTTTCGTGTCTTATGTGTGTCTAATTCTGAGTTGCATTTTAAGAAGCACTTTTGCTTGTGCTTTGGTTTCTAAAAAGCTACCTCAAAAGCTAAAGCTGGGTTTAAAAGGAGGTCAAAACGGTAACATTGAAGCATTTGGGAAGATGCATTAACAAACAAGCAAAATTGTTGTGGGATTCACTGCCCCCAAGATAACACATGGAGACTCTATTAGTTACAATGCTGTCTGGCCAATGACCAGGGCTTCTCATTGGCTAGTTCTGTCTTAAGTATTAACCCATGACTACTAATATATATTTCTATAAGGACTTATCTTTTTTAGCACTGCATCCTGACACCTCCTCTCTTCCCTGGGATCACATGGTGACTCTCTGCTCTTGACTACATTTCCCAGAATCCTTCTTCTCTCCTAGTCCCACCTAACTTGCTTCCCTTTTAGTCAACAGTGATTTATTCATTAACCAGTAAGAGAGACATATACACAGAAGGACATCCCCCATCACAAAACAAAACATACAAACAAAAAAGCCAAATGGGCAGAGGACTGAAGATATACTTAGAGATTAAGAATACTTGCTGCTCTTCCAAAGGATCTGAGTTCGATGTCGAGGCCCCTGCCTGGAGGTTCATAACTGCCTGTAATGCCAACTCAAGGGGATTCATTAATTCTTCTGACCTCCACAGGCACCTGCATTTTTGTGCACATACCTGCGCAGAAACACACATACCTATGTAGAAATACAAATTATTTTGAAAAATCTCAAACAGGATTTCTTTGTATTCCAACTCTCTTTAA
This sequence comes from Mesocricetus auratus, assembly GCF_017639785.1. NCBI lineage: Eukaryota > Metazoa > Chordata > Mammalia > Rodentia > Cricetidae > Mesocricetus > Mesocricetus auratus. The sequence continues at coordinate 20,290,125 of NW_024429199.1, forward strand.
TGAGAATACATGATGCATAGTGCTTAAAGTAGATAAGAATGGCTACAGATATGACTCAGGCTTACATCGCCTGCACAGAGCTTCCACTTGAACTTTGTAGTATGATGGGGAAAAATAAAAATAAGCAAAAATAAGTGTGAAGCACAGAAGGATACTCTCTCAGACTAGAAACACAGGGGAGGGCCTAGGCCTGGCTCCAAATGATATGGCAGACTTTGAAGATCCCCCCTGAAAGGCCTCACCCTCCTTGGGGAGCAGAAAGGGGATGGGATAGGACATGGGTGGAAGGCAGGGGAGGAGGGGAGGGAGACAAACTGGGATTGACTTGTAAACCAAGCTTGTTTCTAATTTAAATAAAAAAATAAGTGTGAAGTTTGGGGCGTGAGGAAAGACTATAAATGTAATATACCAAAATATTAGTTTGATAGTACATAGTACTGCTATCGTTCTCTCTCTCCCTTTCCCTCTCCCTCTCTCTCTCTTTCTCTCTCTTTTAAAGGTAGACCCCAAAGGTAGACCCCAGGCCAACAAGAGAGCTCTGCAGACATAGGTTCTTCCCACCAAGCCTCAATCTCAATCAACCACTGACACCCACATAGAAGGAGAGAAGTGACTTCCACAAGATGTCCTCTGACCTACAGCACAAATGTGCACACACACAGATAGATAGATAGATAGATAGATAGATAGATAGATAGATAGATAGACAGACAGGTAGACAAATGTTTTAGTATGTGTTGAATATCCCACAGAACTGCTTTCAAATTACCAGCTAAGTAATATATAGACATATCTCAAAAACCTTGAACTATAAATAATCAATTCTATTAATTATTCAGACATCAACTTAAAAATGTTTAACATGATATACAAAAATAAAACAGTAGCACATTAAAGTTAGCCAAAGATGAAATAGAAGGATTACTTTCTAAACATTTACTTTAAAAAAGAATTGAGATTTTTCCAGTCAAGTGAGATTTATGTTCTTTTTCTGGTGATCAAATCTTTGCTTACATATTAAGTACATCTATCATAAGAAAGCTTAACTCTTCACTGCCTTGTGTCTCTAATTTTCACGTGTTCCATCTGATATTCACCAACGAAAGCACTCACCCTATGGTGACAGTCACATGACCTCTCAGTGTCCATTTGCATTATTCTTGTCCCACAAGTAATGCATTTGCACCTGTTGAACAATGATAGTCACATCCATTACTGTGTCCTGGAAATTTTCATTTCCTTCTAGAATATTATAGTGATTTTTATACCACAAAAATGTTAAATTCTGAGATTTTTTTTTGCTATCTAGACCCCTATTCTATATTATTTACAGCTGTGTTGCATAGGTAGACATTTTTTCTACCGCCTTCCTTTGGGCTTAATAGTTCCCTCTTGCTTCTGGGCCTGTCTTCCACCCTTCTTTAGACTGGCCCTAAGAACTGCTACACAGAACAACTCTAGACTTTTCTTCGTTTCTCGTCTTTTACAGTTTCTATAGTTTAGAACAAACATGCTGTGATTTTTCTTACACTGCTCCCTCTCCCAGCCCACAGCTCCTGCCTCCTACCCGTACTTTTCAAATGACTTAAGAAAACAAGCCTCAGTGAGGGCAAAACTCTGGCTCATTCTCAATTCTCTTTGTAAGAGACTTCTCTATCCCCAAGCTAAATTAGATCAAGGGACCAAAGAATAGATTGCCCTGGCACGTCGTATCTGGGGGGCCTACTTCATCACGTGAGATCACGGTGGGCTTTTTATAAGGCCTGGGGGTGTGAGTTAGGGGAAAGATCTCTGTGAAGGAGACAAAACACGAGAAGGAGTAAGAAAAATGAGTGTCTGTGCTGTTGTCAGTAAGTGTGGTGTTGACTACAGAAAAGATCATGGCTCTGTTTGATAGAAACTAGATACTGCACCAACAGTTTATTTGTATGGATTATATGAGAATTGATTTTGTTCTCTTTCATTAATTCCTTAAGAAACACAACTGAAATTGACTCATATAACATATTTAAATTTTTTGGTTCTAGCTTTAGTTTTTTATTCATTTCTAATTTCTTTTCATCATGTATAGCGATTGCACGTGGTACTGTGTTATGTAGGACATTTGCATAGAAGATTATGATCTAGGCTTCTTGGTTGTGTTATTTTAGGAGAGCTGTGTATTTGTAGAGAGAATTCATAGACTCACTATTTGTTTAATAAAAGGTACAAATTTATGCTTTAGAATTTGGACTATGCAGAATAAATAAAGAAATTATGAGGTGCCTGTCACTACCTAAATTTCTGTAAATGTCTGTTAATTGTTTATGGGCATCATTGGCCAGCAAGCCAGGCTAGGACATTACTTATGTGAAAAGGACTTTCCTCAGCCTGGCATAGTAGTGACTGCTTATAACCCAGCACTTGGGTATGGAGACAAAAGACAAGAGGATCTGCAGTTCAAGTGTAGTAGAATAATATAAAACTCTCTAGGATGACACTGGACAATGATCAGAAAAACCCACTATTTTGACTAGCATATTAAATAAGCTTTATGCTATCTTTTTAAACATTTCACTGAATTTGAAATTTTTTTATTTATTATTTATTTAGTGTGTGTGTGTGTGTTGTGTGTGTGTGTGTGTGTGTGTGTGTGTGTACATAAAGACTACAGGATGTGAAAAGAAGTCAGAGCACAACTTTCTGGAATTTCTTTCTCCATCTTGTCAATCTACATGATCAAACTCATACCATTAGGTTTTGGAGTAACCCCTTTACCTGCTGAGCCATCTCATCACTCCCCCCAGGTCATTTTATTCTCTTAGAGGCTGTCTGTAGGTTTTAAGAGATCATATATTTAATTAAGACCCATACATATTCATCAGAACTTGTCTACAGAGTCTTGCTTCATTGAAGCAGAAAAAATACATCAAGTTGGTACTTGGGTTAATTTCATACCTCTTCTTTTTTCTTGTCTCTAAGCATCAAACACCAAAGTTTCTTTGCATGCTATCCAGACAGTCCACTACTGAGTTACATCCCAATCTGAATTTACCAGTTTGAAGACAGCTGGACACTTTTATTCCTTAGGTATATTTGTGACTCCTGAATATTTTATTGTAATTCTTGAAACAGGATTTCTGCTTAGTAAGCTGAGTTACTCAAATTCATCCTCCTATCTAAACACTCATTCATAATTGACATATCATTTCATACAGTGAGAATACCTACCTACCCTGAAATCTGAGAATGAATGAGAAAGCCCTTATGGATTCAATGCAAAAAGTTTTCTATGTGAAAGCAGAACTTGACTTGTTCATGTCCTATTTTCCTAAAATGTATAGTTAACAGAATAACTCATACAGTGTTTAAAACAGACCATGAGTGACAGAGTAAAATATAGGACACTCCTGAGGAATTGCAACTAAAATTAGTAACTTTGGCAAAAGGCTCCTCTGGATGTACCCAAAATACTATTTCGTGTCTTATAAATACCAAATTCGTGCTTACTGTCATAGTCACTGCATAAGAGGTATTCATGATACATCCATTTTGTTATTTGTATCACGGCTTATTTAAAATATGACATGGAAGATGATGCCTCTGTCATCGGTATTGCGGTAGCAGCAAACGCAAAGCGTTCTTGATTCTGCAATTTTGTAGAGACACAACGAAGGTGATGCTCCTTATATCTTTTTTCTTATTTGTTTCCTTATTGCTGCACATGCTATGAAATTTATGTGAAGGTCAGAGGACAACTTGAAGGAGTTGATTCTCTACTTATACCATGAAAGGTTCAGAAATTGAAATCAGATCATAAGCTTTGGTGGAGATCATCCTTAATCACCAGGTCATCTTAGTGACCCAAAATTCTTTTTTTTTATATTTTATTTTCCAGTTTAAATTTAGATAAGAAACGAGGTTGCTTCACAAGTCAGTTCCAGGTCCCTCTCCCATTCCCTCCCCTCCTCCCGTGCCCTCCCTCCCAACCCCCCCTTATCCCCTCATTCCCCCAGGGAGGGTGAGGCCCTCCATGGGGGTGTCCATAGTCTGTCATTTCATATAGGGCAGGGCCTAGGCCCTTCCCCAAGAGTTCAGGGTGAGAGTGCACCTCACATTGTTCTATGGGAGTCCAAAGTCCGTGTGTATACTTGGGATGGGTACTGATCTGCTGCCCAAGGCTCAATAGATTCCCTAGGCCTCCTCACTGACACTCACATTCAGGGGGTCTTGATCAGTCCCATGCTGGATTCCCAGGCTGATGCCTGGGATTCAAGAGTTAACCTTTGTCTGGTCAGCTGTTTCTGGGGGTTAAACCAGCCCAGTCTTAATCCCTTTGATCATCAGTCCTCCCTCTCTGTTACTGGCTTTCTTGAGTTCAGCTCAGTACTTAACCAAGGGAGTCTGCCTCTTCTTCGATCAGCCACTAAATGAAGTTTCTGTTTCCCAGACTCTCTGGCCATAGGATAGTAGGCTGGCACTCCCCAGATCTATGTCTAAAATCCATATATGAGAGAGTACATGCCATGTTTCTCTTTTTGTGACTGGGTTACCACACTCAGGATGGTTTCTTCTAGTGTCATCCATTTGCCTGCGAATCTCATGATTCCATTATTTTTTTTCTCTTCTGAATAGTACTCCATTGTGTAAACCTACCACAAGACCCAGCAACTCCACTCTTAGGCATATATCCAAAAGATGCCCATTCATACAAAAAAGATGTCTGTTCCACTATGTTCATAGCAGCTTTATTTGTAATAGCCAGAACTTGGAAGCAACCTAGATGTCCCTCACCCGAAGAGTGGATAGAGAAAATGTAGTGACCCAAAATTCTTATTCTTGATAGCTAGCTGCCAGCAAGAATCTCACTACCATAATACACAGGTTCCTGTCATCACTGTTGATCCATGATAATCAAAGATGATTAATGATGACATTTACTCTTTTTTATATGTGGGAGCAGGAGCAAAATAGGGGAATGCTGTCATCATTGTAAAAATAAACAATACTTACTGTTCCAAAAGATGATTTGAAAAGACCTCCTGAAGTAATTTGTTAGTCTGTGACTTTGCAAAGGATCACCCTTCATACTCACCCCTAAATGTAATGCTCTCTACTGTCACTTAGTTATCAAATAGACTCCTTTTCAAAGGCCTACATTCATAGTGTGTTTGCCATAGCTTTCTAGAGCTTTAAGCCATGATGACGTCATGTTCAAATCCAAATGCAGAGCGATCTATTTAAGCAGCTTCTGTGCCTTAATCCATTTATCTGTTTTACTAAAATGTAGAACATGCTTATTTTTCTCATCAACAGCCTACTTAACATTATTCCATGCTATTATTGTGTGGAACAGTATTTGTGAGGCTGATTCTGAATAAATAAATCTAAGCATTCCTCATACCATATTGACAACCCTGCGCCATAATCAAATTAAAGTACCACACAGTCAATTTGGGAGGATTACTGATCATTTTTTATTTTAATTTTAAATAGCTTGTTTTGCATGTCAATCCCAGTTCCCTCTCCCTCCCCTCCTCCCGCACCCCCTCACCATTCCCCCCAGCCTCCCACCCTATTGCCAATTTCTTCCACATAGGGGATATCCAGAGTCTGTCATTTCACTCAGGGTAGGGTTCAGGCACTCCCGTAAGAGTCCAGGCTGAGAGAGCATCCCTCGTTGTGTTATGGACACACAATGTCTGTTTGTTTTCCAGGGATAAACACTGATCCATTGCTCAGGGCCCCATAGGTTGCCCAGGCCTCCTCACTGACTCTCACATTGGGGAGGGGGGTCTGGATCAGTCCGATGCTGGCCTCCCAGTTGTCAGTCTGGGGTCCAAAAGCTCTCCCCTGTTCAGATCAGCTGTCTCTGCTGGTTTTGCCAGCCCATTCTTTGACAATTTGCTCTTCGATCCTCTCTCTCTGTCACTGGGTTCCTTGGGTTCAGTTCAGTGTTTAACTGTGGGTGTTTGCCTCTGCTTCCATCAGTCAATAGATGAAGGCTCCAGGATGGTTATAGACATCAAGTTCATTATCAGGGCATTTGAGGTGGTCTCTCCACTATTGCTTAGCTTGCCAATTGGTGTCATCCCTTTAGATCACTGGTGCCTGATCTGTCTTCTAACCTATGATTCCCTCTTTCCCCTATCCTACCCCCGCACTCAACCTTCCTCTTCCCCCATGACCTACTCTATCTTCCTCTTCTCCCCCTCTCTATTTCCCAGCTCCCACTCCCTCCCACCCCTCACCATGTTCCCAATCTGTTCAGAGGATCTTGCCTCATTCCTCTTTTCTTGGGTACCATGCATATCTCTTAGGTTCTTTCCTGTTTCCCAGACTCTCTGTCATTGGAAGTGCAAGCAGGCACTAGCCTGATCCATGTCTAAAATCCATATATAAGTGAGTATATGCCATGTTTGTCTTTTTGTGACTGGGTTACCTCACTCAGGATGGTTTCTTCCAGTGCTATCCATTTACCTGCGAATTTCAAGATTCCATTGTTTTTTTCTGCTGAGTCATACTCCATTGTGTAAATGTACCACATTTTCTCTATCCACTCTTCAGTTGAGGGGCATCTAGGTTGCTTTCAGGTTCTGCTATGAACATAGTGGAGCAGATGCCCTTGTTGTATGAATTTGCCTCTTTTGGATATATGCCTAAGAGTGGAATTGCTGGGTCTTGGGGTAGATTGATTCCCATTTTCCTGAGGAATCTCCATACTGATTTCTAAAGTGGCTGTACGAGTTGGCACTCCCACCAGCACTGGAGGAGTGTTCCCTTCTCTCCACATCCTCTCCAGCATAAATTGTCTTCGGTGTGTTTTATTTTAGCCATTTTGACAGGAGTAAGATGGTATCTCAAAGTTGTTTTGATTTGCACTTCCCTGATGGCTAAGGATGTTGAGCACTTTCTTATGTGTCTCTTGGCCATTTAAGCCTCCTCTATTGAGAATTCTCTATTTAATTCTGTACCCCACCTTTTAATTGGATCCTTTTGTGTTTTTGGAGACTTGCTTCTTGAGTTCTTTGTAAATTTTGGAGATTAGCCCTCTGTCAGATGTGGGGTTAGTGAATATCTTTTCCCATTCTGTGGACTGCCTTTTTGTCTTGTTGACTGAGTCCTTTGCCTTACAGAAGCATTTTATTTTCAGGAAGTCCCATTTGTTAGTTGTCAATCTCGATTACTGATCATTATTGCTTTTATTCTAATCAGGCTTTCTTTTAAGAATAAACTAAACTTTACTTTGGTTCTTCACTTTGGACAGACCTGAAAACTTCATTGACCCCTCCCCACAAAGAAGAGAAGAATTACATATTGGTTAAAGTTGGATAGTTTTCTAGATATTATTTCATAATCTCTAGAATGTGAAAGCTACATATTGGAAGTATTTTTATCAAGATAACCTGTGCTAGTTGTGAAAGGGAGTTGTTAATTGGTCTAAATAATAAAAACCCATTGTCAGATATAGAGGAAAATGCTGAGAGATCAGAGAGAAAAAGAAGCAAGCCACAGCCACACTTAGCGTCTCAGCAGAGAGAGCAAGTTCCTGTTTCTTCCCACTTGTCTCCTCTCTCCACCCAGTCATCTTACTTCCTGTCTGTTTTCAGCCATCTCACTTCCTGTCTGTCTATACAGACCTCCAGACATCTATGGTTAGCTAGTAGCAAGCTCCATTCTCTGATCTTCAGACAGGCTTTATTTGTACAAGCAAACTATCACCACACTAGTAGTGTTTTTGATGTTGTTGTTGCTGTTGTTTTTTTATTTTTTTGTCAAGTTGGCACAAGCTTGGCCATCTGAGAAGACAGATTCTCAGATGAGAGTATCTCTCCATCAGAAAAATTGGGAGTATTATTTTTATTAAAGACTTATGTGGGAGGGCCCAGCTCACTGTGAGTGGTGTCATTCTTGGACAGCTATCCCCTGGGGTGTATAAGAAAACAAGCTGGGCAAGTTATGAGGAGCAAGTCAGTAAACAGTATTCTCCAATGGCTTCTGCTTCAGTTTCCCACTTTAAATTCCTGTTTGGACTGCAGACATGGCTCAGTGGTTAAGAGCACTGGCTGTTCTTCCAGAGGACCCGGGTTCAATTCTCAGCACCCACATGGCAGCTCACAACTGTCTGTAACTCCAGTTCCAGGGGATCTGACACCTTCACACCAGTGCACATATAATAAAGTTCAATAAATTAAAAAAAAAAGCCGGGCAGTGGTGGCACACGCCTTTAATCCCAGCACTCGGGAGGCAGAGGCAGGCGGATCTCTGTGAGTTCGAGGCCAGGCTGGACCGATAGCCTCCAAAACAACACAGAGAAACCCTGTCTCGTAAAAAGCAAAAAAAAATTCTGTTTGACTTGCTGTCATGATGGATTATAAGCTGTAAGATAAAATGAGACCATTACTCCCCAAGTGGCTTTTGATCATGGTTTAGTATAGCAACAGGAAGCAAGCTGGGGCAGACCCTGGCTGCTCCTTCTAACTTTTTGGCCATCTTTAAAGGCAAGGTATTTTGAACATCTCATCAGTTTCTGATAAAATATTTCCTTGGCTTAGGCTGAATCACATTTTTCATAATTATCTCTAATTCTAGATACTTTAAGTCACCAAAAACCATTCTTCAGCTCTCCCTACAATGTCTCTTTCCTTTAAGTTTCTGTATTCCATCTTTCTACATTCCTATCCATGGGCCATGGCTGTTTTGATCCTCACCAAACTGCTGTGAGCACCAGATGAGACAGTGATAGCAAAGCACTTGCTCTCTATGGTGTGATTTTTATGTAGACAAAACAAGCTATATTCTTGTGGTATTTATATGCCATTATAGTTCTATTTTATTTTTTTAAAACTGTATCATCTATGACTTGCAATAGTCTTGCTTTTTCAATTTAATTTTACTTTGTGTGTGTGTGTGTGTATGTGTGTGTGTATACACCAAGTCATGTATGTGCATGCATGTGTATGTGAGTACGTGTGTGTGCATACATTTATGTCTATGTGTCTGTTCTATGTGTGCTGATAGGCATGCAGTTATGTATACATGTATGTGTGGAAGACAGAGGACAATTTCAAGTGTCATTCCTCCTCAATTTCTGTCTACCTTGTTGAAGATGGAAGTTTCTGTCCCACTTGGTCCCACAGCCCTTTTTAGTCCCAAGTAAACCCACTGAGAGTTATATTAATTATAAACTGTTTGGCCAATGGCTTAGGTTTCTTTTTGGATAGCTCTCTACTAATTATTAACCCATATCTATTAATCTATGCATTTCTATATGACCTTGTCTTAGCTGAGAATTCCCGAACCTGTTACTTCTTCAGTGGCTACATAGCATCTCTGGCATCTCCTCAGCCTTCCTCTCCCTAGCATTCTCCTAGCCTGGTAGCCCCACCTATGGTTCCTACCTGGCTACTGACCAATCAATGTTTTATTCATCAACAAATAGGCAAAACATAGATACAGAAGGACATCCCACACCACCTTGTTTTTTGAGACAGAGACTCTCACTGGCCCAGGACTCAATGATTAGTCTGAATTGACTGAGTATTAAGTCCCAGTGAGAATGTGCTCTCTGGTTCTGACTCCTCAGTGAAAGTACTACAAATTTGTACCATCTTACCTAGATTTTTATGTGTGTCTGGGGATCAAACTCAGGTCCTTATACTTGTATGGCAAGCGCTGTGTTGTCTGAGGTCTTTCTTCCAGCATTTCTTTTCCCATCTTACACAATTTGATTTAGTTTAAATGGAATTCACCTTTGTATTTCACAGTGTCTGCATGTATAAATGTCTGAATCTTTGTGCATTTATAAATGTCTGAATCTTTGCCTAAATTCACATTACTGGAAATTTGGGAGATAATCTTTGTTGTTACCTAAAGATACCAGAAAAATCAGGGACCCCTGCTGAAATCCTTAGTCTCATTAATAAAAGAATTTAAGAACAAATGTAAACAGAAGCCTGGGAATAACAGTTTTATAGAAGAAGGATAAGGAGGAGGAGGAGGAAGAAGATGATAACAAGAATGACAATGATGAGGACAACTTTAGGGCAGGCAAGCTGAAAATTCCAGCATCTTCCTTAGGAGAAGAATACAGAAGAGAAACGGGAAAAAAAGCAATGCTGCCTAAGTTAGGGCAGCATGGATGTTAGCTACAAAGTAAACAGCCAGCCACACAGCAGGGAGGTGGACTTTGGAGGAAGACTAAGGAAGCCTAAAGTACCAGAAAAAAAGCAGTGCAAGGCTCTGATGGGAATCCAAAATAAAGACAGAAGAGAAGGAAAAGGAGTAGTTACACATAATCGGGATTCAGAACAGCACTCTGACCCAGCAGGGTTTCATAGTGGTTCAAAGCAACTGTTGAAGGTGGCAGGAATTCAAGGAAGAAAAAGTGCATTATTTCCTTAAAGGGATAATTTGTCTGCCTCTTTAGTATGGTTTAAGGTGAACCCACCTTCCCGAAGATGGTCCCTAAACTAAGTCATTGGCCCACCAAACTGGATTAAATCTCAGAAAGCAATGCATGAACCTTCCTAGAGATGGTGGCTAAGAAATAAAAGCTTTCTCTTAATTGGCCTTCTGATACTATTCTAGTGCTTTCCAAAAACTTTTTTCTCTAATCAAAGAAACGACAGGTGAATAAACCTTTTGAGTAAGTCTGAACTCAAATTCTTATGTCAGATAATGACTTATAAATCAGTATTACCAAATCTGTTTTAATGAGCCCCAAATCTGGTAAGTTTCCTTTTGTTGTTGTCTAATTTCTTAAGGCATCTCACAGTGTCACCTCACATTGTATTAGCAATCTCCATGTAGCCCAGGCTGGCTTTGCACTCCTGATTCTCCTGCCTTTCCGTCTAGAACACAAGGGTTGCAAGTGTATCCTCTCTGTCCTGCTTAAAAGTTCCCTTTTCCGGTAATCAAGGGGAATAATAGACAAAAAAGTCCAGATCCAGAGATGTAACAATATCTTTTTGTTTTCCTAATTAATTTTAAATATGAAAATTATAGTATAAATTTTATCTTTCTTTTAAAATGTAAATTTGTATTCATTTATCTCTAGTTGATTGGGGCAGACGATTTTTTTATTTCTCCCTAAAATTGGTTAAAGGGTTTGGCCTTTTCCAGATGCTCAGTGTATTCATTTCAGCTTCAGCTTCTTTGGTTTAAATGCACTTTGTGAATTTTTTGGTGACAGTAAGCCAGTAATTACTATGCATGGGAGACTCTGGTAGAAATGCAATATTTTGAACTAATTGCTAACAGAAAGATGTGTAATATCAGCTGCACAATCTGCCCCTTACATGTGCCCAGCTATAACGATCTGAATTTAGTACTGCATTTGTTAATATTAGACACAAATTTATCCTGACACTTTTATAGGCAAAGACTCGGAAACATTTAGTCATGTAAAATCTAATCATAGTCTTGAAATATTTGCTTTTACTCTCATGCATTTTCGGCAAGCTCTCACTTTATAAGTTTATCCATATTATTGAATTAGGAGAGTGGTTTAGAGAGACTTGGAGGGTGTCCTGATTATGAGATAGGTATTAATTTACACAGTAGCATTGTCAGAGAGCCATTGTTCATGGAATATGAATACCCCATGTCTCTCTATGCTTCTCAGATCTTCCTATCAAAGTGAATTAAATTTGTTTTCATTTCATGGCTTCTCCAGTGTCTGTTACCATACACTTCAGACATTTTAAGGTCAACTAAAAGTATCTTGTGGCATAAGTAAAATATTTCATGTCAGAAAAAGATGACAAACCATTATGTAAATGGAACCCCCCATCAATGTGTGTACCTTAAAACTCAATGAGTGAGTTGGATGGAAGCTTTGACCCACCCCGCCCCCACCATGGATGTTGTGATTCTGAGCCATTCAGACAGATGTGAGTGTGATACCTGGAGCATACTAAATGAAGAGACCATAATATAGGACCTAATGGTAGACCCTTGGACCTAGAGACATAAAATGGCATAGATGAGTTCTTGAAAAGGCAATTAAGTACATTTCGTTTCAACAACTGAAGATGTGGGTGAGGGTAGAACAAACAAGAAGCTCAGTCTTCATTGTGCCTTTCGGCAATCTAGCTCAGCAATTTGTTCCGTGATATATCCCAGGATATCAGACCTACTTTTGTATTCTAGTCCCCAGGTTGTTCTTGTATGAAATGAATGAAAAAAGTTGTAGATCCTTTTCTTAGAATTTTTAAGAACTACCCAGTAAGGATCCTCTAGCAATGCAATAATAAACAATCTAGTCCAATTCATTCTTGGAAATAAATTATACTAAAAATAAACAAATTAGATAAAGGTCAATCAAAGGATTCCTGATGAATGCCCAACCCTAAAAGGCAGAGAGAGACAAAATACTAAATATCTTCTGAGACCCAAAAATATCAAATTACTACATATATTCTGAAATTAGCATTCATAGATTCAACTTCACTGGAATGAAATGGAACTTGGCTCAAAGGGAAAGGAATCATCATGATTTTTCATAGGTGCTTGTGTGTGTGTGTGTGTGTGTGTGTGTGTGTGTGTGTGTGTGTGTGCATTTCTGTGTGTTTATTTGTGCATGCATAGATGCATGTAGGGGGCACATGTGCTAAGAATAGAACCCAGGGTCATTTGTGGGGTAGCCAAGAAGTACTTGGCCACTGAGCTGGATCCCCAACCACTTAAGTCTTAATAATATTAAAAATTGTTAAAAGTTCTTGTTTTTAATGTATGATCTGAGACTTAAAAGTCCCTAGTGTGAATCCACATTCCAAACCATAACTCTAAACATGGAGCAAATATTACTTCTCTCTTAATTACATGGTGGTGTCACAGGTGGTGACAATGAGGACAAGTCTTTCTCTTTCTCGTGCTGCCTGTCTCTTAATGAGGCTAACCTGTGATTATACTCTGGACAAGAGAGATCTAAGAATGTGAAAGTAAAATCTTTGAATCCTTGAAGCTGAGACCTAAGCCAAAAAAAGAAGTCCCGTGTAACATTCTGTGAATTAGAGTACATTGCAAAGCCAATCTTGAACTGGGAAGAGGTAAGATATAGACTTGCCTCTTAATGGTAATAAAAACAAAGAAGTTTTAGCTCTGTTCAGTCCACCCAGAAATGAACATCTTAGTCTGTAACTTAAATGTGTTCTTCCTTAATCAATCTTACCCACGTTTTGCCCCTGCATTCCCTTCATTACATTTCTCTGGGTCACCAGTAAATAGCAGTACTTATATGTACTCATTGGGACCTCTGTCTTTAAGAGTTCATTATCACTTTTACTAATTAACTTCTTTGACAATTTCATGTGGTCACTCTCTCCCCAAGCTCCTACTTACCTCTCTACCATCCTTCAGCCTCCCTCCTTTCTTACTGTCCTTTTCTGGATTTAAGACTTTTGGTTTGGTTTTGAGTACAAGTCATTAGTTTAACCAGAGACATCTTCACGACCATTGGATTAGGACTATCTGTTGGTAACTGTTGAGTTCACCAGTAGGTACATACCTGAAAGCAATCATTACCCTTTTCCAGAATTTATCTGTAGAAAATAGTTCATCAGTATGGGGCAAGGTTCCCTGGATCCCTCCTCCATCCATGCCTGACTGTTGATGGTCTCAGTCTCAGGGTGATCCAGTGCAGACAAACACAAGTGTTGCAAGTCTGTAGTTGCAATGGCTGTATGTGTGACATCTTTGTATGCCCCAAGATGGTGTTCTACAGCCCTTCTCCCTGTCTTCTGGCTCTTGTATTCTTTATGATCTTCTTCTCCATGTTCTCTAACCCATAGAGGGAATACAATGAATGTCTTATTTAGATCTGAGCACTCAACTGTTACTTCTCAGTATCTCTCTCAGCCAAGTCTCGGCATTTAGCATAGTTCATTTGGAACAGAGGCTGCTGTGACTACAGCTGAGAGTGGTGATTGTCTACAGCTATAAACAGATACATTTAGAAAGTGATTGGTTCATCACTATATCAGTTTAGCTAAACAACACATTTATGTGTCCCCACCCAGGGCCTATGATCTCTTCCATTATGTGCTTTTGAAAGGGTTCATAGTACCAGGATTTTATCCTGTGGAGTAGACATGCAAAGCTAGCTAACACTGTCATTTCCTTCTTTGCCCCTGACAGCCTGAATAGCACCTTCCAGTGCTATGAAAGATAAGCCAGCAGGGAGTAGTTGTCAGCTCAGTTCCAAGTTCTCTCACTCAGTCATTGTGTGTCTCATCTTCAGCAATAGACTCTTATCATCTAGTTCTTGAGGGTGACCAAGAAAAATGATACCTTACATAGCTTTGGAGAACTCTAGAGCCTAGAGTCTCTCTGACCTACCCTTAAGGAAATATCTCACACCTGGCATTGAGGATTTTGTCTAACAACCTATAGTTTCTAAACAAAAATTTTCCCAATGGGAAATGGTATCTCCTTTCTAACTATTTTTAAAATGAATTGTGCTTTTCTGTTTGGTATGTTTTTGTTTGTTTGGGTTTTGTGTTGTTGTTGTTGCTGCTGCTGTTGCAAAATAGAAGATTTCCATAGACCTTTTCCTAATTACTTCATTTTGCTCAGCTCTCCCCTCTAAACTTTTCTTCTCCCAGTAACCTCCGGGCAGTAATATTTTCATAGTAGCTATATTATGCTGTCTTCCCTCCCTTAGTATTTCTGGCCTAAACAGGAAGTGAAAAATAGAGAAGCTTGGATCCACAGATGAGGGAGAGCACACCGTGTTTGTTTTCCCATGTAGGTTATGGTTTCCACCCATTTACCTTCAAAGTTCATGATTTCATTTTTCTTTGCTGCTGAATACAGTTCTGTTGTGTATATATACCACATTTTCATTGTTCATTCATCACTTGATGGGCATCTGAGCTTACTCTATCTCCTAGCTTTCATGTGTTGTGAAGCAATAAACACAGATGAGCAAGTATATAGGTCATACAACATAAAATTCCCTAGGTATATTCACAGGACTGTAATAAGAACAACCATCTTTCTTGATTTCAGACAACCCCTGTCCTTCTAGGCAGCAGGTTACTCTGTTTCCTCCAACTATTGTTCTCATCTTATTTTGTATTCTTGACACAACCATATAGCTCTCCATTGGCTATCATGCTTGCCATTCTCACCTTCAGACATTTCCCATGTGACCAACACCTTTCTCTCTCTGCTCTCAAACTCCTACCCCCTGTTTTTCTCTCCTGTTCATGAATGTGTGTTATTATGCCATGTGCCTTCTTCAAATATTGACCCAGTAGTGCTTGACAGCCACACTAAGGATCTTCACCTCTTTAGATCAGTAAGCACTCCATTGTGTCTTGCGATGTGTTGTCTAGAATGATTGAATGCTGACAGTTCTACAGAAGCTCTCATTGCCCAAGCAATGGTGATGAAGTCACTGTTTTTTCATCCTTTCATTGTGTTTCTGTGATGCAGAAATTCTCTTTCATCCTAGCTGGAACTGTAAGAGGCATGGTTCTAGGTCTAGACTTCAGCTCCTGCCTCCAGTGCCCCTTGTACAGTCACTTGTAGAACGTCAGAAGTTTGCATAGTAACTCAGATAATAGGCCACCCTTGTACTTGCCACCTGCAAGGAGATGGTTCACTAAAAACCCTGCTGGGTCTGTTAAATCATGGTGAAGAGCTATGGCAGCTCACCTCTAAATGCTGTCCTATCAAACCATCACCCTCTGCACTGCTTCCCTTTGTTTACAAGCTTCTGTAAATGGTTTTCTCTCCATTAAGTGCTCACGGGAGTGCTGTTTAGAGAACTAATTGAATTCTTGCCAGCCTGGGGCATGAGCCAGTCCTGCCCCAGAACTCAGCGTTTTCATATATATGTATTCTCTCTTCTAACATGGATGTGGGTTTGATCCATCAGAAGAGACAGAATCTTTATCTGTCTATGTAGTGTAAATATGAGTCTGTGCTTCCTGGTGTAAAGATACATGTCTTATTAAAAAGTACAAAGTGTGGAACTAGAGATGTAGCTTAGTTGAGTCCTTACTTAGCATTCACAGAGCCCTGGTTTCCAGTACTGCACAAACCAGGCATAGTAGTTATTGTTTGTAATCCCAACATTCAGAAAGTAGAAGAGAGAAGGTCATAATTTTAATGTTATCCTAAAGTACATAGCAAATTCAAGGCCATCCTGGGCTATGTGAGACCTTGTCTCCAAAAATGAAAATAATTAAGCAAATACACTTTACATTTTCCAAAGAATAAATATATGTTCTTTTTAAAAACTGTGATGCTACTTTAAGTTTACTCTGACAAAAGTCCGTTTAGCTTTCTACCAGCACCCTTTCTACCACTATGAATTTGAATAGTTCCCTTTTCTGATCATTAAGGATGATATTAATGATAATAGCAAAGTCAGTTACTTATAGATTAGATCTTGCCCTGCCTTTGGAAGCTGTGTATTTACAAGACTGGATAAAGTTTATCATCACAGTAGAGATTTGTGGAGCTGCAGTTCATTGTGAGAGATAAAATATTTGGGGAAAGGAGGAAATTCTGGCTAAAACGGTAAACATCAAGACAAGGAAAAATCATCGCAGAAGAAAGGTTCTTTCTTTGGGGCTCAAAAATTCTGGGGGGCAATGAGGTGAGGTTTCTGTCAGTAATGTGCTTGTCACATAATAATGGGGACCTAAGTTCATAGCCCCAGCATCAAGGAAAATGTTGAGTGTGACAGTAAGTTCCTTATAACCACCTACTTCAGAGAGGTGGACCCATGAGCATTTCTGACAATTGCTGACCAGTCAGTCTGGCCAAAATGATAACTCCTGGTTCAATGAGAGTAATAAAGAAAGATCTCTATAATTGACCTCTGACCTCTACACAATCATTCAGCATACTCATATGTTTGCCTGCACCTGTAAATGCATGCACCTATGTGCAAACATCTGCAAAATCTTTTCACTATATATCAAGATAATACTTATATATACCTTTTTTATAGTACATGAAACATTTGCATGAGAAATTGCTACAGATGTTATGCAGTACCATGGAAGATGTATAGCATGTTTGTATACAGTGAACATTCTAATGCAGTGTTACTGCTGTGTTCTCACAGATTTATATTATGTGTTTTACCTTTCTCTTACTAGTTCTCCAACATGATTTGCCCTCCACCCAGTGCACACTCAATCTGCTCTTCTTGTTTGGTTGTTCTAGTTATGTCATCCTCTGTCTTCCAGGTTCTATATGACAGATACAACTGAATCTTCTGTTGTTTTCATCTTTTTTCAGCTGCCATCGGTGTGATAGCACTAATTTTCTGAGTTGCATCTAACCATCTTTCATAGAACTATGCTTGGACAATAAGCTGTTCCATAACTGATATCTTTGTGAACATAGGGTTGAACTGTTCAGTTGAGTAAACAATCTTTGTTATTCCCCCTTTACAGTTTGTGGAGACGAGTGCACAGGCCTTCTTCTTGGTGACCTGGCTCGTCTGCAGCAGATGGCAATGAGCATCAACCTCACTGGCCCACTGCCTGCTCCATATAAAATTCTCCATGATATTGAAAACACAACTCAGGAACTCAAGGTAAGTGGGGGCACTCATAGCTTCAGGACCAGGGCCTGAGATGACAGAGGCTTCGCAAGTGGTCTTGGTCATCATTAGTACCTGTTCTTTTCACTGCTCCAAACCAGGAAAGCAAATGCAGGAAAGAAACACCTAAACTGATATTCAAACTAGAGAACTGCAATATGCAGAGTGATAATAAAGGCAAATATTCTTCTATCTCCCTCTCTTTGACCTAAATCGGTTTTATTATGTGACTTAAATATGAACAAACATAAAATCAGGTATGTACCCCTTATAGTTATAGCTCCATAAAATCAAACAAATTAATCCTTACAGAAGTCTGCAAAACCAATAAAATTCAAATTAAAAGCATTAATCTAAAGTAATATGATTTGGACTGAAAGTGAATTGCTTCTCGCAAGGATAATGTGATATTGACTACATCCCTACTCCTCTACAGGTGACTGGTGGTTTCTCAGTCTACATTCCTGTAGTGGAACTGAATAGTTCCCTACAAGGAGCCTTGAAGTGACAAGCACACATGACTTCTGCATTCAAATTGACCATTGACCCACACAAATTTAGGGTCAATGATCAAGTGCTGATATCCATCTGCTAGTTGCCTATCCTGGGAGCCAGGAATGTTTTCACTACTCTTTATTGATACTGAAAATAAATATTAAAATATTTTACAACTTTGACAGTGATTCTGAATGTACCAATTAAAGACACACTATTCTAAAACATTGCTAAAGCTTCCAGTGTGTGAAAGGCTAACAGCAACATTTAGAAAATTAATGTGGTTTACAATGAGTGAGAAGTAGTTACTTGCATGTTGTCACTCAATTATCAAGTACTTACTGAGAAGCCATAGGCACCCCACTTGTACTCAGTTCCCTGTGCATTTCTTAACTCCTCTGGTCTTTCCACACCTTCAGGAAGCTTACATAGATTCCCTGCTGTTTAAAAAAAGTTAAATAATAATTAAGCCCTTAGCAAAAACAGTAGTTACCATGTTCCTTCTAAGGATTTGAAGCACAAAAACTGGGAAACTAGTAAGATTCAGGGCAACTAGGGAAACCACCAGTAATGAGAGCACAGTTTTGTTGGGATCTAAATGGCAGAGGAGGTTTTAAAAAGAAGAGCAGTGCTGGAGAACAGGAGGAAGACATTTTACTTCATTCACTAGCCAGCAGGAGATACTTTTCGAGGGAATATTGTGGAAAATAACAGTACACGAAATAAGGGTGTTGTTTGTTACTTATTGTGGGAAATTACTTACACAAGAAACAGAAAACCCAGGTTAGTCTCTGTAGCCTTTTGAGAGTCCCTCAGCTCCACAAGCCTCTATACACCTGTGACCACCCCAAAAGAGTGTGGTCAGTGCCACAGGTACCTAGATCTCTCCCTACAGGGGAATATATTCTTTAATCCTCACCATTACCTTAACGATTGCAGTAAAAATCATTAATATTGGTTGAAAAGTTATATAATGAAAAAGTACATGTATTATAACATATAGTTCTTGCAACAACAGCAATAAAAACCCAAGAAGCAAAATGGAGTTTTGATAGTTTGTGTCCCCCTAAATTTCTATATGGAAATTTTGTCTTAGTCCATTTTGTTGTTTCAAAAGATGCATAACTGGCTAGGTTATAACCAATAGAAATGCATTTTTAACAGTTCTGCTTCCTGGAAAAACCCAAGTTTAAGGCAGACTCGGTGTCTGGTAAGGGCACATTCCTTGCATATATGACTCCTTGCTCTGGCCTCATCTATTAGCAAAATTTGTTAGCTCTCTGGATATATTTCAAAGGTTACAATCCCAAGAAGAAGGGGTCTCCCCTCATCACCTAATCACTTCCTAAATGCCCACTTGATAACATCATCACCATATAGACTAGCATTTCAACACATCAATTTGTGAGCTACACAAGCCCTAGTTCCCATCATGATGGTATTTTAAAAACTGATCTTTGGGAGGTGATCATTGTTAAGTTGAAGAATGAGGATGCAGCCCTCATGATGCAATGTTAGTCTCAGAAGAGTAGGAAGAGGGACTGTTTCTCTGCCAGCCATTTCAGAACACAAGGAAAAGACAACCATGTACTGGTCCTCACCAGCAACAGAATTAGTTGGCAAGCTTGGGTTGTTCAGCTTCCACAACTGTACATTTTGTTCAAGCTACCTAGTGTATGGCAATTTTTGGTGGAATAGTCTGAAAGTACTAAAACAAAAGTACCATATGAAATATTTTTAAGTAGGAAAACTGGGGCATAGTGGAGTGCTGTCTGAAGTACAGTTGCATGGCCAGTAAGTGTAGAGGTGAGATTTTATGTAGAGGCAGTATGACTTTAGGGCCTGTGAGACTCAACATCTTCTCCAACCTTGAAGAGACAAAAATAATTCATATGGGACAATCTAGTTAGCTAGTAGTGAGACCTCCTTGGTCCAGGGCCATGCTCTTACCACCCATTCTTGCTTTAGAGAGCCACCTGCATATGACAGAGACATGCATTGGACCTGTCTTGCCATGTTAGAAGTCAGGCCTGCTTGTGAGAGATAAGGCTGGAACTCTAGGGGAGAGGGCGAAAATAAAGGACAACCTTGAAAGCTAGGCCACAGTCTATTTCCCTCATAGCCTCACATTCAAGAACATAAAAGACTTTATGAAATGGAGGCTGACTAGCTATTTTCAACACAGAGAAAATACTGACTAGAAAACAAATTAGAAAAGCAAATATTTAAGTTGGACGTAATTGTTTCTAAAAATAATATGTAATCAATGGATGGTGAGCTTCCTGGAACCTTATGGAAGAGTTTCTACCCATAAGCATCACTAATACTAAAGACTTCTATCACCCCTCTACTTTATGTCTTAGAGTTCATGAAAATGATCTCCATAATTCTTCAATTACAGACTTTCCTCATTCTTTTCTTATTTCAATTCTTTTTCCATAATACATTTATTATTTGAAAACTTAGGATCTTGTTTTCATATTTTACAATCTTTGAGAACTATACTTGATCATGTTATGGTTCCCAAGGTCTAACCAAAGGCCACCAGGACAATACCCATGATAGTTAAAGCTGGGTTTATTTACTTACTACCATCATTGATATTAAGCAACACGGGTGAATCATGCAGTATCTCGGTGAGAAGACATAAAGAATGACATGCAACATTTAGACATCGACGTGGCCTCTGTGAATGGAATGGGTTCCAGATGCAGAAGTGTGCAGTCCTTTCAACCATTAGAAAGTAGGAGTGGAGCTCTAAATGGAAATTCTGGTGAATCTTATCTAGAACAGGGAGTGGCTAATGTTGTGATTAATAAGGAACGATGTTCCCTCCTATAGGCACAAAATAGGCATTGTGGTACTTTTGTCATCTGTACAAGGACGTGGAACGGTCTCCTCTTTGACAAGCTTACAGAGTAGACTAATTTTCATTTTGTTCATCACTATCATGGGTGACCTTGTCTAAAAGTAGGTTGTAGATTGTAGAGGAACTTGGCACAGCTGTGGTGCAAGGCCAGCTCCTCCCAATATTGACCACAAGACCAGTCCAGCAAGCAAGATCCTTGTAGCAGGGACTGCTTTTTCTCCCTTGTAAACTACAGCCATGCTGATTAGAATGGGAGTCCTAGCAAAAGATCTAAAGGTCTTTCTAAACACAACCAAATACCAGCTGATGGCCTTTTGTAAAAAAGATTCTCTACAGTCCATAGTTTGCTCATCCAGAAATTGGAGTAACTTTACTTCACAGAATTCTTATAAGAAGTGAATTTGGGAGTGGGGAGGATAAACAAAAAAGTTTGAGCATGGTAATTTCTCAATAAATTGTAGCAGGTCAATATTTACATGTGTGTCTGGCATGGCAGCCAGTAAATAAGTGCCCAGTAGTTTCTCTTCTATTGATGATAGGAGTGCTAGTGTCCAGGAAAAATGTGCTCTGTGCGACCCTAGAATGGCTGCCAACCCATTTACTAAGATGTATATGGTCTGAAATCTTTTCCAGCACCTGCTCTCACCGCAGCGGGCACCGGAGAGGCTCATTCAGGTGGCAGAGGGCAACCTGAACACCCTCATGATGGAAATGAATGAGCTGCTGAGCAGGGTGAGTTAGAAAAGCCACAAGTCTCCTTAATCACACAGACCTTAGGGAGTCGGTTTTCTTCGAACTAAAGAAAGCAGCAGTGCTATTCTTAAATCTTCTTTCTAATTTTCATCTTTGTTCACATGAGATCTGGGAATAATGGTTGGCTAATTCTTCCCCAAAGGATTTCTTATTTCCCAGTGGCTCCCTCCAATCACACACACACACACACACACACACACACACACACACACACACACACACACGCAATAAACAACACTGACATACTTGGCCTGGGTCAAGGAAAAAGGTTAATGATTATTATGTATTTTGAGGACTTTACCTAGTAGCCGCCGTTGTAAAAGTTTTCATAAATTCTAAGTTTCAAAAACTCTGTCCTTGATTATGTAAGGGAAAAACATGAAAATACTTGTTGTCTCTTTAATCCTTATGGAGTTTCTGCAGTTTTACAGAAATACAGTCTCAAGCAGTACTCCTACTCAGAAAATGAAATCTTTATTGTCAAAATCTGAAGCGTTTAAGACACCACTTAGTCAGGCTGTAAAAACCCATGCTGCTTCTATCAGACTTTTCCCAGCAATCTGTGGGTTTAAATTTTCAAAACTGCAAGAAGTTTGATTGCAGTTCTTTTTAACCATTGGAGACTGCAGAAAACAACATAAAGTCTGCCATCTTGTGGGCAGAAGAACACATGAGCGTGAAAGCTGGTCTGCAACCCAAGATCCAGGGAATTATATAAACTACGTTTAAATGACCAAAAATGCCGCAGTTAGAAGATTCTTGGAGATTACCTGGTCTGTTTAAAGACAGGCTCTGCCCAGATTCAATAGGGAGATAAATTAACAATGGCAACACAACCTGATAAAGCCAAGGTGTTAAGTCTCACCGGCCCTGTTCCCCATGAACTGTTACTGGGCCAGGGAGAGTCCTACAGGAAAATCAACTGGTTTCTAAACACACAACTGAACCACTGTTCCTGGGTTCCATATCAGAAACCTCTTTTCAAGGACTCAGCCCACCAGTGAGGCCCCACCTGTTCTTTTGGAGCTGTTAGTCATGTGTGTGTGTGCACAGGTGCGTGTGCATGAAGTGAGGTGAAGCAGGTGTAGTCCCTGCTCTCACGAAACCTGTGTAGCCTGGTGATCTCCGTCTAAAGACAAAGGGACTATTTCGCCAGAAGTGTCAGATCTCTTTTGTATCTCAGACCATGTTTTTCTTTCTTTTCCGCAGACTAAATTTGTATATGTTTAGAAGCCTTTTAAGAGCAGTTAAAGGCTCAAGCAAAATTGAGTGGAAAGTGCAGGAAGTTTCTACACATCTTCAGCCCTCCCCACATTCAGTCACCCATTGTTCACTTGCCCAACAAGAATAGGACATTTGTTGTTGTCAGTGAACCCACAGTGCTACATTGTTATTGTCTAAACTTGTAACATGCCTTAGTTCGCTCTTGCACATTGTATACAAACATAGAATACTCAATATCCAACAAGATCATATTGTACAGAAGAGTTTCACTATCCTGGGGTCTCTCCGTAGTGTGGTCTAGGCCAGAATACAGTGTAATTGGAAACATTGTTGCAACATTTTCAGAGTGACATTTTCTCCTGAGTTATACACACCTAAGGTTTCTCTCCACCCTTTCATGGTTTAATAGCTCATTACTCTTTAGCTTTGAATAATAAATATTCTACTGTCTTCACGCATCACAGTTGATTTATCCATGTACTTAATGAAGGATGTCTTGATTGCTCCCAAGTTTTAGCACTATGAAGAAATTGACTATAAATATCTCTGTTCAGATTTTTGTGTGGGAACAGTTTTCAATTCATTTGAGTAAATATCAAGCAGCATGATTGCTGGCATGTTTTTTTACATGAGTGTATTTATCTTTGTAAGAAAGTCTCCAAATCTTCTGGACTGGGTAGAACATTTTGCATTCTCAGAAGTATTGAATGGGAGTTGCTGTCATTGCATGTCATTAATGGATTCTGATATTGTTAGATTTGGGGTTTGAGCCATTATAGAAACAGAAATCATGCTCAACTTGTTTTTTATTATTATTTTATTTTATGTTTTGCATGGGTATTGGTGATCCAAATTCAGATCCTCAAGGTTGTGCAACAACCACCTTACCCACTGAGTCCTCTCCCCAGCCTGTCTTTTTGTTGCACTTTAAGGGTTCTTTGTAGGATAGTTAACATGTTCTATGGCTTATTTTTCATTTTCTAAAAAGTGAGGGGGGAGTTGTTCTAATGTAGTTGAGCTAATCAAAAAATGTTTCCGCATTAGCATTAGTGTATCATTGCTATTTTAACCCAGAGGTCAGCACCGTCACCCAAGACTCTATATTTTTGTTCTCTTATACTCTAGGAACTTTGTAGTTTTTCATTTTACACTGTGATCCATTTGTGCTTAATTCCAATGTTAGGTTTTAAAATAAACCTAATGTTTTATATATTTTTTAGATTTTTCAGAAGTTACAGAAATAGCACAGAGGATTTCCATGTATCCAGTTCCCAGTTTCCTCGATTTTTGCATCTTACATTACTACATTACATCTGACAGGCTGTTTGCATGAAAAAATAGCTTGATCTCCACATCTTTTTTGTTTCTACTTAGTGTTTTTCCCTTCCAGGACCTCTTTCAAGATGCCCTGCACCTTGAAGGAATAATATCTTCCTAAGTTGCTCCAATTCACAAGTTTGTGGGTGATTAAGGTGCCTTCAAATGCAAACATTTATAGAAGCATATGAAATCATAAGCAGAGGGATACAGGGCTCAGTATCCAATAGTAGACTACACAGCCAGTGCATGATTCATACAATGGCTACAACTTCCTGTTGTCCAATACCTACTGCCTTGGACCGGGGTTTCATTGTGGAATTTACCTGATTCAGGGCACAGGCCCATGGGAATCGTGATGCTATTGGTCCAGTCTGAATGACAGGATTTTCTCGAACACCTCAGATCATTCTGACATCAGCCAAGATTGAGACCCGCTATGTTATCAAAGTTGCCTCAAAGTTAAAGCCTTCATTCCTCTGATGAGTAGTCTTTCTATAGGTTAAGACAAATGCAGTTTCACTCTGCATAGATGATGTAACACCTGCCCTTACACCTTGAAGTCCTTACATATTTTGAGCTTATTTTAAAAAGAGAAATCTATCTCCCTAGCAATTCTGGCTAAAAAGATTAGCATCAGAGTAGCTATAAAAAATGTGGACAAACCCAAAATCAGCACTGATTTTGAATCTCTCTACAACTGTATTAAAATGAGGCAGCACTTATATTAAGTTAAATCCCTTCTTAGATAGCTGCTCCCCATGTGCTTTATATTCTTGAGAAGACAGTGCTGGAAACAGCCTGAATATCAAAATTGAGCTTTCCGTGCTGTGTCTTTTGCTGTCTGTTGAAAATCAAGCTTAATGAAGATGAAGCATATGCAAAGCAAGGAAGCTAGTTTTTCAATATTTAAGTGCCTGCATTGGTATGGGTTTATGCTGCTTTATTTTCATTTTTTTCAAAAATTAAAGCTCAAGTTGTTGCCACCATCCTTTATTATTCCTCCTGTGCTTATAAGGGGATGAGGGTATATGTAACAAACCATGCTGGTTTGGTTTGTAGCTTTGAAAATCAACACAGGATATGTTCAGAAAGACATGCCTTAGAAACATCTCCCTCACCATTCCACAGGGTGATGTGACAGCTTCTGGTGTCTTTCCTTGTATGTTGTTGGTCCAACAGCTTGCCTGCAAAATGAGTCACTGCCACTTATATACAGTGCAAGTAGTGTCTGAAGATGGTCCTTGAAAATATTCTGTAAATGATTAGATCTGAAATAATTATAGCAAGAACCCATAAAAGTCTGCTGATGCAAAGGGGGATGGCATTTAAGCAATGTTGTCTACTAGGCAGTTAGATCTGCTCCATTAGATTCTTGTTTTAGCATAGAGAAGCCTGTAATGAAAGGCACCAGTAATATCCAACCAAGAAAATGATGTGCAGAACTTAACAGGCATGGTGAGACTTGCTTGAGCTACCACAAGGAGGTAAAAGTCACACTTTTCAGAAGTAAATTAACGTCTGCATAATGGTCAAGCATGTTGTCTGTGTATAAATAAATAGTCTAAAATGAATCAACAAAAACTAAACGCCGGGGGGGGGGGGGGAAACAATCTAGTTGAGTGAGTGAGCATATTTTCAAAAGACGATCAAATGTAAAGAAACGTGTTAGTGCATAAAACATTTTGAAAAGGAACGCTGAAAAGATTGCAGTATACAAGTAGGGGTAGAAGTAAGAAAATCAAAGAGGATAAAAGCAAATTGTGCAGCATATTAGGAGAAGTAAAAGGTATTGGTCAAACAGTCAAAGGATAAGACAAACATGAAGAGGGAAGATGACTAAGAAATAGGAATGGCAATTTTTTAAACAAAAGTACTATTCAGCAGAAAAAAAAATAATGGAATAATGAGAATCACAGGCAAATGGATGACACTAGAAGAAACCATCCTGAGTGAGGTAACCCAGTCACAAAAAGAGAAACATGGCATGTACTCTCTCATATATGGATTTTAGACATAGATCTGGGGAGTACCAGCCTACAATCCTATGGCCAGAGAGTCTGGGAAACAGAAACTTCATTTAGTGGCTGATCGAAGAAGAGGCAGACTCCCTTGGTTAAGTACTGAGCTGAACTCAAGAAAGCCAGTAACAGAGAGGGAGGACTGATGATCAAAGGGATTAAGACTGGGCTGGTTTAACCCCCAGAAACAGCTGACTAGACAAAGGTTAACTCTTGAAACCCAGGCATCAGCCTGGGAATCCAGCATGGGACTGATCAATACCCCCTGAATTTGGGTGTCAGTGAGGAGGCCTAGGGAATCTATTGAGCCTTTTGCAGCAGATCAGTACCCATCCCAAGTATACACACGGACTTTGGACTCCCATAGAACAATGTGAGGTGCACTCTCACCCTGAACTCTTGGGGAAGGGTCTAGGCCCTGCCCTATATGAAATGACAGACTATGGACACCCCCATGGAGGGCCTCACCCTCCCTGGGGGAATGAGGGGATAACGGGGGGGGGGGTTGGGGGAAGGGCACGGGAGGAGGGGAGGGAATGGGAGAGGGACCTGGAACTGACTTGTGAAGCAACCTCGTTTCTTATCTAAATTTAAACTGGAAAATAAAAAAAAAGAACACCTGAACTGAATCCAACAAGCAGCTCCTGTCAGCTGATGTATGGCATCTGTTGGTAGCACTACCAACAACCTGTCCTAGGTGAACTTGTTCTTTGTGAGTTTCTCCCCCCTGCAGTTTGTTTGCATGGTAATGCCTGGTAGGAATGATGGTGCCTGGTACTCTTAGGAATAAACAAAACTAAGACGTATCTCTAACACTCAAAAGTAGAGATGATCCCAAATGACACCTATGCCAGTGACCACCACCCTGGGTAATAGATCATTTGTAAATGACTTCTAGTCTGTTCTGGGGTTGTTTTGACTTAGCTATAGTATACAGTATAATGAGACACAATTTGGAGCATTTGTATCTAGGTGATGATTTGATGTGGACTTTGAAATGTATTGATTTATTAAATGCTTATAAGTACACAATGTATGCAACCATGGCCTCTTCCTACTTCAGGTGCTCAGCCTGTTTTTGTATGGGTTCCTCACACCTGCATGTTAGAAAGGTATGTAATAGTACTTGGCACAGTCCTATTACCCCCTCAGCTCCCTACCTGTGGCATCAAATAGACCATGTAAGCTTCCCATACTTTTCCCTTCCACCTTGTAGAAATGAGGACCATGTTGTTTTGATGTGTCTCCTGAGGAAGGGAGCTGAGATGAAAAGTGTTGTAAGCCCTTGTGAATCTGCATAGAATCTGTCTTGAAAAAGCTGACTGTAGAACCATGTTCTCAAGTGTGTCAATCCACCCAAGCCAGTGTCTTGGTGCCAGGGACTTCACATCTCCTTCTCTACTTGGGTAGAGCCAAGAGAGGAAGTTATTGTATGTGCCAAAGAAGGGACTCATCCTAATTAAGCCCTAAAGTGTCTGAGGACTCCACCCATCCTAAGCCTCCACATCGCCTTCCCCATCCTGGAGTCTCATGTGTCATCACAACTCTGAGTTTTCAAGAAGCTAGGATATAGAACACGGTGTCCCTGTGAATGGAGGGACTGTAGCCTGGCTCGCCTCCCGAGTACTCAGCTGCAGTTCATGAGTCGCAGCTTCATGTGAACAGTGAGAAATGCCCAGCAACCTGTTCTGCCATCCACACTCACTGGCAAGCATAGCACCAGACATATGGTCAGTCTGAATGACTTTGGGATTCCTCCAGCAGGCTTTAGCACTTCAGAAGGGTGCTTGGTTTCATTATTTTTATACCAGCCAATCATCCAACGTTTTAGGCCCCCTGCAATTTGCCACATACCATGACGGGATTGCTCTGGAATAATGGAAGTAAGACAGAATCCTAAGACCCAAAGGTACAAATTAGACAGATATGGAAAATTGTCTAACAACAGTGGTAAGTCTTGTGTGGAAAACAGTTTGGTCACCCATTTAATCACATTCAGGGACTATTTACTTTTTAAAGTTGGGCTCCATACTGAGAGATAGATATAAAATGATGAACACAGCAGGCCAAAACTTGCCCTTGTGATACGTACCTGTTAGAGGAGAGTGGAAGTTGATATGTAGGTAAGTCAGTTATTTATTCATTAAAATATATGTGATTCCAAAAGGCATTATGCTGTGGAGGAAATACTTGTCTGCAGTAAATCTGGAGGCCTAGTTAAGAACCCAGTCAACAGCCATACTAAGAAGAGAAAAAATTAAAGGGGATGGATGAATGGAGGTAAAATCTCTGAAAGTGTTAAGGAGACACCCATTCTGGGTAAAGACAGTAGGAAACAAAGTGATCCAAAGAAAGGAACTGCTTGGCTTATGTGACATGCTCAAAGGAAGCCAGGGAGAGTCATTCCATATGGCCTTAGTGATGACCTTTGTAATTAAAGTTTCTCACCTGAGTGACTCTGGAGTACTGGCTGAATGTGACTTTAAAGTGTTTGTTAATGAAGTCTCTTATGAAACACTCCATAAATGCAGTAAGTCAAGAAAGAGAAGAACACAATGGATATGTTCCTGGTCATCTAAATATAAGAGAGAATATATTCACAAACTTTGTAAAGGATTAGTTGTATTAAACTCTTAAAGATTAGTGTACCTGATGGTGTGACTATGTGATCACAAAAGATAGTGTTATGGCAAAAAGTAAACTGGTGGGTGTATTCATTCATAAGATACTGGAGGATGACCACATTGCAGATCAAACCATTATGATGTTCTGTGCCATGTGGACATCAGAGTGGTATTGGAGGATAAAGTCAGAGTGCAGTTTAGTCCTCAGAAACTCCTAAGGTATTGTATTTCAGATTGTCAATTTCTTAAATAGTTTACCTTAGTTAGCAATCAAAAGTAACATTGGAAAAGGTGTGTGTGTGTGTGTGTGTGTGTGTGTGTGTGTGTGTGTAATTTGACCCATCTAAGCCTTGGGTATAAATAGCTACAGAAACCTGATTTGACAGAAATTGCTGGGAACATAACAATTACCATGGAAGCACGCAACTGAGATATGTGCATAGTTTACTTATAAAAAGAATTGTCGAAAAATACTAAAGGAAAAACAATCCCATTACTAATCTTGGAAGAATAAACTGAGCATTAAGTACATTGATTAGTATTCTCCAGGTCATTGCTACTTGCTGCAAACAGGAGTTTTAATGGGTTCCAAGTCTTCTTCCCTTTACATCCCTGTAATTTTAACACTTGCAAATGTAAAAATAGGGTAACAGTAACAGGAGTTCAGATTTCACCATTAATTTAACTTCTTATCAAACCTAGGGGATGGAGGGGATGCAGAGTAATTCCTGTGGCATCTCCTGGCTTGTTTTATGCTGGCCAAACAAATATATACTGTTCAAAATTCACTGTGTGTTTATAAAAAAAGACATTAATTCTCTGGTCATTGTTAGAATGCAAGCACTCTAGTACAAGACTGTACAGTTGTTCTCAACCTCCATAATGCTACAAATCTTTATTACAGCTCCTTATGTTGCAATGACTCCCAACCATAATTTTCATTGCTACTTCATAACTGTAATATTGCTACTGTTAGAATCATAATGTAAATATCTTATATGCAAGATGGTCTTAGGCGACCCCTGTGCAAGGGGTATTCAACCCCCAAGGAGTTGCTGTAGAGTGTGACATCACACAGAGGCACATTTTGATTCTCTGATTCAGTATCAATATCTTTTGAAAGAGAGAAGTCTTATTACATAGAGAAATAAATCTTAAGTCCATGCCATTGTGCTCCAAACCTTGCATTAGTCCTAAAGAAATATTTAATGTCATCTAATCTATTTGTATTTGACGATCTTATGTCTGAAATGAACACTTCAAATCTATCCCATTGTGTCAAAGGCACTTACAGTGTGACCCAAATTGAGTATGTTTTATGTTACACTTTGGAAGGTAGAGCTGTTTGGGGGCTTCTGTTTCATTTTGTTGTCCATGGTGTGTGATTACATACATTAGCAGCCATATTTCCAGTGGTGTCATGTAGGGAAGCAAGCGTTAAGTCTGCCTTAATGTTTTATTGGCATCTTTGGAGGATTACAAAACAGCATTTTACTACTGAGTAGCTAAGTACTCCCCACCCTCTTTGTTTCTTAATTAGCATATTGATCTAAAGTGAATCCATAGGATCAAGCTTATTGAGACAGATGGCCAGTTCCTGCGTCAAGAGATCATTGCTGCACACCACATGGTTTCAGAAAATAAAATACAGACGGAACTGCAGCTAACGGAGGCAAACACTTTTGGCATCAGAAACTTGAAGATTCTTCAAAATAACTGTGTATTATCACTTTGTGTCACCACATATAACAGGGGTTTTAATAGGACCAAATACAGTTTTCTGATTTCCATTTAATGGGAAAAGTAATAAAGTTTAATTGTATACTTGAGCATGGGGTGCTGTTGCCGGTACATCTGATCAATAATTCATCAATTGCCTTTGGCTCAAAGTAAAATTTGAAATAAAATGTAGCCAGTGGGAGCTTATGTAGCTCTACCATCATCATCTCTATTAATTATGCTTTCCCTAAATTTGGATCATTAGGCTACCAAAGTGACAGCAGATGGCGAGCAAACAGGACAAGATGCTGAGCGGACCAACACAAGAGCGAAATCTTTAGAAGAATTCATTAAAGAGCTTGTCCAGGATGCCGAAGGTATTAGGAAATCACATTTTAAGTTTTGTTTTCTCCTACAGAAAAATTTAAAAAGGGATTGCACATGACTGAAATTCCCCTTTTAAAGAGGTGTCATTTCTAAATTCAAGTCTTTAGGTTTAGAAAAAGGTTTTGACTGAGCTGTTTGGTGTCACGATTACCTGAAATCTACAGCCTACAGAGTTAAATGAGCAATAGCCGTTGATAAATTGGTGGTTATGGGTGCAGAATATGAATAAATGTGAAGATGTTTAAATAATTCATTGAAAACCCTATCCTTGGCTATTTTTCTAATCAAAGCAATCTACAACTTGTTAATCCTGTCTCTTTAAAAGTTATTTTTGAAATTCCATTTGGTACATGAGCACTGCTCTTTGATTTCTCAAAATGGTCCTTCAAGTACTTGGTACGGGTTGTAAGAGAACATCTGTTGTTCAGGATTTGGCTGCACAAGTTCACCAGAGGCTCCCTGGCATGCAGTCCACAGTTCCCTAGGAACTGGTTCTTGGCATCTCCCAATATGACAGAATTAAAGTGGAAGCCACTTCTTTGGGCAAAAGCCCAGACTAAGAAGTCCTTAGCACTTCAGCCTCTATCAATAAACATTAACTATGGATGCATGTTCAGAAGGTTCAAAGAGTGGCTTTTTTAAAAAAAAATAAAAGCTAAACACCTATTGTTCTACACCACTGTGGACTTTTGCTATTTTGCTTTGTGATATAGAAAAATGGAGGGCTTGGGAACTAAATTTCAACGCAAAGTCTGACGGTGGTCCAATATCTATAACGACTGAGTCCCCATTGCGAGCAGTGACAGGGTTTTCAGATGAGTCTTTTCTGAAGTAGAACATGTTACTTTCTCTAGCAAGTTTCTGAGTTAGCTCACGGTGCTCTGTGATCTCATCCATGAAACTGTTGTTGTGTTCTCCCGAGTATTGTTTTCCATTGATGCCATTTGAAAATGCCCCCTAACAACAAATGTATGACAGAAAGCTGCTTTCTTCTACATGGACTTTTGAAGGTAACCTTTACAATCTTCTGTCTGAAGTCTCAACCACTCAACACCCAATGACCTCCTAGTGACTCATTTTAAAATCATTTCATCTTTGGTTTGGGGGTCAATGGTTAAGAGTACTTGCTGTTCTGGCAGAAGACACAGACTAAATTCCAAGTACTCATGTCAGACAGCTCTTAAACCATTGGTAACACCAGTTCCAGAGATGCAACACCTTCTCCTGGCTTGTAAATGCATCTACATGCATGTGGTGTACATACAAACACTCAAGGTATGTATCCACAGAAATAAAGTAAAATAAAATTTTAAAAGTAACTTGTTTGTAAACATAACTGCTTATATACACTTTAGTGGACTCCAGGTTCATCACTGCTTACTCTCTTCTTTGCAACAAATCTGCCACTCCCACCTCAAGAGAGAAGCAAGTATAGCTGCTCATTTGGTTACCGTGGGCTTTTTACATGCTTCTTTGATATTTTTCTGGATACCATCTTATAGTTTGTATACCACACAAAGTCACCATTAGGGACAGTGTAAAGATAGCATTTAAGCACATTTATGAGTCCACACAGCAGTCAAAAAAGCATGGTCAATAGTGAGAGGCAGCTCTCATTCCCTACCTTGTGCTTTGGTCAGTTGAGTTGAACACATCTGTGCAGAGACAACATTATTTACTAACTCATGTAAGGTGTCATGTGGGATAGCTGTATCTAAGGAAATAGGAACATGGCATATTTCTGCCAACAGACATTGTTTGGTAGAATTAATACATGTCTCACAATGAAATAAAAGTTCAAATTTTCATATGCCAGAAAGAAGCTAAATTCTAGCTGAGATGTTCTAAGAGATTGGCTACAGGAGGCTTAACAGTCTAGGGAAGAGGGGAGAAAGAACAAAAGATATGGGGAGGAGAGGCAGTAAAGGGAAAGGACAGGGAGGGAGGAAAGGAATTGCCTAAAGATTAAATAGTTTATCTTACCTAGCTGCACTTTTGATTACTTCACCTAAACTTCTGCACTGGGGTGATCAGGGGTTCTTCTGTAATTTATTAGGGGCAGTCAATTGCTGTGGAAAAGTGAAGGCTTTGGTCAGGCATTTGTCTGTTTCAGTTTTGTTTAGCTAGATGAAATGCTTACCGATCATAGTCTTCATGGACAATCAACTTCTAGTCAACCACAATGTATGTTTATATGTACTGTAATTTTATGTCTACTGTGCTGTGACTCTTGATCATATTGTGACTGAATTGCATTTTATCTCACAGGTTAGAGTTAATGATCATGCCCATTAGTGTTTATGCTGTGACTTATAGCCGAACTTAATTAATACTAGGACATCTTTCTTGTTTGTTTCTCAGAACACATTTCCTTCCAGATGCACTTACTCATAAGAGGGATTTTCAGATTTAATATGGAGAATATACTTGCTTCCTCCAAGGAGTTAGTTTGTCTGGTCTTACAGATGCTCCCTACTTCTCTCGAGAAGGGTCCATTTAGTCTGTGCTGCGCATCAGCTGTTGTCATGGTGTGGAGCTGATTTAGGATATTTCAGAAAAAACTAGCATGGCAAACCTTTCCATCTAGAAACATTCCCCTCATTCTCATTTTTTCTTTTCCTCTAGTTTCCCTCAATGTTGATTTTTACCTTGACTTTAGATATGCTAGTTTCCATAAAACCCTCTTCTGAAATAAGATCAGAGCAAGTAGAGTCAATTCATATTTTGCAACTATTTTCAACTCTGTAGGAAGTGTATTGACACTATATACCTTAGAATAAAGGATTAAATAACGTTTATCTTTAGTGTAAATTCTGATTCCACTTACATAAGCTTTAGAAGGAGCAAACCGTTTCTGCTCAACTAGCTTTCTTCTCAGTGCTAGGGATTGAGTTGAGGGCCTCATGCATGCTGGGTAATAACCTACCACTGACCTCTGATCAAGCCCCTCTTATATACAAATTATGTTTTCTTTCTCAATGCACGTTGTTGCAGCCATTTTGTGTACCCTATTAATGTCTTTACTTCTTCACATGCCAGTTTTATTGAAAAGATATGACATATACATTCTTTATCTAATTATTCTTTTCCGATCAATTTCTTCTCTCCAGACATTTATCTTTGAGAACAGATTATAAGCAACACTGTAAGATGACAGAGGCCCCATCTCTACCTAGTGTCACACAGGAATTAAATTTTACATTAGTATGTTTGATGGAAAGAAACATTATGTCTCTAGCTATGACACTCAGGAACAAGTGTTGACTGCAGGGGCTTTCTAACCAAACACATTTATAAGGAAAGGGGGTGATTTGAAAAGAGCACTTGAGATATACATGGCTTCTTGAACTTATCAGTGTTCCTTATATCCCAGGAAACACCAGAAACTTCCAGAGTACTTGGTCATGCACCAGATTGCTGGTCCCTGATTCCAAGACTTTTTGTCTTAGTCGATCTGTGACGGGGCCTAGGAATCTGCATTTCTAAAAAAGCTCCAGTGTGTTGCTGCTGCCACTGGGTAGGGTATCACATTTGAGAGCCACTTTCTCAAAGCCCACACTGATTGCTGTATGCACCTGACTCAGGAGCACTGCCCAGTGTAAATCTGAAAGAAAACATCTATCCAATAAGGAAATCCAAGATTTTTTTACATCTTAAAGAGGTCTTCAGAGAAGCCTTTAAATGTTAGAAAATACCACTTGGTCAGGCCGAACTCTTTGCTCTGGGGATTTTCATGGGTAATACTGTAGAAATATATATTCGAAAGACAAAGAGCTTGAGAAAATATCTCTCTTCAACTCTCCAAAGTAACGTCCCACTGAACATTCAGAAAACATGAGGCTAAAATGAATGATAGAGCTATGTAACTGTTTCAATTCACTAAGTTTTTAAAGTTTTATTTGACAGAGAATTCTTTTTCCAAATGAAATCTTGCCTAGAACACCAACCTATCAAGCAGTTTCTTGGCAGAACAGACATCATTTGTAGAGTACCTGAACCACCTGGAGAATTCTAGCATTCCAAAGGGCACAGCTTGAAGCCCCATTTACTGCATAGTAAACACAGACTCCCTGGATAGATGTTACTGCTTGAAGGCATGCATCTTTCTTGCTAATATACCTGTCTCCTCCATAAACTGGTACTCCTTTCAGCCTTCAAAAATTGAGGATGAGGGAGTTGTGAAAATGAGAAGGCAGGTCCATGTTCAGTGAGCTCACAGCTGAAGGCGTTTCTACTCTCAGTGTTCTGAGATGTTCTGGATATGCCTTGTCAAAAGCTCTTGCATGGTCAGTCACAGGGTGTTAACCTATATATCTCCTGTCTCTCCCTTTGACCTGAAGAGAATCTGAATGTCCTTTATATTTATATGTCCTCCATTTGAGGCTAGACCCACGGTAGTTTAATTGTAATGGTTTCTCTAAAGAAATTTAAAGCGGATAGCAATGTCACATATTTCTCTTTGGTGCTGCCTCTGATTCTCAGAAGGAACACTGCGGAGATGGTGAGAAGACCAGATGTTGAATGCCGATTTTGCGTTTGACATTTTCATTGCTTCATTTACAAAATTTTTCTTAACCCACCCTCCCCCAACAGCTGTAAATGAAAAAGCTGTAAAACTAAATGAGACGTTAGGAAGTCAAGACAAGACTGTGGAGAGAAACTTGCAAGAGCTTCAGCAAGAGATCGATCGGATGCTGAAGGAACTCAGAAATAAAGATCTTCAGACACAGAAAGAAGTGGCTGAGGATGAGCTAGTGTGAGTAGATGTTCTGTGTTTTATCATTTGATCAATTGATCAGCATTATCGAGAGTTTCCTACATTTCTATCTGGGGATGTTGATATTTGCTATTATTTATATTTCATGCCTTCATTTAGTGCTATCGACTTTGCTTTAAAATTAATTAAAACCATCTTTCTTTCCTATATGTAAAATAATAAGTAAAAGAACTGATTTTTGTTTGTTTTTTGTAAGTAGGTCAATAGGCTTGCTTTGCTAATGACTGGTATTAGAAACATTGGAACTATCAATAAACTCAAGGGGCTGGAGGTGTGAGTTGGCCAGTAGGTGCTTGCGTTACATACACAATATCTGACTTTGATCCCCAACACTGCATAACCTGGACATGATGTTACACCTGCAATTCCAGAACTTGTGGGATAGAGAGACAGGATGATCCAAATTTCACGGTCATCCTTGACCACATAGCAAATCCAAAGTCAATCTGGTATACGTGAAACCCTGTTTCAATGGAGAAGAAGAAAGAGAGAGGGAGGAAGATGCAGAAGGAGTGGAAAGAGAGACAGAGAGAGGGGGGACGGAGGAGGAAGACAAGGAGGAGATGACCACATATTTTGGTAAATGATAAATAAGTCACACCTTACAAGGCCATCGTTACTTTACCATTTTAGGAAATGCTGCTAACTTAAGTCAGGACTCTCTAGATCACTGAATTGTAAGAAAAGATAGACTAGATCAAAATCAAGGGGGTTGAGGACCTAGCTCAGTGGTAGAGCCTAGTAAGTGCAAAGTCCTGGGTTCAGTCCTCAACTTAAAAAAAAAAGACAAAGCCGGACGGTGGTGGCGCACGCCTTTAATCCCAGCACTCGGGAGGCAGAGGCAGGTGGATCTTTGTGCGTTCGAGGCCAGGCTGGACCGATAGCCTCCGAAACAATACAGAGAAACCCTGTCTCGTAAAAACCAAAAAAAAAAAAGACAATAACAAAATTATAATATTATTCTAGCATGACAAAACCCTGAGAGTTCCACCTGCCATTACGTAAGCAAACATGTGAACAGTCACTCATCAAAGTCAAAGAAAGTAGCACAGTATGATGGGTCAACTGGCACTTTGATTTGTTTGCTTTTATATGTGCAACAAAACAAAACTTTTCCTTTCACCAGTCACACTGTGACCATGACATGACACCCCTAAACAATTGGAAGTATAGGCTTATGACTAAATTTAACAGGTGTCTTTTCCATTTTCATTAAAAATTCTTCCACAGTCAGACACCAGTTTCACTTTGACTTCGTGCATAGTGAATCTGTTGGTGTGTTCTCACCTATGTTTAACCTTTCTGTGTTAGCATCCCCTTGTAACATAGCTTGATATAAGCAAAACCATATGATGTATGCTTGTGCTGGGAATGTTTGCAGGGCAGCAGAAGGCCTTCTGAAGAGAGTGAACAGGCTGTTTGGCGAGTCCAGAGCCCAAAATGAAGAAATGGAAAAGAATCTCCGTGAGAAACTGGCAGGTTACAAGGACAAACTTGATGATGCTTGGGATCTACTGAGAGAAGCCACAGAGAAAACACGAGATGCTAATCACTTGTCTGCTGCCAATCAAAAAAACATGACCATTTTGGAGGTGAGAGCCAGGAGCCCTCTTGGGAATGGGGAGCAGGTTGAATACATCTAGAATAGTGAAGTTCATGTATGTTTACAAAGGTTAAGGCTATGACTCTGGGAGGTTTTCTAAGAAACAACAGAGAGATAAGAGACAGAGAGTATACATGTGACTGTCTGTCCATCTGTGTCATTGAGACTACGGAAGGTTTATAATGATGGCATGAAAGAAACTCTTTCCTGAGAGACAGGGAACCTCCATGTTAATGACGAGTGTGCTACCACCTAGAAATCCAGATGGGGTCAATCCGTTCTCCAGCTGTACAGTAAATACATTATAATGGAACATACATAGACAATTGCTAAGTCCCAGTGTCACACAGCTTTGCAGCTCCCCAACCTGACCCACAAACTCAATTCAGAGATGTGATTGCAAACAATCACTACATTTCTCTCTGCTTGCGTAGAAGCTGAGCCTCTGAGAAACCTGGAGACCAGAAGAAGGGAGCCTTCATTCCCTTCTTCACTGGAACGTGTTCATGGACAAGGACATTTTTTTTTGGTTTTACGAGACAGAGTTTCTCTGTTTTGGAGGCTGTCGGTTCAGCCTGGCCTCGAACTCACAGAGATCTGCCTGCCTCTGCCTCCCGCGTGCTGGGATTAAAGGCGTGCGCCACCAACGCCCGGCGGACAAGGACATTTTTAATGGGCCTAACATGACAGACAAGTCTAGGTTGTTTTCCCTCCTTTCCCCCACAGAGACTAGTCACCATTTACCAGAGAGTTGCTGAGCTTAAGACAAAAATAGGTTCTTTTCAGCACCTGTATTTTCCTCTGTCCCTCCCTTCCTTTTTTTCTTCCTTCCTTCCTTTCATTCTCTCTCTTGATCATAGCATGGTTAATGTTTAGGGGTTCTCTGAGAGTGCATGTAGTGTACACAATGACACAGAATTGTGTTTGGTGTGTAAACACTTTTCTCTCCATACACAACACACCTCTTGCTGTTGCTCTCCCAGCAGATCCGAATGCTTCAGGAAACCCACAGCTCTGCTAACATATCACCATCACCAGTAACTCAATGCTCCAACATTGTGCAAGATTTCTAAAATGTGTGTCAAATGGCCCTGACAGAGAATTAAACCAGCCACACATTTTAGTTTTTTGTCCTTTTATTTGGTCTGTTTTCCTTTGGGTCTAAGAAAATAAAATTAAAAGAAACCTGGGGGAGACATTCCCTCTTCTGGGACTTAGCCTTGTCACAGTCATAGAAAACTGAAGAGGAAGACTTTCACTGTAAATCATGTATCTAATCTTAACCAAATTGGGGACCACTGACACAATAATCAAAAGAAAGCAGTCCATGGAGAGTCAGAAAATGCTGTGTCCTGTCACATGCTCCGACATGACACACTCAGCTTTTTAACACTCCAGTGCTGTAACTTACCCAGAGTTCTACCTCATCATTTTATGGGAACAGTTTAGGAAATTAAAATTCCCTTTGTGGAAAGCACACTGAGTATTTGAGAAGTATTTCAAGAAGAGTTATAGTGATACAGTGAATGGGGACTCCGGCTGCTCCTCACATTCGTGATACGCAAAACCAAGCTCTGTCATTCTCAGGCACCCTGGCAGATGTTTGTTCTACACAGTCAGTCCTGGAGTTCCATGTCGTAATTTTTGTATTTTTATATCATATGCCGTGCTTAACTAAAGACTAATTTGAATATTTTCTGGATAAGATAGGCGAATTAAGTAAATTGTCAAGAATAAAGTATGGTGCTTTTTTGTTTGTTTACATTGGTAGGGATACTAATTTGGTAGGTGCCATACTAGCCTTTAAAAAATGTTACTTAAGTCATTAAAGTTGCCTCAGTAGCTAATTGTCACTGTGCCTGAGCCTAAAAGGCTGTGTTCAATTCCCAGATCCCTTGTGGAGAAGAGACCTAACTCCCACAAGTTGTTTTCTGACTTTCACATATACATTTACACACACACACACACACACACACACACACACACACACACACCAGCAGAATTCATTAAATAGACAGTATCCATGATCCATGGCCTCCCCTGCAGGGTCAGCATAGGTTGGCCTATAGTGTTACCTGGTGTTCATTACTGAGATACTTGAATTCACTTACTGGCCACACAGATTTGAAAACAGCAACTATACTGTACACAGCAGGTTTAATGATGAAGTGACTTCAAACTCCCCTTGTACTGTCTACTATTAAGGTAATGTTAAGATCCAAATCAAAGGGATGTGTAAAGGGAGGCTTTTTTCTTTAGAGAAGCCTTCCCGCCAGCCTGGTTCCAGAGCCGCATCAGTCCCAAATAAACACACAGGAGCCTATATTAATTATGAAGCTGTTGGCCTTGCTTGTTTCTTACTGGCTAGCTCTGACTTAAGTAATTACCCCATAATTGTTGATCTAAGTATGTCTCTTACCGGAGAAGTTTCCGGGCTTCCTACCCCATGGCGTTACATCTCGACTCCCTGTGTTTCTCCTTCCCAGAGTTCTGGACTCCTAGTCCCACCTATCTAGATTCCCTATTGGCCAGCAATGATTTATTGACAAATACACAGGACTTCCCCAACAGGGATGGTTATTTATTTATTTGAAAATGACCAGCTAAGAAGCTTGTTCTTAAAAATATATCTGGTAATGGTGGCTTGTGCCTGTAATGTCTGCAACCTATGAGGCAGAAGCAAAAGGATAATAAGTTCCAAAGTATACAGGCTGCATAATAAGACCTCATCTCAAAGGACAAACAAGACAAAACAAATTCTCTAATGACTCAGATACAACCTCAAGTCTAAGAAACACTGATATAAAACAACAACACTGATGGTTTTAATAACTTGATTCTACTTGGAGGTATAAACAGGCAAAGAAGCAAACCATGCTAGCACTGTAGAAATTATCATGGAAGTAACCAAAGTGGATAAGGGTAGATCAGCTTCATAGAGATTCTGACACTCATTCCAGGACCAGAGTATAAGTGCCTTTTGGTGGAAGCAGTGGTGATGAACATTTCAGAAACAGGAAATGGCACATGAAAAGAAACATAGGAAAAGAGGTAACATTTCTGACAGAGAATTCATGGTTGCTAGAATTGGAATAAAGAGTACATGTGAATGAATGTTGGCATAGATAGTCATTGGGAATAAGCAGATTCCAAATCTTGAGTTACAAGAAAATAGGCTTATGTGACTAAAGAATTTTGTTTATAGCTTCAACACTGGGAAGCAACCAAAATATGTAATCATAGATTAGAGTGACACAGTAAATGGCTTATTAAGGGCTCATGTAAACTGCAAAATCAGCTTTGTGTCATTCAATAGTGTGATGTTAGGTACAGAGAGTAAACTGACCTAACATTTAAATGTTGATCAAATCTGGCTGCTGTTGGTAACCCAGTCATTTCAAATTGAGTATGAATAATTGCTGACTGAATCAAACTTATAATATGAAAAAATATCCACGGTTTATCTTTTCCCTCTATTTAATATTGTAGTTTATATTGGCTAGGAGGGTCAATAAAATATTTGTAGAAATAATGCCAACACACCAAAAATTGTAAGAAACTTATAGAAATAAGGGAACAACATGCACTCAAGTATGGACAGTGAAGGCAAAAGGTGACTGTAGGAAATCTCACATAGAGCAGGCTGGTTCATTTACAAGTTACATCAAAAGTAGTGAAAGATGGCTCTGGCAATGCCCTTTGGAATGAGATCACAGAAGTCTGTGAACACTAATTACTGGTGGTGGCTGAGTGAGAAGGGCATTCTAACAATGGAGAGGCCGAGGGGTTGGGAACAGATGAGCAACTAGTGAAGCAAAGAATACGTACTGGACCCTCTGCCCAATGTCCACTCTTAGAACTTGACTGAAGAGACGATTGCAAGAAAGAAAGCTCTAAGTTGCTACATAAAGGTAGACAGGGAGATGGTGTTTGCAGGGACCTACAAAAGCTAACCGATAAACAATAGCACAAGAGAAGGGCAATATTCATCAAGAAGGGGTCTGAAGGGATGAAGATGTAACTATCTAGAAAGAAAAGGTAGGATAATCAACGTCGGTCTCTAAACAGAATGAATTAACTATTATGCTTATGAAATACTTTTTATTTTTTATTGAGAATGTCATGATTGCACATAATATGTTTGATCAAATCCATCACCCATTCTCTCCCCTGAAATTCCTTTCTATACACCACCATTTCCCCATTCCAACTTCATGTGTCTTTTTTTTTTTAATTCACTGTGGCCACTTTGATCTACCAATATATGCAAAGATACAGGGCCACAGATTACAATTTGGGTAACCTATGTGGGACTCCATTCCTAAAGAAAACTGCTTCTCCCTCTTACAGCAGTCATTTGTTGCCAATAACTCCTTAGGGGTGTGACTTCATGAATCCTCCCCAATCTCTAGCATAATTTTAAAGACTGACGGTCTCTATATATGGACCTTCCTTTTCTTGTCTCTTAAACACTCTGAGCTTCCTGTCAATACATTCTATATCCTACATCAATCTTTGTTTATTCCTTTTTATTTATCTTTATAACATGAATCTCATGATTACTCAAGTTGGCACATTAATTTACAAATGTACTTCCTCCTTCTGTGTTATTTATCTCTCCACTGCTGTGACAGAACAAATGCAAAATTAAAAAAAAAAAGGATCAGGCCGGGCGTTGGTGGTGTACACCTTTAATCCCAGTACTTGGGAAGCAGAGGCAGGCAGATCTCTGTGAGTTCGAACTCAGCCTGGTCTACAGA
This sequence comes from Mesocricetus auratus, assembly GCF_017639785.1. Lineage (NCBI taxonomy): Eukaryota > Metazoa > Chordata > Mammalia > Rodentia > Cricetidae > Mesocricetus > Mesocricetus auratus. The sequence continues at coordinate 20,332,222 of NW_024429199.1, forward strand.
GTGAGTTCCAGTACAGTCTCCAAAATAATACACAGAAACCATGTCTGGAAAACAAAACAAAAAGCATGATGATGAAAAGGTCATTTAGGTTCCATCTGTCAGAGGTCTTAGTCTGTGGACTACTTGTTCCATTGTTTGTGGTCTATGGCAGGGCAGAAAATCATGGTGTGAAGATCACCCTAGAGAAAGGATAGTCACCTATGGTGTCCCTTAGAGGAAGGGCAGTGACCTTATGGTGTACCAGAAGGAAGAAGCAGAGGAAGAGAAGGAGAAAGAGGGAAAGTCACCTGCTAAATATTTCACTCTTTTGTATTAGCAATACAGCTGGCCTTTGTTGGACATTTGATATCCATACAATACTTCTCTTTCAGAGAAGTCATAAGAAATACATATCCAATTCTGATTGTATCCTTAGAGCCACAAATTGTATTCAGCACAAATACAAAAACACTTTTTTTACTGATAAGTAGAACAAAAGAATGTCATAAAGCAAAGAGAAATCAATGTTTTCTCTGATTTTCCTGGAGCCTCAAATCTCCATATTCCTTGTTTCAAAACTAGAGTCTATCATCTAATCTGGAAATTAGACACCCTTAAACTTCTTTACTCTCTAGATCATCATTTTCTTTAGTGTGATAAAGAATAAATTATGACCCCTATATTACAGTTGGCTCCCTGAACTGATCCAATTAAAACTTTAAGAAGTCTGTGGGCGGGGGGGGGGGGCAGGGGAGAAGGAGAGGGAGGGGGAACTGAGACTGGCATGTAAAACAAGCTTGTTTCTAATTTAAATTTTAAAAAATTACAAAAAAAACTTTAAACAGATACTCTCTAGTTTATTTAAAAAGAAATAGATGTAGCTCTTTGCTTAACACACCCATGGATATATCTTTCCCTCTCATCCTCCCATTGGCATGCTATTTTTATTTTAATTATGGATACAGAGTTCTGTATGTATGCCTGCATGACAAAAGAGGTCACCAGATCTCATTGTAGATAGTAGTGAGACATCATGTGGTTACTGGGAATAGAACTCAAGACCTATACAAGAGCAGCCAGTGCTCTGAAATTCTAAGCCAACTCTCCAGCCCTGACATAGTACTTTAAATGACTTTGTTGCATTATTTGAAGCAAGCAACAACGAAGAGAGCACTTTTGAATTTCCGTGTACAATGTACCTTTATATACTTATACAAGACCTTGGGGGCCGGTGTTTCTTATGTAAAGCATTTCATACCCTTGGAAGCAAAGAAGTAGCTGGAAATCAGTGACACTAGAACTTCCCCCTGCAATTTTTTGTCAGCAAAGCAGTAATCACAAAACAAATACTCCTTTGAATCTTGCAGAGACACAGTATCTCAATGAGCTGAGTCACACACAACACATGTCATGAGCTTCACTTTCATTCACTCATTTAAAACTCTTCACTGGGGAAGTTCAAAGAGATGCTAGAGAGACTGTTTCTGTGGGACTCACACTGTGGTGAAAAATATGTTCTTGGCTTCAGTTAACAAGTGTATGAAATGGTGGGAAGCTGGAAATGAGAGATAATGTACAGGGTAATGGTTTTCTGGTATGTAATGCATGATCTACAACCATCACTATGATTATTCATTATACATTCTATGCAATGTCCATCATTATGCACAATTCAGTAGGCTGTGTCTTTTTTCCATGGTCCCTGTATCTGTGATGTGTTTATTTCTTCGATGTCCATTAAATAACCCGTGTTTTTAGAACCACTCCCAAAACTAGTGAAGAAAAATCAACTTGTATAAAAAATGACGTATTTATATCACTATAATTGGTGAAATGCCCCCATAGAATAAATTTTTAAGGAGCCTTAAAAGGTGACTCAACTGACAAAGTGCATCCTTCATGAGCGTGAGGATCTGAATTTACATCCTCAGGACTCAAATAAAAGCCTTATGTCAGCAGGTGGCGCATGCCTTTAATCCCAGCACTCAGGAGGCAGAGACAGGCAGATCCCCGAAGCTCCTTCAGTCAATATAACCAAATCCTTGAGCTCTGGGTTCAGTGACAGTCCCTGTGTCAAAAATAAGATGGAGAAGATGGGGAATGATTAAGGAGTGTCAACATATACACATATGTGTATGTGTACATACACCTACTTGCAGATATGCACTCACCTACCTAAACATGAACATATGCCACACACAAGAGCACTCCGGTGCGCGCGCGCACACACACACACACACACACACACACACACACATTCACACACATATATCACAAATACATACACTCACATTCACACACTCACATTCAAACACACATGCATATGCACACTCACATAGACAGTAAGTTAAGTGAGAAATTACAATGAAACCATCAATACAATGGTTAACAATTAAAGAGCATTTCTTTGTGCCTGGCAGTTATAAGCCAAATCTTTTCTATCTAATTTCACAGAAGCCTGAGTTCTTGTTACAGTGTTGGTTCTGAGTCAGTACTTCCCAGTAAGAATTGAGAGGACACGTAGAAATTTGATGGAGGCACAAGCGCTAAAATCATAGCCCTTCAATGACTCAGTTTCCTGTTCATTTCAAGGTGATGAACATGGGACCCACAGAATCAAAGACTTACAGGCTGCTCTGCACAACTTAAAAAAACTGCATGAATATAAACCATCACTAGGATTTATATGAAAAGCATATAAAGTCCAGAGACTAACATTTTACTTTATTCCATTAAACATGTAAGGGGAATGAGGGGAGGCAGAATATGAATGAGTTTGAAGTACAAAGAAACTCCACATGAAAGCATGGCAGTAATTGTCTCCCATTGATTTTCCTCTTCTGGGCCAGGAATGAAGTTCATGTAGCTTTGAGACAAACCATAAGTTCCACAGAGAAGTTCATCTGTCCTCATCCTATGAAATAATCCATTAGGTTTATTCATTAAGGGGATAGTTTCTTTTTCCTGAAAGATATTCTTTCTAAGTTCCCTAAGAAATCCCGCCTTTTGAATTTTATGATTTCTGCATAGATTCTGGAACGGGGTACATTTTCCTAGATTAATCTGGCACACTAGATGCTGGCAGCACATGTTCAGCACTTGCATTGTAGTCAAGATAGAGGTCCCACTTTGCTTCAGCAAACCTTTTAATTCTCTAGCAACTATCACATTGCTTTTCTTTGCCTGGATGGTTTTCTCAAATGGGAAGGAGAAATGACCTGTCTATGCCCTATGTTGAAGAATTCTTAAGAGGGTTGAGTGGGTAAGTTCAACCATTGTCATCTAGCCCAACTGTCGATAGATATCATATGCTATTTGTGAACCTTTTGTTCAGACAGCTCGGGGAAAATAGGAATACAGAGTAGAGACAGGTTTACCCAGATGCTCTTGTAATATCATCTTTTCCTTTGCATGCTATAGAAAAAGAAGGAGGCTATTGAAAATGGCAAACGACAAATAGAGAGCACTTTGAAGGAGGGTAATGACATACTTGATGAAGCCAGCCGACTTGCAGATGAAATCAACTCAGTCATAGATGTGAGTATTGAATACAGCTCAGAATGAAGAGAAAGATGGTGACACAATTCCTTCCCACACCGGCAACAAAACTCAGTAACAGAAACAAGAGCCTTTATGTGGTTTTTGGTGAGAATATATTATTGTAGTACAGTGTTGTGGACATGTGCACCTATTGGTAACAATTAGAACCTAACATTATTCAAGTACTCACGTATGCAAGCTTATGTTTTTTTTTCTTATCACAGTGAACAGGTCATTCCTTGTTCCTAGGCCACCACTCACAACCTGTTTTATTATCTCATATAACATTAGCTAAAAGAAAAATAAAAATCCACAAGCAAGTCTTTAGCCTACTGTCTAGTACGTTGCATTGAGATGTGCAGGAATAAGGACACAAAGGACCTGAAAGGTTCCAATGATTGTCACGTGTTCACTTGTTGCTATGAAGTAAGCTTACAAGAAAAATAGACTTTTCATGGTGTAAATTGGCTTCATAAATTTCTGTTTCTCTATTAAATAACTGCTTTTATTCCCTATTCCTTCTGGTAATAGACTGAAAGTTTTCTAAAGGCAAGCAAAATAAAGCATGTGTGATTTAGTCTCCTAGAGGCCTGGATGCATTTTCTCCTAATGCCATCTATTCTCTCTCCATGTCAGTATGTCGAAGACATTCAAACTAAGTTGCCACCACTGTCCGAGGAGCTTAGTGACAAAATAGATGACCTCTCTCAGGAAATAAAGGACAGGAAGCTTGCTGAGAAGGTGTTCCAGGCTGAGAGCCGTGCGGCTCAGCTGAATGACTCCTCTGCTGTGCTTGATGGGTAAGCCGTGTGTGGTTGGAAATGTCTGCATAACTTGACACCCATCCAAAAGTTTAGATGAGCAGAAAGGGTAGAAAATCACTTTCAAGTCTTGATTTCCGTAATTATGAACAAAAGCGCAGCATGGCTTCTCTTTGGAAGATGCTAATTAGGAGCATGTAGGCAAAGATCCTCTGGAAAAGCATCAAAAGTCACAGTTAAAAGTGAATTCAACTATGCCTGGTTAGGAAACGAACATAGCCTTGGGCTACCCTTACAATATTGTGTTTTGTTCTTTATTAGAAGGCACCAGGGTTGTCTTATTAGCATTTTAAATAATACACAAACACATTCAGCTTCAAATTTCAATTTTACATTTCTAATGCGATCTAATCATTTCACTGTTTAAAAATGCCTCTGAATGCGTAGCCTTATAAACTGCTTTTCAGTCTCTGCCCTCCATTAAGACACTTCGTGCACCTCTCTGAAGAAACAGTGATGGATGGGGCATACCTATAACCCCAACACTTGGGAAGTGGAGGCAGAAAGACACAAGTTCAAAGCCAGCTTCAACTACAATGTGCTCTAGGCCAGCCTGGTCTATATGAAACCCTGTCAATAATAAAAAGAAGTGAAATAAATAACAGCTCACTGTTGCTAGGATTATCATGTGGGACAGAAGAAAAGACCTAGAGAATAGGGTTTGCCTATTAAACAGTATTCTAGGTATGACTGATTTACTTTCTCTATACTTTTGTGATTGGCACACACACACACACACACACACACACACACACACACACAAACCGCAGGAGCTATTCATCCTAGAAATAATTTTACAAAATAAATCTATTTAATATGCACCACATGCAAGTCTCTGTTCTCATCTTTGAGTATCATTGATGCAGAAAAAATGATTGAAAACTCAAGCACCTCATCCACAATTAGTTTTTTATTTTTTTAACAAACTTTCCCCAATCTAGAACAAAGAGCAGTAGATGAATCAGTGACCAGCAATCAGCAGACCCAGATTCCAAATCTCCCATTAGGGATGTATTAGTCATGATTTGTTTTTTTGTTTTTTGTTTTTTTCTATGATCTCTTTAAGCTTTCTGGGAAGTGTGCCTACTCTGAAGATATTGTAAAATTCATTTGATTAACGGGATACAAGTGCTCTGGAAACTGGAGTGTGCTCCAGTACAAAAAAAAAAAAAAACAGAAAGTACTGCATACACTTGTCTGGTCCAATGGTTGCAAGGGCGTTGACAGGTTGTCACAGACGTTTAAGATACACTGTAGGGTGGGGGAGGGCAGAAAGAATGCTTAATGGGTGAAGATGCTTGCCACCAAGTCTGATGACCTGAGTTCAATCCCTAAAATTCACACAGTAGAAGGAGAGAACTGACTCCTTCAAGCTGTGAACATGTGCATATATGCTTTTGTGCACACACTCACACACACACACACACACACACACACACACAGAAAGAGAAGGGTGAAGGAAGGAAGGATAGAAACTAAATAAATATTTAAAAAATCCTAAACAACCGAGTGGCTATATTTCACAACAAACCTTGAGGAATATAAGATTAAATGGAACAGTACAACATGATGCAATCAATAGACACATTACTAGGGTTTGGAATTATCCTGGTCATATTTGCCATGATCCCTTACAAGCTGGGCTTTTAATGACTCGCCTGTTCTTTATTTGAGTGCTAATTCCTCTAAAAGTTCTTTTCTCTGTCTAACCTGACAGAATCCTGGATGAGGCTAAAAACATCTCTTTCAATGCCACTACAGCCTTCAGAGCTTACAGTAATATTAAGGACAATATTGATGAAGCTGAGAGAGTTGCCAGAGAAGCAAAAGATGTTGCCCATGAAGCTACACAACTGGTGAGAAACAGAGAACATCATATGCTAAGAATGGAAACTGAATTCTTTTTTTCTTTGTACACTGAGCGTGCCTCTCATCCTTATCCCCTCCCATCCCTCATCTCCCACCTCTCCCATTGGTCTCCTTTGTTTCCCCCAGAGAATTTCAACTCAACTTCTGTTCTATATGTACATACATGATTTACATCTACACAAAACCTACATGCTGAGAATCAGGAAAAATACAATATTTGCCTTTCTGGAACTGGTATAATTCACTTAATATTAGTATCTCCAGTTGTATCCATTTCCTGCCCCCAAAACAACTTAGTTTCATTCTTCTTTGTGGCTGAAGAAAAAAAACCACTGTGTGCAAGTACCACATTTAAAAGAAAATCAGTTCATCTGTTGAGCTCCTAGTCAAATCTTTGTAACATTAATTTTCAGATGTGAATGAGACATGACAAACCTAGTAAATTGGAATAGTTGTCATGAGTATTTATTGAAAAATCACATTTAAAAAATCCAGCTTAAGTATTTTCTCACTATCTATAACCACAGCAGTCACCCACTATATAGTATTGTCCAAGTTCAGAGATCACTGCCCAGTGCCAAGAATATTTGTGCTGCAGCTCACAAAATTAAAATAAGCAAATGTAATACTCAAAACAGAGAACATTAATCACCACTAGTCCAACAGGCATCGGTTTGCAAAAGTATCCAGAACAGAGAGCATTTATACTTTCCATTGTGTTGGGTTTAATGTCAAGTGCACCTTTATAAAACACATCAGATCATATGTTTCTAAAGTGAGTGCGTAGACTGTTTTTGGGACCTGAAAACCCACTATCTTTTGGTCATTGTTCAAAGTACGCATGGAACTAATATTTTAGAGCTTTGGGATTCTAAGTGTGCGACTACCTTAAGGATCTTTATCTTCAGTCAGGACAAAAATTCATTCATTGCCGAGCAACATTGTGTAAACAATGTCTCCAATAAGTGTCTCTCAGACTGCTTTAGGTGAGGAAATACCTTATGGGAATTCCTTAGGAAGTACAATGCCCAGAACAATCACTGAAGCAATTTTGCTTCACAGAGAATCTACAACTACATGAATAATTTTGGAGGGAAAACACTTACTGGATATTTGTGAAAGAAATGTGCATAAACCATGGCTTGCAAGAGACAGATTGGAATTCCCCTGGCTTTGGTACTGAAAAAAAAAACATTGTTTTTCACTGAGGGACATCAGAAATAATTATCACATTATTCTGTGGGGACATCATTATGTTCATAATTGCCACCATTAGTGTTTTCTCTGACATGGACTAAACTAATGCCATATACTACATTTTTGTTTGCAGATTTAGTACATTGTCTTTATTCTTAAGAGTTTCCTACATGTGTACAATGAAATGTGGTATTATCCACCTCCCTTTCCTCCCTCCAATTCCACATACTCTTGACATCAAATCTCCTCCCTCTTCACCTCTCCTCCTCCTTCTTCCTCTATAGCCCAATATATCGAATTAGTATTGCCAATAGACCTATGGGTATAGAACCATTCAATAAATTGTGGGGAAAGTATTAGTTTCTTATTCAAAATAGTGATATATCATTGAAGATATTGTCCTTACAAAATGATTATTTTTTAAAATCTAACAAATTTTATTCATTTAAATAGGTACTGTTATAATTTTAAAAACTTGATTTCCAATTCCCCACTGTTATCTAAATTATGCTTTGTTTGATAAATATTTTCAACCTCTAGCTTAGTATTTAGCAAATACTAGCATGTGTTTTATGATATAGTTAATACATTAATATAGTTTTGCATATTCATATATTGTTTTAAAATATACTATTGTAATTATTTCGTTTTTTTAACATTTTGTCTTAAAGAACTATTCAATCTATTAACTTACATATAGAAAATCCTCATGGTTATACTGACATAAAATTTTCACTTCTTGTATCTGGTAGGCTAACAATCTCCAACAAAGTCCACTCATTCTTATTGTTATTTTTTCTCTTTCTACAAACTAAAAAGATAATGAAATTTTTGAAAAAGTGTGTGGCACACAGAATTAATTATTTATTCAATAGCTACCAGGACATGTAAAGAACTGTTCTGGGTGATTTGTTGGAGCAGGTTTCATGAACTGAAAAGGTAAGACTTTAACCTTTAAAGGTCATTATACTATAGTTTATTTCTTTCATAAAATTACCATATTTGTAAAGCATTCAATTGAGGAGTTATCTAACATCTCATAAATCTAAAATCCCATATTATTGTTAGTATTATATATAAAACCATAAATAACAATAGAGCACAAGTTTATGATTTACTATGAAAGGAGATGAAGAATCGCAGTATGGGAGAGCCCTCTACTGAAGTGAATCATATGTAGAAAAAGAGCAAATGTTTAAAATGAATTATGAAGAAAAATCAAAGAAACAAAGTAGATACTTGGACTAGATTTGTTAAATAACAAAACAACCCATTGAAACACTGAAGAAAATGGTGATGAGACAATTTTAAAAAGAAAAATAAAACACTGAAAATACCATAGAAGAGAGACAAGTGAATGGTTGAAGTAAGCTCTAGACATAATGGAGGCAGCATTTTAAAATCTACTTCATTCCATAAGAGTCACTTAAATCTATTTATCAACACAGAGAAATAATTAAGAATGGAATTGAAATGAAAATACAAGAAGCTGGTAGATGTTGTATCCAATTTTAGTTTATAACATACTATTATTATATAAGAAATAACACGTATTTTTATTAAAGCATAATTTCATTAAATATAAAAATGAAATATTACTTAAGAACTGAAGCATTGTGGGGAAATCAATATTCTGTTTATGCTGGTGTTTAGCTAAATGCAAATTACATATTAAAAATATTCATTTCTCCCAGTCCAGTCTTTCTGATCTTAGTACTTCTCTTTGATGTGTACACCAAAAGGTGAAAGGAACTGTGTTACTTTTTAGATAAAGAAATATACAAATCTAGAAATTATTTTTCTAAAATGAATTGCTTGGTTTTGAATCCTTTAAAAACATCTCAACAAGTCAGGCAGTGGAGGCACATGCCTTTAATTCCAGCACTTAGAGAGGCAGAGGAACATGGATCTCTGTGAGTTTGAGGCCAACCTGGTCTACAGAATAGGTTCCAGGACAAGCACAGCTACACAGAGAAACCTTGTATTGAAAACAAAATTTAACAGGTGCTAGAGAGATGGTTCACCAGTTAAGAGCATATACTACTCATCCAGAGGACCCAAGTTCAGCATCCAGAACATTGTATCATAACTGCTTATACTTCTAATTCTAGGGCAATCAATGCCTTCTTGGGCCTCCACAGGCACTCCACTAAACATGCAAGCCCCTCACCCACACCACCCTTGCAAATAAGCACACATACACATACCTAGAAATACTAACAATAAACCATAATCAATAATCTATATCTTAAATTTCCATACCATAAGTCACCTTAAAACATGTACCATCCGCAGAAAGATAAGATTCTTGCAAGTCTGTGAATAAATAGGTTTTATAATTGACAATACTGAGAACATTACTTCACATAAACATGTACCCAAAATGGCAAAGTATGTTTAGTAACCTTTAAGAAATCATTGGGAATCCTGTCCTACTCCCAAATATAATTTTATATAGTGATGTTTTATGGTATTCAGGTCAGCAATTCAAACAGCACATTTTAAAGTTAAGCACTCTAACATAGTAAATCAAAGGCATAATAATTTGCTACTAACATACTGAAGATAAAAATATCACAACTTTTTCTTTTTTATAAACCATTCAGAGCAGAAAACATGTATAATCAAACCACTGTAATTTGTAGCGTGCAATAGTCTTAAATATGAGTGGTGTTGTTTCGCTGGTGTAATGTGGTGTGCCAGAATCCACAATGCAAAGTGTGCACATCATGTGTTCGGAACCAAAGCTGCAGTGAAACTGAGCAGGGTGGCACCACACAGACACACCTGGGATTCATTTTTACATGTTTGACTTTGAATTAAGTTTTGGTCAGTACACATTCAGAGACCTTTTAATGCCATTTTGCTGTTTTGTTTTAGTGGCCCTCACTATGCACAAACCATAGCTTAAGGAGCAGAGATAGCCAGGTGGTGGTGCACGCCTTTAATCCCAGCACTCGGGAGGCAGAGGCAGGCGGATCTCTGTGAGTTTGAGGCCGGGCTGGACCGACAGCCTCCAAAACAATACAGAGAAACCCTGTCTCGTAAAAACCAAAAAAAAAAAGGAGCAGAGATACAGTCAAGCTTTGGTTCAGCACCTGGGAACCATAGCCTAGCCAGATTGACACCAGAAACACCATCACAAAAAGCTAAACATGTTCTCTAGGACAAAAGAAAAACAATGTGTTCAGAAGAACAATATTTAACCTATTCCATGGAAGCAAGACAGATACAAATGGAAAACCATCACAACTGTGTAAACATATGTAAACATGTGATGAAAATATGATAGAATTTAATTAACCCAATTACCAAAGCCAGAGTAGCTTTCGCTAGTTGGTGCAAATAAGTTCCAAAATTTCAGAGCCTGGATGGACAGAATTCAAGTCTATGGTTAAATCACAGTCCAGTGTGTAAGGTGTAGCCATTGTTCTCCTGTGGATAACACCACATTACACAGACTCCAAGACTATCCTGGCAAAGAGGAAAAGCAACATTCCAGCTCTCACTATATGGTGCATGACCTGGGCATATGCACATGCACTCCAGTCTAGGCACGTGGGAGTCTGAGTATAAAGACAGCAAAAAAATGTTGACGAGAATCAACAGTCTATATCACAACTTGTCGTTATAATGCAAAATGACTGAAATGTTCAGTCAGGTTAGAGTGATTTTCCTATCCAACTAAAACTGCCATCGCTTACACAAAATTAACACTCAAGTGTGAGTATAAGGATAGATTGCAAATTAAGGATCAGAAAGATAACAAATGAGGGTACTAATGAGAGAAAATGTGGGAACACATTGCTAACAGCAACAGTCACAGTTGACTTTTAAAGTTTCCAAAAAGAGTTATTAGGGAATAACAATAAACTCACTAGAATAGAATGAAAAGAATGACTTAGTAGGAAAAGTCTCAAGGTCTTAACAGAAGAGCCTAAGAATAAATAAAGACAGATACATCAGAATGAGAAAATTCATTATTTCTGCCATGAGGGTTGTTAGCATGCCTCTTAAAAACTGGCAGGCAAGGTAGAGAATGGAGGCATGCAGGTTTGAAGAGGGTCATAGATAGTATTAGTGAATGGCTTTATGGAATCTTGCAACAGTAGGATAACTGATTCTGTATGCCTCAGTAGTTAAAGTACATATAGAATCTAACAACAAAAAAAGGGGGCCATGAAGCAGACCTCAAAGGGTGTACCAGTAATACATGATGCTCTGAAGGCATCCAGGCAGCAGGCAGTCATCACAAACAGTAAAATTACAAACTGACAAAAATCACATAAAACTGTTGTTGAACAAGTTAATCATGGGGCTGAGAGATGGCTCAGTAGTTTAAAATGCTGGATGCTCTTGCCAGGTTCTGTTCCTAGCACCTACACGGCAGCTCACAACTGTCTCTAATTCCCATTCCAGATAATCCAAGGGCCGCTTTTGGCTCCACATTTACCAGGAATACACAAGGCATACATGCAAGCATTTGCACATTTACAAAAGACAAATAAATCTAAGTTCAAATTTTAAAACATACTTCCAAATAGTTCAAGAGTCAAATGGTACAGAATACTTAGAAATCACTGAATAATGCAGCAAAAATAAATTGATAAATTATGGAGTGCAAATAAGCTGTTAATTACTGAAAGATGTTGGAAAAAGATAGAGAAGAAACTAATTAAATCTGAAGTTCTGTTCAAGGCATTTAAAAAGTATGAAAGAAGAAATAAACATAAAAGCAGAAATTAATGACATAGAAAAAACCATTAGAATTAACAAAATAGAAAGCTGATTCTTCAAACAAATGGGAACATAAACAGAGGAGGCAGAGAGTATTAAACAAACACAGGATCAGGATTAGCAAAGAATGGCTCATAACTCTTTGAGATCATACAGATCCAAAACTAAACATGTATAAATTGGAGTTCCCAGCAGCTTTATTCAGATTAATCTAAATACTCAGATATAGTGGAGAATAAATCTAGAGCAAACTTTTTGTTTTGTTTTGTTTTGTTTTGAGACAGGGTTTCTCTGTATTGTTTTGGAGGCTGTCCTGGAAATCACTCTGTAGACCAGGCTGACCTCAAACTCGCAGAGATCTGCCTACCTCTGCCACCCCAGTGCTGGGATTAAAGGTGTGCACCACCAATGCCCGGCATAGAGCAAACTTTTTTAAAAAGCAAGAACACATTATTCTATCAGATAAAGACCATCAGTAGACCACAACTTATCTACAGTCATATGGCAAAGACTACCATCAATTCAAGGACCCCAGAAACAAAAAAAATCCCAAAGCACAGGAATAGAAGACAAGGTTCCCCAGCTTATTTTATAAAAGCAAAAAAAAAAAAACCATCTGGAGTGCAGATTTCCAACTCTGCAGACAAGAGTCTGTCTTTCTTTCTTTCTCTTTCTTGCAGTCTGTTTTTCTTTCTTTCTCCCTTCCCCTTCCTTCCATCCCTCGCTTCTCTCTTTCTTTTTATGTATGTGAATATACATATATGTATATGCTAATCCTTTAAATAGAAATGAGGAGGTTTATAGCGTAGGAGGGAATAGGCTCCCTGCATGTGGATGTCAGTTAGGAAGCCTGGGCAGTCTATGAAGCCCCTGGTAATGGAATAGCATTTATACCTAGAGTGCAAATGGACATTGGGAGCCCATTCCCCACAGAGGGATACTCTCTCAGTCTAGACACATGGGAGAGGCCTAGGTCCTGCCCCAAATGGTGTGACAAATTTTGATGATCCCCCATAGAAGTTGGGTGGCATGGGATGATGGGAGGGAATACTGGGATTGGTATATATAAAATTAGATTGTTTCTAACTTAAATAAAAAGGGAAAAAAGAAATGAGAAGGTTTTTTATTTTATTATTTTAATTTTAAGTAGCTTGCTTCACATGTCAATCCCAGTTCCCTCTCCCTCCCCTCTTACCATACCCCCCAACCATGCCCCCCATCCTCCCACCCTATCGCCACTTCCTTCCACATAGGCGATATCTAGAGTCTGTCATTTCACTCAGGGCAGGGTCCAGGCTCCCCTAAGATTCCAGTCTGAGAGAGCATCCCTCTTTGTGTTATGGACACACGAAGTCCATTTGTATGCCAGGGATAAACACTGATCCACTGCCCAGGGTCCCATAGGTTGCCCAGGCCTCCTCACTGACTCTCACACTCAGGGGGTCTGGATCAGTCCCGAAATGAGAAGGTTTAAATAAAACATTATCACCTAAATGGAAACATAGAGGACTTAGGGCTCTGGATGAATAGAGCAGGGGGATCCTGTTCCTGATATGGAGATTGAGAATGCCCATGTCTACAGTTCTCTTCTCCCCTGTATGTTTATAGTTAAATTGTGTAATTGAAAATAAAGAAAAAAACTAAAACAGGCCTATAAGATTAGTCTTAATTTTTTAATTAGGAGAGTAAGACTAAACTGGTTCTGGAAGCAGAGGATTTTTTACATCCTGGAAACTCATAATGCACATATGTTTGCATGTCAGTACATTTTAAGGACAGGGCTGATCATTTTAAGCTACAATTCCCCCAACCCAGACCTCACATTTCTCACTTCTGAGATCACACCCTTGGGAGCTACTATTTCTAGATCTTTTAAATGTTTCTTCTCTTGCATCTCTTGGAGCTGAAGATGTGGTTTCATCTTGCATGGGGCGTGGTCATTTTAATGCTGCTATGATGAGTGAGCTATGGCTCACAGCACATGGTATGTTGAATTGACTCACCCAAGAGTGGATCCTTTGCTATTTGCTTTCTAAATAAAGCAGACATCCTAGCAGAGTCTTTTCCTATTCGTGGAGATGGGTCCCACATTTGTAAGATGATGCGGGATGATGTCCTGGGTACACCATCCATCCTGCCCATGTGCTCACCTCCTTGCTCCTCCTTTCAACTTCTGTAGCTCTGTCATATTGTCATTATAAGTAATAGATTTTTATCTCTACCTACAGCTGTCCTAAGAAGGAGGGAACCTTTTCTCACAAGCCATTTGTTTTTCCTAAAGAACACTCTTGGTTCTTCCCCCAGGATGGGGGGGGGCGAGGGCGGGGCACTCTGGAGAAAGGAATGATAGATAGCAGCCAAGTATCTCTTTTTGTTCTCACAGCAGACTCTGATCTTTGACCTGTCCTCTTGCTCCTCTGTGCTCACATGTCCCAGATCCTGTGAATTCATGCCCTGCCTATTCTCTGTATGAGGACTGTAAGAAATAACTGTAGATGATGAAGGACCAAGAATTAACCAGGGAACCATGTTGATGTAGAGAAGTGTATCTATTTTAATTAGGGTTTCTGTTTGCTGTGAAGAGACACCATGACCATGGTAACTTTTTTGTTTGTTTGTTTTGGGCTTTTTTTGTTATTGTTTTTTCAAGACAGTGTTTCCCTGTGTAGCTTTGGAGCCTGTCCTGGAACTAGGTCTTGTAGACAAGGCTGGTCTTGAACTCACAAAGATCTGCCTGCCTCCACCTCCTAAGTGCTGGGATTAAAGGCGTGCACCACCACTGCCCAGCTGATCATGGTAATTCTTATACAGGGAAACATTTAACTGGGACTGACTTACAGTTTCATAGATTTAGTTCATTATCATCATGATGCGACAAGGAGGCATGCCGGCAGACATGGTGCTTAAGAAGGAGCTGAGAGTACTTCATCTGCATCCACAGGCATAGGGAAGTTAACAGTCACACACTGTCCAGGAGTGAGCTTCTGAGACCTCAAAGCCCACGTGCTAGTGACATAACTCCTCCGATAAAGCCTCCTAATAGTTCCACTACAGTGTCCATTCTGCAGAAGGGTAGATTCCTCTTCAGAGGCAGTGGCCTTGTTGATTTTCTTTTCCACAGACCTCCATCCTTCTACTATTCCCTAGTGATGTGCCCTGTAATCTTGGGACTATCTTGTAAAGAATGACCAGTCCTTTGGTGAAAAATTTAAATTGAGTGAATATATATATAATATTTTCTCCTTTGTAAAAATATTTTGGGGGCCTTTAATTGTCCACTATTTGGACCTGAGGGAGGAAAGTCGCCCAGATTAACTCGATATGCCAGGGTACTAATGGCCCTGAGCAGTAATCAGGCAGTTTCTGGCCCTCGGATGGAAGCTTTGAGTGCTGACTACTTCAGTGTGTGCAGTTCCTATGTGGATCTGGGCCTATCTGAGTTTCTCTCTTCTCTCTTTTCCAAGGAATCTACTCCAGTGGCTCCACTATCTTCCTTTTCTGACTACTAATGCAGTGTTTTAGTTCTTTCTTTCTCCCAGAATGCAGTGTCTCCAGATTTAAAATTTGTGCTCTCAACAGACTACTTAGTGAACAGAAACTTGGATAAAATTACCCTGAATCATTTACTATTTTACATAGTGTTCTATGATTTTCATATAGGTTGTGCCTTTTATAATTAGTGGATACTAAACACCAAATGCCTTCTTCATCTCCAAATACTAACAGTGGAACTAGAAATATAAAACAGTTATGATACAGATATTAAGAATTAATGAAACATTTATATTGACACAAGACATAGGGAAGTTGAGCAAAGAAGAAAACTACAAAGAAATCTCTCTTTATCCCTCTTTGTCTCCCTCTCCCTCCCTCTTCCTCTCTCTCTCTCTGTCTCTCTGTCTCTCTCTCTCTCTCTCTCTCTCTCTCTCTCTCTCTCTCTCTCTCTCTCTCTGTAGTTTGAGGTCCCATTTGAATATCTGTGTAAGTCTAAATGCCGTATATGAGGTTTATTGATTGGTCAGAATTAGGTTCCAATGATATGCTTGAAACTCCCAGTCAAATTAGGAAAAGTCATTAGTGGATGAGATTTAGGGATTACACTTCCATCTCAGACTGAGCTCTTGTGATATAGGCAGTGATCTGTCACTTGGCAGTTTTGTTCCCAGAACATGACGCAGTCTGGGTTTTCCCTCACTGGCCAAATTTTCATAGTGCATAAAGTTCCTAGAACTTATAACTTTGCGCCTAAGTTTTATTATTCTTCGTTGAAAACCAAAAAGTGTATATGTAACATGCATTGGGGTTCAATTCTAATAAGTGTGAGGTAATAGCCTGTGATTTTACTTTGCATTCCCCAGATGGTTTATATTACAGAATATTCTTTACATAAAACTGGTTCCCTTTTTCTGAGACACACCACAGTCTTTGTTCATTTTCATTTGTTATTTTCCTTATTACTTGGACATTTAAACTTGTTTATTTTGCAATAATTCCTTATCAGATGTATGGTTTGCAATTATTTCCTCCCATTCAATAAACAATTCTGCTAAATGCTTCCTTTTCTACACAGAAGATTTTTAGTTTGATGTTCTGCCTTTTGTCTAGTTTTGTTTTCATACCTGAACTTTCATTGACATATCTTTAAAAAAAAATCATGTGGGCCACATGTGCAGAATTCTTCTTTCATGTTCTCTGTGGTTCTTTTAGAGCTTCATTTCTATTTAAGTTTTAATGAGCCCAGTTAGTTCACTCTCTGTTACTGTAATGAACTACCCAAGGCTGAGAAATATACAGAGAAATGAGTTTTATTTATTCACAACTTTGGAGACTAAAATTCCCAAATTAAGTTGGCATCATACAATGTCCTGTGGCTTGGTGAGCTATGGCATCTTGGTGAGAGCACATGTAAGAAAATGAGATCATATGTGAAAGATGAAAGAGGTTGGAGATGGATACAGCTGGTTCTTTTATATCAACCTCTCATGGGAACTAGCTAAATCCTACAACAAAACACCAATTCCGTGTGAAGCAGCATCTTTGATGACTTCCCACCTCTGTCTTAAGGTTTATTGTTTTAATTCTTTATGGTTTCATACATGCATATCATGCACAGAGCCCTATCTCTTAACTGTCTAATCAACTCTTAATACTATTGTGTAGACTAGTGGCTGTGATCCTTTAATACATTTTCTTATGTTGTGGTGGCCCCCAACCATAAAGTTGTTTCATTGTTACTTCATAATTACAATTTTACTACTGTTATGAGTCACAATGTAAACATTTGATATGCATGTTATCTTATATGCAATCCCAAAGAGTTTACAGCCCACATGTTGAGAACCACTGATATAGACCAACATGAGTCCTTGGCAGACAAATCACATAAGATCCTTCGCAAATCCATTTTCTATTGATTTTTCTATATGACGTGAGATAGGATCTACTCTCACTTTTTATGTATAGCTATCTACTTATCACAAATATTTTTCTTGAAGACAATGTACTTATCATGTTGTGTGTTCTCATACCATTTGGCAAAGTATGGTCTTATTTCTGAGAAACTTACCTTGTTCATTGTCTATGTTCCAATTTTTTTCTTTAGTGTCTTGCTATTTTAACTACTATTACCCTGGAGTATATCTTGAAGTCAAGTAATTTAATGACTCCAACTTTACTCTGTCTGTACAAAACTTTTTAGGTTCTTCAGGAGGATCAATTACATATCCATGAAAAACTCTTGTAGTACTTTTTTCTGTATCTGTATCATTGAAACTTTGATAGTGATTGCATTTCAAACTGTAAGTCAGGTTTGGCAGTATGGTTATTTCACTCTTGCGATCCAAAACAGCAGGCATCTTCTGCTTACTTGTGTACTTTTAAACTTATTTTACCAATATTTTACAGACTTTAGTGTACAGATCTTTCATTTTCTTGGCTAAATATTTTCCTAAGGCTTTCTTTCATTTTCTCCCTATTTTTTCTTCATCCCTTAGGACGTAGACTTGGTTTGGGGCATTGATTTCTTCATTTGTTAATTTTGTTTTGTTCCTTTTTCAGACAGGTTTTTATTAATATCTAGAAGTTCCCTAATTTTTTTTCTAAAACATGTTTTTTAATTGACTTACACTTTATCACTTGCAGCGTGATGTTTGGAAGTTGATATGCATCATGGAATGACTCAAAGTAGGTAATAATAAAAGTCTTACCTCTTTGTGGTAAGAGCAGATATGATTTATTCACTTCACAGTACCTCTAGAGAACACAATAGGCCATCATCAAGCACAGTTCCCCTGTGGACATTTGAAGAACCCATCCCTCCTGTCTAATGCAATGGTATCCTTTAACCTACTTCTCTCCATTTGTCTTAAACCACGCCTCTAATCATGACCAATCTACCTCTGTAAGGCAAAACCTAGATGTGACACAGTGGTGGGATCATGTGGCTTTTGTCTGTGCCTAGATAACATCTCTGAGGCAATGTCCTGCACATTCATTCATACCATCACAAAAGAATTTCTTTAGTTTTAATGGGTGCATAGCATTCCAGTGGAGGAAAAATAATGGTTTTCATGGGCTGATATAGTGCCTTCCAATTTTAGAACTTAGTTTTTATGTGACCTAATGATCACTACAATTATCGATGATCATTTCATACCAGATATCAAAGAAGTTATAGTCTGCATAATAAGTTTATAAAGTACTTATTTATTTGAGATATTAAACATGGTCCTATTTTCATTGCTTCATTAACATCAAATTTATTTTGTTAAGAATCTACTAAAATTAATGAATAAATAGCACTATTAAACATACAGAATAAATAAAGATAAGTGAAATTCTTGTCTGTCCTTAAACCAGAAATAAACATTTATTTTTCATTACTTGTCTTACCAACATAATATGAGGCTGAATATTCCCTATATAATTTACTTACTTTATTTTATTCTGTTGCTCCTTGTGTTATTCTTTCTTTTATTTTTTTCTTTTATGTTACTCCTATCCATAATATTTTATTCTGCTTTATTCATTCCTGAGGTCCATGTTGGCAAGATTCTTCTGATTCGCTGTAAGATGATGAATTAATGTGAATCTTGTAGCTATGTGATTAAACATTAAGGCTTTGCTAATGAGTGTTTGTTTAGAAATGTGGTCACATGTTCCATTTAGTACATCTTATTTAAATTTTCTTTCTATAACCAGATGAAACACAACACATAAAAAAGACTAGTAAAGTGATGTTGTGGTATTTTCTCCAGAAATAATTGTATAAGTGATGAAAGTCCAAATATCACATGTTATAAGCCATGCTGCATACATTATTAAAACAGGCCTTGTTTGCTTCTTTTTTTTTCCTGTTTTTATATCCTTACTAGTAACCAAATAGTCATTAAAGCAATGACTGGGTCTTTCTATGAATTTCCGCAATTTCAGGAATTTACATTTAGGCCCATGTAATGTTGATGGGAAAATAATAGAATGTGTCAGTAAAACTGGTGAACAACATCTTTTTCTTCTTCATTAGTGAGTGGGCGTCATATCTGAGAACTAAACACTTCCCACAACAGCAAATATGAAAATGTCAGTGTGGATCTAAGGTGCACTAAATCTGTGTATGAAAACTGGCTTCGTTATACTACCAGGACCTGGTTAATCTTCTTTATACATGATACACACACTTAGGTCAATAACTACGCAATTATCTATTGAAAGCAGAAAAACCAGTGCTATTTCCTGACCGAACAGTGGGTGTATTTAAAAACTGACAGATCAAATGTTAGTAAAGGTACAGCTGTCCCAGTGCCTGCCTCGTGACAGTAGGCTGTGGCACTCAGACCAGCTAAATGGTTGTTGACTGACACTGTGCAACTGGAGAAAAATGATTTTCATGTATTTTTATGTCTTTACTATTTTTGAGACAGTTGACAAAATATTTATCAGATTCTTTTATATTTTAAGTTCTCCTTTTAGATGTCTTTTTTTTAGTTTTCTCATCAAGCTAATAAGTCAGTCATGAACTCGGATTCCCAGAAGCAATACTGGGGATTTCCCACAAAGTCTCTGTGCTCTGTTGCTTTCAGACTTCCACAAGGACTCACCGGTCCCTCTACATCCAAAAATGCTTTATGTGATGTAGGAATCTGTAATAAACCGACTTGCACTGATCAGAGCTATCTCTTGCAATTATTTCTTTACTGATTTTGATCCCGTATTACTTTTCAGTTACTAATTCTTTAAAATATATAATTGGGATCATCAAGATGATTCAGTGGGTAAAAGTGCTTGTCATGCAATCTTGAGAACCTGAGTTCAACTCATGGGTCTCACAGTGGAAGAAGATCATCGACTGTAGTTGTCTCCTGACACCCACTTGTAAGCCACGACATGCATGGACCAGTACTAGCTCATGTCAAACACATACACATGGATCAATAATGCTAAATTGAAGTTTAGGAAGAAATTTTTAGCTTAAAAAGTTAAATTTAAATTGATATGCAGTGATTTCCTTATTCTCAAAATATATGATCTTTATAATATTCGTGAAAAGACAATTCATGTCTGTTTTATTAAAGTAGGAAATAAAGGCAAGGAAAAGGGAACATTGTAAGACTGCAGGATCCCATTAACTACAAATGATTATTTTATAATGTTGTTGTCTGTCTGTTCATACCACTTAAGGTAATACTTACCCATAAGTGTGTCTTTTCAGTGAAACTGATTTGTAACTTTATGTAGCGACTAACTTCAAAAACGTATTTTTAACAATATTCTCAAAAGATTTGTCTCTTAAAGTACATATAACAGCAGATCCCTCTTTTCTTTCTGATAATTCATTAGAAACAGCACAGCACAATATTCTTAATTTTCCGCAGTAGTCTAACATCACAAAGAGCATAATTTCCTCTTTACATATTTTATGTAAACATATTGCATCTAATTACCAACATTACATATGACTTTTACATTTTAAATAGTTTTCTTTATTGAAAAGATTTTAAATTTAAAATCATGTAAGTTAGCATATTATCTTGGCACATTTCCCCTTCTGGAAGTGGGTAATTTGTCTTCTAAAATTAGTTATTTCATACACAGAATAGTACTGTAATTTACTAATTCCTTTAAAAATATAAAACAGTATTCTGCATGGATTCAAATAGTCAGCTCTTTCAACAAACTCAACATTTATCTCTAAGAAATTTATTTGAGAAATATCATAAAAGTCTAATACAGAAAGTAATACAACCATTAAACTTTCAAAAAATAAATCACTAATGCAGTTTACCTACTTGATAAATTGTAACTTATCTTCAGGGTTCCCATTCCCATCTCTCTTCCTCCTTCTCTGACAACCAAATGCTTGATGGAATGCTTCTGATCCCTAGCAGAAAAGATCATTTATTCTTTGATAGTGATTTTTAAATTTGTCCATCTCCTCCACTCCAGTCCAATTCCATCAGGAAAAACTGCTGTCTTCCTATTTTGGAAATCAAGGAGTGAACATTGTGCTTGCAAGCAAAGCATTTGTTGAACAAAATTAATAAATTAATTTTTTATTCATAATATTTTAATATGAGTTACTACACAGTTTTGACAAAGGATAAAAGTAACACCAAAATGCAGTTAAATGCATTTTACCCTTGGTTAACTCTTTACAAAATTGATCATTTCAATTTTTATACATATTTACTACTTTGCCCCAAAAGTCTTTCACATCATAGCAAGTAACTATGAATGCATAATTCATATAGGCATATGAAATAAATTCTATTTTAAATGACACTAAATTTTATATAATTATGTGTATACATACACACACATTTATAATCATACACTCAGGGAGAACAAAAGAACGTATTTGTAAAGATACATCTTTAAAAGCAAGAAAACACAGTATCTTGCAATACTGAGGCTCTCTCTGGTATCCCACATATGCTGCAGACACAGCTCAGAGACTCAGATGTGATGCTCATGAATATGCATGAGGTATAATTAGCTTGGAGAATGTAGCTTCATCACCTGTCTTGATTCTGTAGCTGTACTTCAGTAACTTGCTAAGCAATCCTGGAAAGGTTCTCTCCAAATTCCAATGAGTCAAAACAGTTCTGTTTATCCATATTAGTGTTTTCCATTCCCTTATCATTTGAAAGCCTGTCTTTCAAACCTGGGTGTTGGCAGATTGCTTGTAACCAAGAGTGTCATGCCATCAGCCGTCCAATATTTTGAAGACTGTCTGAAAACATTAAGGCCTTATTTTTATTTCTCGGTTTTGTAAATCCAAACATCTCAATTGTACAGACCTATTACAATGACCAACTCAGGGCTCCTTCCCTCCTGTTACTGCTCACTTCAATGTCTTTCATTAGAGTAATGATCCTACTCACCAACTCTGAAACTGTTAATGGCTCCAATTTTCATTTCCCAATACCCCTAATCTGATTTCAAATGTCATGCAAAGGTCATGCCTACCAGTTTACTTCATGGTAAGACCACACACTCCACAGGCCCATGAAACAGAAATACTTGTTCACTCATCCACGCATTAAGATCCCCTATTTCTCTGCCTTCCTCACACTGTTTTTACTCTATCCCCTGAATGCCTTCAGACATCATTTATCTCCTTATATGTCAGCGAAGAATAGTAAACTATAGCTCTAGAGAAATCCCTACCTTCCTAAAAGTCAGGAAAAATAAGATTATTGGAATAAAAAGGCCTAAGATATTTTAAAAGGCAATAGTGAAGGAAGAAACAAAGCAAAACCCACAGTCAGTAAGGAAATCAGCCTGAAAGAATGCAGACTTGTTACTGGACAAAGGTACAGGAGGAGGTGGAGGATCAAAAAATGATAACCCTTCAGCTAGACTGATGGTCACCAATGGCAGCAATAAAAGATGTAATGTCCCTGTACCTTCTGCTGAAGGAAAATAAACTCAGAATGTATTTAAATGATGCTGGGCCAATACTTTCATCGGAATAAACAATATTTTACAAGTTATACACTGGTAAATTCACCTACAGATAAATAAATAATTAGAATACTTTTATATTCATGAGGGAATCAGATTTGTAGTTTAAAACACACATACCCACACACACCATTTTATAAGTCTAATATTACTCTTACACAAATACTAGGCAAGGTCATTAAATAAAAACAAAAGTATAGACTGATTTTCTTCATCAAAACATATGTCAAACTTCTTGACGAAATTATATCAAATCCAACTATTCATTAGAAAGATCATACAATGTTTGTAAGTTAATTATAGTAACTATTCATTAAAAAGATTATACAGTGTAAGTGAAGTTAATTATAGGAACAAAATAGATAAATTTGAAAAATCAAACAATATGTTTTAAAATATTAGAGAAATGAAAAACAACAGGTGTAAAGAGAAGCCTTCCCGCCAGCCTGGTTCCAGAGTCGCATGAGTCCCAAATGAACACACAGGAGGCTATATTAATTATGAAGCTGTTGGCCTTGCTTGGTTCTTACTGGCTAGCTCTGACTTAAGTAATTACCCCATAGTTGTTAATCTAAGTATTTCTCTTACCAGAGAAATTTCCGGGCTTCCTACCCCATGGCGGTTACATCTTGACTTCCCGTGTTTCTCCTACCTAGAGTCTTCCTGGATTCCTAGTCCCACCTATTTTGGTTTCCTATTGGCCAACAGTGCTTTATTGACATATACACAGGACTTCCCCCACCAAACAGGTTCCAAGGTTACTTCTTAAAAATAGTCTCAGCATACAATGACTAAGAGACCTTCTCTACCCACTCCTAAGAAGGTATGTTGCATAAAAGGAAACCCTTCCACCAGCATCATATTTCAGAGTAAAATGTTTAAAAATTTTCTTTCTAGTTCAGGAAAAGGGAAAGGATATCTGTCTGTTCTCATTGCTTTCATTCAACATTGTATTGTATACCTCAGCCAGCCCAATAGGCAGGAAGACAGAAAATAAAAGTGACCCACACTGAAAGCAACCAGTGGTGTCTAAGTATGATAGCCAATGTGATCTCTTAAAAAAAGTTACTGGAACTGATAAACAATTTGATCAATATTAAACAGTACAGCAAAATATACAAAATCAATCATTTACAGTTTCTGTCAACAAGGAATTAGAAACTGAAGTTAAAATGGACAATAGCATCAATAATGATGATAAAAATAAATTTTATAAAAGTTCAAAATGCCAAGGAACTGATTATTTTTTAAATAAATAAAGAAAAGCTGAGTAATTAAGAGATATACAATCAGAAAATCCAATATGTGTATGCTGATAATTTTAGAAACATTGGGAGAAATCCTAATAAAACCTGGCTAGCTTTTATTCTTTAGAAATTGGCACAAATGTTGAAGACTTCACTGGGAATAAAAGAAAAAACAATGACACAGTTGCTTAGTTGGACTTAAAGGTTTTTTTTTACAAAATTGTGGTATGTAGACGAGATAGTGTTGGTCAATATGAACAAGTAGACAACTAAACAGAAGAGTCCAGACGTATATCAAAACAACATAGTCCAAAGTACAAAGGCAATTTATGTCAAGTCCATAAAGGCACACATAAGAATTGGATATTTGTGTTAAAAATGTCTTATACCATAATCCAAAAGTAACCCCCAAAACCCAATAGACCTGTGGATAAGTTTTTAAAATATTAAGAACTTATAATACAAAAGAACTACTTATGTTCAAAAAGATGCTTAACATGGTGCATCAACAGAAAAATTGAAACTAAAAGCAAAATGCCTACTTATTAGGATGTCAAAGTTTTCAAAATCATGAGGATTTGTTGGAATGTACAGAAATAGAAAATTCTATTGATGGGGATTTAAAATAGTTTAAATACCTTGTCGATCTGGTAGTAATTTCTTAAAATCTTAACCATTTACCTACACGTGATTCCATCTTTCAACTTCAGGGTATTTACTGCTAGGGAAATGAAATCACATGTTACAAAACATCATGCAATAATGATCAAAGAAACTCTCTTTAGAATACACAGGGCAGAAAAAATAATCCCAATAACAATCAGGTGATAAATAAATAAGTGGTTTGAGGCGTATCCATGTAGTTAATCTGCCTACCAGTTGAAATCAAATATTGATACACAACACTGAGGAGCGTCCAAATGCATCCAAATGTAAGTAGGTATATTATTTTAAAGATTGTGATAAATTTATAGAAGGTTGTGTAAATTGCAAACATAATGTTGGAAATTAGATGAATGCTTAGAAATGGAGGGAAGATTTGGGAGACGATATGGGTGGAATAGGAAGACAATATAATGAAATAACAACATATTTGGCAATTTTATTGTGATGGTGGTTTCAGGGTTGTATATATGTCAAAATGTTAAACTTGCCTCATTCTGTTCAGAAGGACCGAGTTCTGACCTAGAATCCACATTGAAAACCTCAGCTAAGCATAGTTGCTTGTATTCCCAATGTTGAGGAAACAGATACTGACTGACTCCTGGGGGTCTGAGCAGCTGGCCAATCCCTACTCTGGGAGTTCAAAGCCAGTAGAAGACTGTATCTCAAAGACAAATGGTGACAGCATTTAAGGATGACATCTATGAGGCTGGAAGTTGTGCATCAGCCTCCACATATTCTCTCTCTCTGTCTCTTTTTTATCTCTCTCTCTCTCACTCTCTGTCTCTAAAGGTGAAGAAAATGTTCTCATTTTTCACTGGCTTCCTTTGTTTTTCCAAGTTGTATCTAAATTGTGAATGACCCCCATTATCTTCATGATTCAGGATCACCATCATCATCCTGTGATATCTTACTACAATAATATTCTCCTCTGACAAGAACCCTACCCACATACACTTTACCCTTCTTTAAATTATCTCCCATCGAAGTACCAACCAGGCCACAACCATGCTTAGCCTTGGAGATTAATTAGACAGAGATCAGGTGCATCCAGAATGATATGGTCATAGACCCTCTCCATTTGTCTTGGAATACTAAGCTTTGGAAATGTTCTCTACTGCTTAGCTTTCTTGTCTTGCTTTCCATTGTCAAACAGATTGTCAGCTATCACTTCTGCTGTTTTTAGGTCTTCTTAGGTGATTGTCAAGTAGAATCTCTGTAATATCTTATATTAAATCTGTTTTGATTCAGAAAACTTAGAATTAGACAAATAATGATATGTATGTTATAATAAATACAGAAGCTGGATGAATAACCTGAAACTTGCTATCTTTTAGTAAAGCATGTGGAATTTTAGTCAAGTACGTAGAATTCAGTTTATTGTTGTATTTCTGTTTCTTATTGTTATTTTAATTTTTTAAAAAGGTATAGCCCAGGCTGGCCTACAGCTCATAACCTTCCTGCTCTTCTACTTCAGCACATCCTACCTGTTGTGCCACCATAACTCACTTACTTCTCTTTTTCATGTTATTTACTAATTGTTGAATGAGTATACAAAGTAATTGGTATCAATGTGGCATTTTCATATCTACACTGTTATTGTTCATTTGTCTTTCCCTGACCCATTCTTTCCTGCTTCTCATGCTGGTTCCTGTATTCCCCCAATAATCCCACTTCCTCTTTCATGCCACATACCATTCACTACCCTCTGTTTTTAATTACTCTCTTCTTCTTTTAAGATTGTTCATCTTATGGTCTTCTCTCTAGTTTCATCATACACACACACTATATATATGTGTATTATATTTACTACATATAATATATATGATCCACATATGAGAGAAAGCATGCTATATCATGTATTATTTGTCCTCTGAGTCTGGCTTATTCTACTTAACATATTGATTTCCTAGGCCATTGATTTTCTTACAAATTTCATGAACTTATTTTTCTTTATAGCTACTTAACATTCCATTGTATAATATTTGTCACATTTTCTTTACCCCAAGTACAATTCAGTTTTTCACATCTTTTTTCTAAGATAAATAATACTTAAGTAGTGTTACTATATCAGTTCCAAGGATAAAACCTGGATCTAAGAATCCCCTCTTTCTAGAAATTCCACACAATTCTAATTCAAGATTGGCTTTTCAGTGAACTGTATGTGGAAGTTTCCTGTCTCAGAGTCATTCAATCCCAAATACAAGCAGCCACTTCCCAAATTACCACACAGAGGCTTAATATTACTTATAAATGCTCAGACAATAGCTCAAGCTTATTATTAACTAGCTCTTACATTTTAAGTTAACCCATATCCCTTATTTATGCTCTGCCAGGTTTTGGTCCCTTTTCTCAGTACAGCATGCTCTCTCTGTGTCTGGCTGGCTGGCATCTCCTGACTCTGTCCTTTTCATTACCATCATCCTTAGTTTGGTTGCCCCACTTATACTTCCTGCCTGGCTACTGGACAATCAGCATTTTATTAAATCAATTCCAATAACAAATCTTTACAGTGTACAAGAGGATTATTCCACAGCAGTAAACCTTTTCCATTTTTATTTATGGATATGTTTCTATCATATACCTTGCTGTATATCTTAATATTGTATCATTGATCTGACTCTTAATCAGTCAAGTACTTAAATAGAAACTTGGATTAACACATTAAAACAAATTTGACCATAGCATGACGACATTTTGACATCTTTCCTAGATTTGCTGAAACAACACAACTGAAAAATAGTATTTATTAGGATGCTGCAAGTGCCTTTGAAGGGTGTCATGTCTAGAATAAACCAAATTCAGATATATAGATTTAACTATAGGTAGTTAAGATTCTAAGAGAGACATGCATGCCCCCCTAGAGAAGGGGAAAGGGACAAGATCTCTTGAGCAAATTGGAAGAATGGGGGTAGGGGAGAGGGAGCTAGGAGAAAGAGAAGGTGTGAAGAGGAGGGGCAAAGAAGACATGAGGGAGCAGGAAGGTTGAATCAGGAGAAGAATAAAGGAGAGAAAGATAAGAGATACTGGAATAGAGGGAGCATTATATGTTTAAAGAGAAATCTGGCACTAGGGAAATGTCCAGAGATCTACAAGGATGACACCAACTAACAATCTAAGCAATAGTGGAGAGACTACCTTAAATGCCCTTCCCTAATGATAAGATTGATGACTGCCTTATATGCCATCCTAGAGCCTTCATCCAGTAGCTGATGAAAGCAGAAGTAGACACCCACAGCTAAGCACTGAGCCGAACTCCTGGAATCCAGATATAGAGAGGTAGGAGTGATGAGCAAAGGGGTCAAGACCAGGCTGGTGAAACCAACAGAAACAGCTGACCTGAACAAGGGGGAGCTCATGGACCCCATACTGATACTGGGAAACCAGTATAAGACTCCTACAGACCACCTGATTGTGGGTGTCACTGAGGAGACCTCGGAAATCTATGGGGCCTCTGGTAGTAGATCAGTATTTATCCCTATCATATGAACAGCCTTTGGGAACCCATTCCACATAGAGGGATACTCTCTCAGCCTAGACACACTGGGGAGGGCTTAGGCCCTGCTCCAAATGATATGGTAGACTTTGAAGATTTCTCCATGGAAGGCCTCACCCTCCCTGGGGAACAGAAAGGGGATGGGATAGTGGAGGACAAGAGAGGAGGGGAGAGAGAGGGATCCAGGATTGGCATGTCAAATAAGCTTGTTTCTAATTTAAATAAAAAGAATGAAAAAAAAGATTCTCCAACCCTTGTACTCTAAAATATTGACCCATTTAAAATTTACACGTAAGATCCTATTTGATTCACCTCTTGGTATGTATGCATTATGCAATGGCTTCTAAAAAGCAAACACTATTTAAATGGATAAGTAGACAGGAAGTTAAGCGATCCCTTTCCAGTTCTATTATTTTTGTGTCACTCTGTTCATATCTAAGCCTAAGCTAATACATATTGCCTAGAGATCCCCAGGTTCTAAGATTTTCAATTAGAAGTTCATGTTTTGCAGTGGAACTTAGAGATGTGTTTAAAAAGAGATTAGCTTTTGTTTCCTGACAATGTAGGAAGAGCTTTCTGCTTGATGAGAGGTAAAGTCAATGGATGATTTAGCTCTTCATTTGCTTAACTTGTAGCCCTGGCTACTGAGAGATGATGTCACTGCAACATTTCCCACTTTCATTTATGGAATCCAGAGCACCTCATCAGGCCCACTTTGTCTACCTGTCTAAAGAGTACTGTTGGAAGGTTTCTGGCCCAATGCTTCTCAACTCACACAGTGAACAGTTTCCGTCATTGAATATCCTTTGAAAAATCTGCAACTCTAAATCCAGAATCCTTAAAGGAGGCCCTGTATATCTGCTGCCTTCTGTGCCTTACCACGCTGTGGTTTAAAACGTGACACCTTTTCTTCTATCCACAGGCAACAAGTCCTCGGGGCTTATTAAAGGAAGATGCCAAAGGCTCCCTTCAGAAAAGCTTCAGGATCCTTAATGAGGCCAAGAAGCTAGCAAATGATGTGAAAGGTTAGTGTGGTCATTGTTTCTATTATGTTGAGGTTAATAGCATTATAATGGGAGGAGACTACACCACACTGTTAAAAAATGAAACTGTGAGCTGTGACTTATATACACAATATAACTGACCTTTCTCACAGGCCTGACAATACTTAGTCTTCAAGCTTCACCAAGCAAATTTTCATAATTTTAACCTAATGTCTACAGCATTGTTTCACCTATCTAAAACAGAAATTTTCAGTGTTATAAAGCTGTAAGCTGCTAAACTCCATTTGATGTGGTTTTAAAAATAAAATTCAAGTAAATGCTGAGCTAGGACAATGTGGCATGAATGTGTTAGTGAAATCTTCAGTTTTGACAATAGGTTCTGGAGTCTTTAAACATTTACAAAATAGTCATGTATTGTCTTCTTAATTAAAGACATAAAAGTGTACAAAGCGGTTTCTACTCTGAGACATTATCAACGTTTGTAAGCATGGCTGCTATCAGTGTAAGCTATTGTGTCTATCATTTCACTCAAGTACCACCTGTTTCTCGATCCTTTTTGCCTGTTTCTCTAGCCTCATGCCTTGGCATCATCTGACTTTCATCCACCTCCCAAACATAGCTACACATGGACCCTCACATATACTGTCATCCCAAGGTGCCATAGGGTCATAGTGGTATTCCATCTCCTTAAATTTGCACATTCTCCTGTATTTCTGCATCAACAAACCTTATAACAAAGCATCACATTTTAGTTCAGCAGCATTATAGATGCTGAGTAGAATGGGCAAGAGGATGGCAAGTTCAAGATCAGACCAAACTACTTAAGTCCTTGAGCCGGGGCCATGGCTCATTGATAGAGGACTCAGTTCCTGTACACAAAGTCCCAGGTTCCGTCCTTAGTTCTTCAGTCACTTACTCAGTCCATCAAACAACAATTAAATAACTATGAGACTCTGTTTGAAAAAAAATACTGAAACAATCTTTGCTGAGATATCTTCTGTAAGAAACAATGGAATATCTAATTCACACTTAACCTGCCTATTCAGCCTTTCTCATAGACCTGCCAAACCATTGCTGATACAGTCTTTTTTTCCTCAAGAAAGACACAAGGTTCTTTTTAAGCATTGAGCTTATAATGTATGACATGCAGCCTACTTCAAATTATGAAGCAATTACTGATTTTAAGTAAAAAAAATTAGAAATAAAGATGACAGATTTATAAATTAAGTTTTACTTGCGTTTGAAAATATGAAGTTTGATATAGTAGATATTTGGCATGCCTTAAAGTAAAATATCTTGAACCCCTTTAGCAACTGATAAGGAATTACAAGAGCCATTTCTGTTATTACTCATTTTGATACCAAAATGCTTTGGACTGTGCATTCCACAGTCCTGGTATCAAAGTGCTACAGCAAAAGATTGACTGTAAAGACCCATGAACTGTTTTCTTATTGTACAATTAGAATTGACCCAATTCCTTTGCGGCCACTCTTTCCTATCCAATCCCTATGCAAGAGGCTAGAGTTTTTGTCAAGCATTAAAGTTCATGTACAAATACAGAGCCAGACTTTTTCTTTATTCAAGCATTTGACATATTACTCTTCATGAATTTTCTTTGTGCTAATTTTGATGTTATAAAAGTTGGGGTGACTACTGGTAACTACTGCTTGTCTATTGTGTTTGACGTCCTGGATTCAGCCCCTAGATCCTCATATACGGAGTGTGGTTGTGCATAGCTGTCATCTCAGCATGGGAGATGTAGAGTTATGAAGATCAGAAGTTCAAAGTCAACCTTGGTTAGATAGGAAATTTGAGGCCAGCCTGAACTTCATGACACCATATCTCCAAAAACATATATATTCCGCGAAATTACTTCTATTTTGAGTACCGAGTTTTCATTGCTAAACTGAATACTGTGCATACTTTACACTGTGCCCAATCCTGTCTTTGACCCTGTTTCCCTGAAACCCTAACATTACACATAAAAGGATACAATTTCATTTGGAAAATCTGAGGACTGAGGCAACAGAAAGGGTTAGGAATAGAAATGTTCATCAGTTTAAATGTACTTTTTTGTACTTCAGGTAGTTCATTATTTAAAGTAATGAAAACCTACAAACTACTCAAGCAATAATTCCCACAGAAAACCAAGCCAAGGCCATGACGGAGATGGGAATGTTTTCTTGCTACGTTATGACATTCTCCTGATTTGTGGCCAATTACACAGGTTATAAAATGGCTGTTAATCAGGGAAATGCCATATATTACCACGAGGAACTGTTGAAATAGGCTCTGCAGAGCAAAACTCTTGACAGCAGCTATTAAAATAGAGATTTAGTCATTTCTCTCTCTGTGGCGCCTGGAGTTAGAAGGAATAAAAATGGTGGGGCCAGCATGCCCTCCATATTTCTAATTTGTTGCTTGTTCAAGTCAGTACAGCTCAGTTTATTCCTGTATTCTGGTCACAAATGACTTACTGCTACTCCCTGCTATTTTTATGCTGTCCTTGCCTTGAGGGAGTCTGAACTTGCCAGGAGCAATTTGTTTTGCTTTTTAATTTTTGAATATACATCTGTTAAAAGTAAATTTGCCCTTGCACATGGTTGGAGCTTTGAAGGCAGTCTATAATGTACTAGTAGAATGTCTGTGGAGATAAAAATCATTTTGTTGATAATTTGAGGCAAGGGACAAATTAATCGTTGAAAGGGTCAGAAGATGAATTAATGCCACCAGGTGAATATCACTTTGCAGAGAACAGGAAATTTTGTCAATAAAATAGTCAGTTGGGGTTCTCATAGAATATGTACACAGGCAAAGAATGGGGTAGTTTATGGTGTGGAAACTATGTGAATGTTAAAATTTTATGTACCTCACTCACTGGAGTCACTTTTCAATTTTATTCACTTCCTGGTTTGCCTCTAATTGTTGGCTTTGCCCAAGGTAAGTGAATTTAACTACTTATGAAAATAAGTAATTGTTCAATATATTAAAATTGGTAACATGAAATTAAAGGATTATTCTAAACTCGAGAATAATAAATATATTAATAAATCTGAGAATTCCTAGATATTCAGTACTGTGCAATACATGGAACAGGGAAAATCTATGTTCCCACTGTTAACATTCATCACCCCAGTCAATACCTTCTTTCTGAACTATGGTACATCAGGTACTCAGGCATGCAGTTCTCACAAGTGTATCAGAAAACTGTTGAGACAATGGAGATAATACATTTGTGATACTTATCATTTGAGGCTCTGTTATGATTTATATTAGAAAAAGATTTTATTTTACTTCATTACATATTTTATACCCTTGCTAATAAATGGGAGTACTGTGGGCCTGTTAAGTATGACATAGTCATTTAATTTGGATTAAATAACTCTTATATTATTAAAGTTACCTCCCTTTTTAATTCACATATTGTCATTTGCCTGCATAGGATTTTCTATAGGTGCATGTATGAAAGGCAAATAAATCCTGCTTTGTTGACAGAGAATTGGCAATAAGTAGAAGAAATTAGTCTGTGTCCCCTGGCCACCATGCTGTCTCATATTTTCCCATTAAAAGTGTTGATTCCTCTTACAAAATTTTGTTCACTGCTTTGGATGTGAACAGTGAAAATCAAGAGAACATAACTGAGATGCAGTCATGTTAGGAGGAAAAAACAGCAAAATTTTGGCAACATTGAGGTCCTAGCCATGGGGATGATCTTCCCTGAAAGTGGGACTTGGATGCCAAGTCTCTGCCTCATTTTGTCAGCAAACCTTCATGAAGTTCATTAGTGCCATCCTAACTAGAGATGGGGGCCTGCAAAATTAAATTGGGTGTCTTACCTGGAAATTACCCAGGCTCGCCTCCATGTTTAAAACCAGAATCTAAGATTCCAGGAGGATGGAGGAAATTTCCCAATCAGTTTAGATATAGTGGGATAAACACAAAACCTTCAACTTCCTGATAACTCAAGGGAGGTGGGGCTTGTATTAAATCAGAGAAACCTATCCTATTTAAAGGCTTTGAAATTCAATGTCCTTACTAGCTAACCCAAAACAAGTCTACAGGCTTTCAATCAGGAATACCATATGGAGCTCAAGTCTTGCCATTGAGTTTTATTAATCTTGGTGCAAACAGAAGTATCTCTACCTCCACATCTTAAACATCAAGAAAACCCATCACCAAACACATATCTCTCCCTCCTGTCAGAAGATGTCTGCTATGATCCTCAGGTGGGAGAAAGAGCACAGCAGTTGTAGCTAACAGCTCTTTGGAAATCACTGTCCCCATTTCTAGAAGTCCTAATTTGGACCAACGAGTGCTTTGCAAATAACATAAAATGTACAGGTAGATAGATTATAGACAAATGATATAGATAGAGATACATACTTATATAGGAGATCAAAATCTATAGGAGATCAAAATATCATAAAAGTGAAATTACCTTATATTTAAAAGATTTTGAGGAAAAAATGATAAAATCACAAACTAGCCTAAGATTCTGATGAGGCTCATTTGGTGTTCTGTACTTGGTTCAGAAATTATTGTGGTACAGGGGTGTTCTACCATGCAGAAGATCTGATCTCAGCCTTTTTTCTGATTTGTCTTGACAACTAAGCAAATACACATCTTGAAGGTCCCAAGTACCTGAGGGACTGTAAAACTATATACTGTAGACAGTCATATATTCATGTGATGATTTATACATAACATATAAGCTAGAAATTAATATATCTAATTCAGTGCATTTTAGGTATATAAATGGGCTTGGTCAGTATCAAATCTGCTAAAATCTATGTGACTAATTTAACCTTCTCTCTTAACATTATCTTCTAGATAGGTAAGGAAAGAAAGTTCTAAAATATTGAAGGAAAACTTATTACTTTAGTTAACGTAAGCTAAATCTTTGCAGGTTGCCTTAAATCGTTAAAGGAAGATCATACTATTAAGGGTTTGTGCTAGCCTCTCAGGCCAACATTTCAATTTCAAACTTTACATTATTAGCAATCATTTTTACAGTCTTCTTTCCTGTGTGATAAGGTGCATGAGATTCTGTGTACAACTTCCAACACCACAAAATTAAAAACACAAATAAAAAAGAAATAAACAAATAAACCATTGATCAAAAACAATGTAAAATGTTTGCATTGGTTTAACTAAAGAATTGGCTATTTTAAAAGAAGATAGATAATTTTATCAGTATATTTAGTTATAGTAAAAATCACAAAATAGCAGGAACAGTCAGAGACTTTGAAGCAAATGACTTTAGGGAGAAGTGAACTTTTAGAGATCTAAGACACTGTTACTTCACTTACTCAAAATCTCTTGGTATTATTTAGTTTTGAACCCTTATTCACTGTTTTGCAAAATCACTTAACCTTTGAAATAAGTACAAAGCACTCTGAGTCCGAAGTTCCCATTGCTTCTATTGTTTCTGTTATTACGTGTGGTCGATTAAGCAAGTGAAGAGACAATCTGTTTTTCATGGATGTTTCCCCCTAAATCTTGGCCCATACAACAAGCTGAACTCACTCCTAAACAATTCATGTCAGATACTTTCCCATATTCTCCACATGTCCTACCTCAGAGAACAGCAAAATGAAATTCAAGAACATAAACTATCTTGAGCTCTAGAACAGGTGTAAAGAAAGGACCCACAGGCACTGTCCCAGGTACATGGGAAACCTGAGAAGGCACCAGTGTAGATGTTGTTTCCAACCCTGCCCGGTGAGCCTCCTTCCACAACAAAGGCAATTGCACTGCCTGGCATGTTCTCACTGCCTGAGTTGCTTCACTGCTCTTCACTTTATGAACTCCGTCTTTATCCAGCTCATGCATGGAACACGGTCTCCTACGTGAAAGTGCTGAGAGAGAGAGAGAGAGAGAGAGAGAGAGAGAGAGAGAGAGAGAGAGAGAGAGAGAGAGAGAGAGAGAGAGAGAGAGAGAATTCGAGGCATGGTGGATGCGGCCCTCAGAAAGAAGATGGAGATGGAGAAAGATATGGCTACTGTTTACTGGATGTTGTTTTTCCACAGACAGGAAAATGCAGGCCCATACCATGCAGCCCCTGTCCTCCTCTTATTCTCCAAAAGTTAAAAGACTTACGTAAGGGCTTCTTTTTACAACCAGTGATTCTGTTTCCTCCACCATGCTCTAATTCAAGTTGGACCATGTGAATTCTTTATCATGGCAGAGCTGTGGTTCTCTTAGACCTCACATAGCTTCATTTCAAGTCAACACTGCAGTTCTCAACTTTCTCTTTCCTGCTGCACTTGCGTCTTCCATCTCGGAATCTGTGCTTCACTGTGTTCAACTGAGCATTGTCAGAAGGGATAATTAAGAAGCCAGAGTAAAACAGCTAAAATATTAAAATCCAAAGTCAGAGTATATGCATTAATTTTGAATTTTATATACTTTATTTTCTAGTACAGAAAGCAAATGATAGTGATAATAGTCTTGAAATAGACTTTGAAGGGTATCAGTGAAGATATTCTTCAGTTACTCTTTCTTCTGAAAAACCAACAGAATTTCTCAGACATGAAAATGGTATAAACCCAGTGACACTCTTTAAGTTATTGGCTTCTTTTCTTTTTATTATACATTAATACCTTGCTTGCTAGAGAATTTGAATATTTTGTTGTGTAAAAATATAAAATCCAGTCAGGAAAGTAGGAGATGGAATGCTCACAGTTCTATTTCCTTAATAGATTAAGACCTCCAGGTTCCCAGTGGCAGAGCAACCCCTTAATCCCAGGGACCCACATAGACGGTGCCCTGATCACCAGACTAGATCTATTTCACATAAGAGGATTGGATAACTATTCAATAACTTTATCTTAGTACTACCACTGAAAACAGCAGAAGTGTTAAAGAAATGATGAGCTGTGATTGATGGAGAAGAAAATTCAATTACTTGGAAAGTACATTTGAGAGAGCAAAATTGAAAATAGTAATATATTAGTGGCATGAATGAACATATTGATGTTTTAGAGGTGTGCTTTGCTGGGCTGGTTTATGCTTTGTTTTTTATAGTATTAGGTCTTTGTCTTGGATCACAGAGTGAAGCACCTTTCGCAAAATGATGTTATTATTTCAGCATAATCTGCGCTATAGTTGTGGCTGCTTATGGATTATGGTGGTGGTTTAATTGGGCTGCCTATAAAAGCCTTTATGTGCATCGGAGAGGATCATTAATATGTCCAGGACTTGTTCATGTCCAGAGCACTGCAAGCTCAGAATTATCTGTCTTCCTTCCCTTGTATTCTTTCCAGAAGAAGGTCAATGGAGGACAGGATGATGACTCTTCAGTTGGTTGTTTTTGGCACAGGTCCTACAACAGCCCTGTGCACGGCCGAGAGAGGGGCAGGCACAGTCCAGCTAAAGCAATCTGGCTCTTTTCTGAGGAGCATATTCTCCCCTGACCTGATCACTCCAGGTACAGGGATTGATAAAAAGTAACTGTCCTCATGTTGACAAGTACTACCAAGATGACAGTTTTCCTAGCACTTAAATACACTTTCTTAAAAAGATCAAAGAACAGCAATACACACAGAGAAATTTTTCACTAGTACAACCAGATACAAAATAAGAAGTTTTAGTTTCCTGTTTTTGAAACTGTTACTTCTCTATTGATTCCTAGTTCCTATCATAAGTGCAGCTGACATTTTCTAGTATATTCTTTCCCACCTAGTTTCCAGCCTCTGTCCTGCCAAATTACTGCATATATGCCTTGATTTGCAATGGTGTATGCCTTAGTTACTTTTATATTGCTGTGATAAGACAACATATAGTAAAAATAGTTTGTTTATCACTCAAAGTTTCAGAGGGTTAGAGTCCATGACCATCAGAATGGGCAAGGCAGCAGTCATAGCGCTGAGGCAGTAGCTGAGAGCTCACACCCTGAGACACAGCCACTAAGCAGAGAGTGGGAGACACTGGGAATTACATGGGCTTTTGAAACCACAAACTCACCCCCCGGTGATGTGCATTCTCCAACAAGGCTACCCCCAACATCTTTCTCAAACAGCTCCACCAAATGAGGAACAAGCTTTCAAATATATAAGTCTATGGGGGTTATTCTCATCCAAACCATCACAGTGTATCTTACTTCTTCATGGGAAAATTTTAAGGATCATAATACACCCACATATACTCATATAATTCTTCGTTAAAGGCTGTGCCATCCATATTATTGTATGGACATGCTATACTGATATAAAAATAGTCTTAACCAAATTATTTAACATTTTCTTCTTTTTCTGTGACAAAGATCTAATGTATATTACAGATGACATACACTAACACACTTCAGTTTTTGTTCTGTATCTTGTACCCACTCATCTACAATTCTCTTAACTCGGCCTCTGCAGTGCTGAGGTTTCAGGCTTGTGCCACACACAGAAGAGTAAGGTAAGTATCGCAGTAGAACTGCTGGTCCTAGGGCTGGGGATGAAGCCCAGTGCTAGAGTATTTGCTTAACATGTGTAAGGTCCTAATTCAATCCTGAGCTCTGAAAAGAGAGATGCCAAACCAAACCCATTTCGATTTTTAAATTCTGATAAATTTATTTAAGTGCTTTCAGAAAAGCAGCATTGTCAAACATTTTTCACTTCCAACACTCTTGTGAACGCTTGGTATTATCAGACTTTTCCTTTCAGTTTTATTGGTTTCTGGAAAATTTCATACGATGTATTTTGATTATGGTCAACCCCTCTTCAAACTCCTCTCAGATCCATACCCCTTTTCTTCACATACCCAAATTTCTGTCTCATAATTTTAAAACCCATCAAATCCAGTTTTTGCTGGTCTTATACTCTTGGATGTGTGGCTCTTCAGTGGAGCATGGTTGCCGTATCAGGAGCCACACCTATAAAGAAAATTATTTTCTTTTATTTTGCCCCAAGTTGCCAATAGCTCCTTAGCATGAGACTTTGTGCTCACCCCCCCTTTCCATGCTGGGATTATATCTGACTTGAACATATGCAAGTCTGATGCATGCTATCAAAACCACTGTGAGCTCATATGTGCAACTTCTGTGTGGCCTGTAAGAAACTGTTTCCTCCCAGCCATCACTCTATCACCTTTAGTTCTTACCGTTTTTTTTTTTACTCCGTCTTCCTCAGTAACCCTTGAGCCTTGGAAAGAGGAGTGTGATATAGATGCCCCTGTATTCTGAAGTCTCTTATTCTCTGTAATTTGACCAGTTTTAATTAGCATCCATTACAAAAAGAAGCTAGAGAGGCTTCTGATGAGATACAACCATCTATGGGTATAGCGATTAAGTCATTAGTAGCCAGGTTAGTACTGTAACCAGTTAGTTGAAAAATAACAGTAGGTTCTCACCTAAGGCCTATGATCTGACTAGCAAAAGCTTCTTGGTTTCAGTAATAGTGCCAGCTATGAGCTGCATCCTGTAGAGTGAAGTAAATCTTAAATCGAAGCAGTAGAAGCAGGTAGTTCCTACCATGACGTTTGTGCCACTTTTGCATTGGTAGGTGGTCTTCTTGCTAGGCCAGTTGTTAGTGTAGCTCATGGTGTTCACATATGATCAAGATTGATATTTACTTTGAATCTTTAGACATATGTGTTTTATTTGAAATAACCCTGGATGTCAGAAAATTAGTAAGGAGTCCCCACATATGCTTATGTTCATTGGTCCTCAATAAGATTACTAAGCTTACCTTTTTTTTCCCCTCTAAGCGATTTCAAATTTTTTGACATTGCTAAAATGTAAACCACACAGTTCTTTCAACAACAAAAGCTAACCTACAGCCAAAAAAAGCTAATATAAAAAAACAAGATAAAGAAGACAATATGTACACATTTAATATTAAATGATCACTTGAAAGTAATGATTTTGAATGTAAGATAACGTAAGCTAATGCAGCAAGACAAAAAGCTTTAGTGAAGTTTTTGGAGGGAATTTGTAAAAAACGTATTTCTTTCTCTATGAAAAATGACAGGTTTATCTGTGTTGTATTGCTTTTCCTTTGCTTTAATTTTTATTTCTGTTCCAAATAATACTATAATGCTCAGTTGTGTTTACTGAAATAGAATATTCTTATCTATGATTATATATAAGATTTTGAAAAGCTAACCCAATAATCCATTGTTGATAATAAAATTTGAATATGTAAAAAACAGTGGAGGAAGGTCAAGAGAATATCATCAAATTTCACTTGCAGGTTGAATTGTGGAGGATTCTAACCTATAGGAAATCATTGAATGAAGTCACAGAGACCAAATACCAAGAGGAAAATAAGATGGCTAACCATTCTGAAGTACCAAATGATCATAAATATATGTACTTAATGCAGTAATGTGTGGTTGAGTAGAAGATAATAAATGAATTATATCTTCTTGCTTTTTGTTAACTGTGTGTTAAGGTTAATGAAATTTTCACATTCAAGAATAATGTAAGTCACTGTGTCTTTTGGGGGCTTATGTTCACAGAAAATCACAATGATCTAAATGACCTGAAAACCAGATTAGAAGCTGCTGATGCTAGGAATGGTGATCTCCTAAGGGCTTTGAATGACACTTTGGGCAAGTTATCAGTCATTCCAAATGGTAAGCATCCTTGTCCCTCCCTCTACATCAGGTTACCTGAAATACAGAAGAATCTTGGTAGCTTTTACCATTTCCTAACATTACATTTCTGCTATCATAAAATAATGGATAAAGGTTTTCTTAATTATGAATTATTCTTTTGAGAATCAGAATCACATTTAACAATATGATGGTGATATCCTTTGTTACCTTTAACTGGCATGCATGGGAACATGTTATATCAAGAAAGATATAATATTATTATATATCATTTTATTATATTGTCATCCCTAAGAATTCTTGTATTAGTGAGAAAGAATAAAATCAACAAATCATACATGAACTACTCTCCATTATATTGGTTTACTGACCCAAAGTCACAATTTATTAGGGTCTTACACAACAGACAAGAGCCTATAGCCATTTCATATGTCTTGTTTGGCTAAAGTGACCTCCTTAGCTATTCCAGATTTCAAAAACAGTAGCAGTCAACCCATATCTGTAATATCATCCAACCTCTTAACACTATTTAACTATTTAAGATAATTTTTCGATGCTAGTTCTGGACAGGGCAATGTCTTTTTATATTTTCCTAACAGGCTACAGTGCGTTATAAGTACTCACTAATCAATATGATTTGGTAAGCATGTAATCTCTCATGCTAGTTCTCCAGGGTGGATAGAATTGTTATTTTCACTTTTCAAATAAGAAATAGAATACTAAAAGCTGTTGTCTAAAGTGACATTTACCTTTATAGCCTGTGGCCTCACCCACCATTACAGATACACAAGCATGGGTATATTTGTACATTTGTATTAGTCACTTTATATATCTGAATTTTTTTAAAAATCATATATAAACAACGTAAAGAAAAAGATTTACTTTGACTTATGGTTTCAGTGTTATGGTCAACTGACTGCTCAGATATGGGTGTGTGATGAGACACAGTACGGTAGTAGTGAGTGCATGTGGCCAAGGATGGGCTACTTAACTCACAGGGGTCATAAAACAGAGGGTCAGAGGAAGGAAGCTAGGAATCATGTAAACCCTTCAAATGATATCTTCAGTGACTGTCTTCTTCAGGTGTGCCCCCTTCTTTCACAGTTCCCACCTCCCCAATCCATCAAATTATTAATATATCTATGGATTCATCTATAGATGAAAGCAGAGGGTCAGAGGAAGGAAGCTAGGAATCATGTAAACCCTTCAAATGATATCTTCAGTGACTCTCTTCTTCAGGTGTGCCCCCTTCTTTCGCAGTTCCCACCTCCCCAATCCATCAAATTATTAATATATCTATGGATTCATCTATAGATGAAAGCAGAGGGTCAGAGGAAGGAAGCTAGGAATCATGTAAACCCTTCAAATGATATCTTCAGTGACTCTCTTCTTCAGGTGTGCCCCCTTCTTTCACAGTTCCCACCTCCCCAATCCATCAAATTATTAATATATCTATGGATTCATCTATAGATGAAAGCAGAGACCTCATGGGTCAAACAATCCCAAAGTCCCAGCTCTGGCAACAAGTCCCTCAACACAGGAACCTTCAGAAGTCATTTTATATGCAAACCACCAGAACTATGTTTGACATTCAAATTAGGACCCAGAAATAAGGACACACATGTATACAACATAGGAAATGTTAAAATTTAAATCCATGTTACTTTTATTTTATGAACTTTTCGTGGCACCTCTTGACTACTTAGAACCTACCAAGCGCCAATACAGAAAACAAATAGGAACACGGCAACATTCCAAGAAGTAGATCCAAAAAGTAAAACACATACATTTTTCTCCTATGGAATTACAGATTAAATCTTAAATCTAATTTTGATGAAGCTACATGAACCAGGCGGATAGATTCCTCAGCAGCAAATCACAATATACCCCTTAACTACAAACTTAGAAAATAATCACTTTGCTATTTTAAAAACTAATCACATATTCATCACAAAGGTCCCTGAGATATTTTAATTTAGCTAAAAAACAAAAAAGCTTCATTTGATACAGCTGATTGAAACACTGTTTAGCCTTTTACCCTGTGTAAATTCGTCCCTGAGGTCAGCCAGCCACAGTCTGTCTCTGCCGAGCATGGATGCAATGGATGCAAACACCAATGTCTTTTCTTTGTTGTCTTTCTCATGCCCATTTGTGCCAACAGACACGGCTGCTAAGCTGCAAGCTGTCAAAGAGAAAGCCAGACAAGCCAATGACACAGCAAAAGCAGTCCTGGCCCAGGTTAAAGACCTGCATCAGAACCTTGACGGTCTGAAACAAAACTACAATAAACTAGCAGACAGTGTGGCCAAAACGAATGCGGTTGTGAAGGATCCTTCCAAAAACAGTAAGATTGCCTTTCTCCCTGTGGTTGTGTCATTTATCTCATCACACCGTGAAAGTGGCCTAGACTCGTGTGTGGGAGAGCTAGATCAAGACCTGACCTGACGCTTGTGGCCCCCTCATTCCTGGTGTGGTTGTGTGAGAATTACAGGCCCTGCCATTCCAGCCCTCAGGTCTCTCAGCTCTGCCTGGGTGCCTTTTGCATTTACTTTTATCCAATCAGGAGGAGGCTGGGAATTCTCGAAGTTTGTTTGGTGTGTGGCTGTCACAAATTTTTAATCCATTAGTGTAATTGAAAACATAGTTACACACAGGTGACTTAGGCTTAGGATTGGAGTTGCATGGAACATAGAGTTTAAGGGTATATTCATTAGTTGTTCTGTTAGAGAAAGATATCACCTTAAAATGCATCATTTGAAATTTCACCGTATGTATTATTTATAGTCCAGTCAATTAACATTTCCAGGAAATGAAGTGTTTATCTATTTTGTTAACAACCGTATCTTCACATCTCTTACATATTACATCAAACTCATTGGCTTAATTATAATTTATTGAGAAATTTGAGAGAATTCAGTGTAATGATTTATAATTTTAGCTAGTCAACAAAACATTGGTACTTTTTATCATATGGTAAGATACTACATTGGTATATAATTTCCCTAAGGAAGATACTTAAGGGCTTTTTATGTTTTTGTTTACTTTTTGATTTTTGCTTTTAATAAAATAGACTACCAACATTTTATAAGGTATAAGAATATTTATACAAAGAGATAACAGAAGCAGTGTTATAATAATGGTAGTGACTATAGAGTGGACAGATCTGAGTGTCTTCACTTCAACCCAAATGTTAAAGATGCTATGATGTTACGGACCACGTTATGATGGTGGTTCAGGAGGATGCTCATGACAGCTTCTTGGGCAAGGGGGAAAGTCAACACAAAAATGATGGACTTCAGATCTGGAATGAAGAAAGACTGGCTCCTTGCCATTTCTTCAAGGAAGATAGGGGATAAGCATAAATAGTACTTCTCATGTGTTTCAGCAACCCCACCTGAATTACTTCTGATACATCACAACACTCCTCAACCAGGAGAAAATAGAATTAAAAGTAAATTTGCTGTTTTATTTCACATAGAGTATGATTTAAGATATCATTTTGTTCTAGTTTAGATTTAATCTCAGCTGATGACATCCCTGTCATAACACTGTTGCTTCTTTATCTTCTGCTAAAAGAAACATTTATTGATAAATAGTAATTAAATATTTTCTTTTGATCTTAGTAACACTTCCTCCCATGTGAACAGCTTGCTAAAGGGTATTTTTCCATTTTTAAAAGTTAAATTGTTTTCATGAAATATATTTTGATCATGTTTTGTGTCCTTTCATCTGATAATACTTATTTGAATTAAAATAAAGTGTATTTGTAAAGAACATTTGTTAAAAAGTGCCATGTTTTGGTACTTTATAATACCTGTAGAAAATATTTCCTCGGGAATTTTCTAATTTATTTTTTTTCTTCCATATGAAATTACCTGCAGAAATCAGTATGTATATCCTTATTTGTATGCTCTATCTTAACTCTTATACTGCTCTACTTATTGCTAAAAGCTTTAGTTTTGCATGTGGCCATATGTTGGAGCTGCTTTAAACATTGCATATCTGTTCTATACACTATCACCAATTAGTACTCAATATATAAAAAGAATATCCTTCCAATGAGACTGATGTGTGGATATATTTAGTATAAATGGTTTTAATAGTCCTATGAAAACCTGGTG
Organism: Mesocricetus auratus; assembly: GCF_017639785.1. Taxonomy (NCBI): domain Eukaryota; kingdom Metazoa; phylum Chordata; class Mammalia; order Rodentia; family Cricetidae; genus Mesocricetus; species Mesocricetus auratus. The sequence goes on from NW_024429199.1 coordinate 20,376,400, forward strand.
AAATATTTAATCTTATCCACATAGACGTGTAAAACTGACTTTTGCAACAGATTGAGATAACTACATTGTCTCTGATAGTTCAAATCCAGCCATTGGGCTTGAATGACTTCCCTGCACATGAGTTAAAGTAGCTAAAATAAACTGTGTTGTTGCCACCCCACCCCACCCCATGCTCACTTTCCCTCCCTTCATTTAAGTAATTATTCTCATAATTATATTGGTTCTAAGCAATTCTTCTTGGAATAAAATTGGTTCTATACACATGAACAATTCATTTAACTATAAAAATATTGTCTCTTGCACACATCAGAATTTGAGCTGAACATCCCAAGCACAGCACTACAAATATGTAGGTGAAATGTTAATAAAATCAAACATATCAAAATCCAAAGATGGCCTCTGTAGAAAATATTACAGAAGAACTGCATTACTATATGAACACTGAAGAAAACTCTTAAGCCTTCTATTAGTATGTTAGAAAAAAATAAAATCCACATGAAGAAACAGCTAACCAATTAATAAATTAGAATATAGAAAACAATAAACAGATAGTTGACAAGTTTAATACCAAGAAATAAAGGTCAACCAGGTGATTCCTAAAGACAATAGAATTAGATAATAGAGAAAAACATAATAAAGAAGAGATTACTTGGGAAAACTCCATGCTGGTAAATTTCAGAGCCTACAACATACAGATGATAATCTTCCAGAAAAACATCCATTTATCAAAATCTAAATAGGGAAGCTATTTTAAAATCTACTTACTCAGACAATTAGGGAAGAAAATGAGAATATGTTCAAACACAACTATACAAGACTCCTTAGACTCGGCATCATAGGTGACTTAGTTTTCAGAGATTCAGGAAGATAATTTCCACATGGCTTAAACAGCTTTGAAAAGTAGAGGCAAAGGGAGGAAGGGAACCTCCAGTTCTATTTGAAGCATTTGAAAAAGCTTCTCGGAGATGTAGGAGAAATGGGTCCTGTATTTATCTTAGCCTTGGTAGCATTAGCTTAACTCCTCTTTCTCTTTATTGTGAATCTAGCTGTAAAACTCCATTTTCCTTAATTCTTGAATATTTATAGAATATAAAATAACACTAGAGGGTGAGACGGAAGAAAACACAGGACAAGTACAGAAAATAACGTGGTAGCAATGGCATGCTACTTATATGACAAAGGCTTTGATCCAGGCAACCTACATCTCCAGAAAAATGAATAGACAAAAACAACATTAGAGTCTTGATCCAGGAACCCTACAAATGTTAACAATAGTCCACTATCTTTTTAAGTTCCACTAAGAATACAGCCCACATTAATGAGCATGCATCCAAATCAACTAACTCAAAATACAGTTAAAGATGCTGGTGTGTGGGACTGAGGACTGAGCTCCATGGTCAGTGCTTGTCTACCAAGCACTGGACCCTGGGTTCTGGCTCCAGCATGAACAAAACCAAAGAGAATTGTGGTGCCTGCGCCACAAACAAATCTGGTATATCAGATGAAAGCCTGGAGATTTAAATGAAATACAAGATGTCTGGCCATTTGTGCTGAGAGAGAGAGAGAGAGAGAGAGAGAGAGAGAGAGAGAGAGAGAGAGAGAGAGAGAGAGAGAGAGAGAGAGAGAGAGTTTAAGAAGGGAGCTGCCTTATATACAGACCTACAAAACAGTGGAAAAACCAAAACCCCAGGTGTAAGAGTTCATGTTTTCATAATTAGAGGTTGATGCCAGGGGGGCAAGACCGGGCTATAAGCCCGGACTAGAAAACAGGATGCACCTGTAGTTATTGGCTGACAAGCAACTCACAGAGACCCTGTGTGAGCTGAATCCAAACAGAGAATGTTTGTTTATGATCATTTGTCAATCCTAAAGACAAATCCTCAGTGGCTCAACATCAGGCAAGCAGCAGATTTGTCATAGTCTAGCAGGACAGGTAGCCTTGGACTCTGCTGAATTCTTCAGAGTCAAAATAACAGGGAGATGAACAATAAAACTCAGATAACAGATGACAGAATTTGTATAGATTGTCAGTATCCCAGAAGTTGAATAACTGGTTTTCTACACCTTATATACCTCACCCTGCCCCCATTGCCATGGAAGCACATACGTAAGGTCTGTGTATCAGATACCTTCAACTCTTTCCAGGTACAGCCTTTTGAAACTGTCAATATTCATCTTTTCTATAACCTACAAAAAGAGCAGTTTAATGTGAATCTAACAAATATACAGTGCAGTATAATGAACAAGACAAAATTGAACTTAAGATTGAATAGTTTAATTAAGGCATAACAGAGGCCTTCAGCCTAAGTGTTGTTCAACAAGGTAATGTTCCTCAAGCTGTGTCTCCATAGCTTCCTTCTCTAACATGTGCAAAGAAAGACAAAGAGGGAAAAAATTTAAAAAAAAGTTTCTCGAGAACCTTGATTTTAATGTTATTTGTGTGGGGCAGAGCAGGTGATATCTTAAAGACACCCCATTTTAATTTTCCTGTGAAGGTCAGCTTTAAGCACTAATTAAGCTTATCATATCTTCTATCTTTAATGACAATTATCATCTAAATCCCAAAGCCAAAAACTTTCTCTAACAGCTCTGGCCTGCTTTAATCCTGACTAAAATATTCACAGTTAGCCTCATGCACTCTGTCAGCCATCATGGTCTTGCTTTTGACACATGTATAAAATGAAATAAATTAGCAAATCCACTGCTGTTCTGGCACCAGTATCTGTGTATGTGTGTGGGGGGGGGGGTACATGCTCATCCCACACACGGAAATGCAAATTTTGTTCTATGCAGTTGCAGATGCAGGTACTACTGTGAAAAATCTAGAGCAAGAAGCTGATCGCCTGATAGATAAAGTTAAGCCTATCAAGGAATTGGAAGATAACCTGAAGAAAAACATCTCCGAAATAAAGGAACTGATTAACCAAGCCCGGAAACAAGCCAATTCTGTAAGATCTTATTTTCAGAATTAAGAACTACTAATAAGCATTACTCTTATTCCCAGAGGGAAAGTCTTCCCCAATGAACTTGCTGAATAAATGATCTCTGGCTTCTTGAACTGAAGGTTATTTTGGTATGTAGGAAGGATGAGGCAGCCCTTTATTTCCTATAGACTTCAAAACCATTTCAGGAAAATGACAAACCATTCTTACTGTTTGAGAATTGGGAAATCTTTTATATTTTTGTTGGTGCTTTAATATACCAAAACAAACAACACAAATGAAAAGCTTATTCTTGCATACCAAAAGGAATAATGAGAGTGTCTTACTCAGGAAAATACAAAATGTCCAATGAGTGGGCTTGCAATCGGAATTCACAAACAAGGTTAGGAGAAACAGAAGCATTATTTTAATTAAGTACAATATAGCTTTTGCTTGTTTAAAAGAAACCCAACAACTTCCTTTTGTTGTAGCACTTCTTTTTATATTTATGGAGAAAAATAGGAAATAGCTGGCTTTAAATTTCGCTTTATATTTACCTAACTAGAAAACTATCCAGACAGATAACCCTCTCTAAAAAAAATAATGCACTAAGGGACTGGAATGTTTACATTTTGCTTATTTATTTGCTTTGCTTGTGTGTAGGTGTGTGCCTCAGTGTGGGTGTAGAGATCTGAGGACAGAATCTAAAAGTCTGCTCTCTCCTTCCACCCTGTAGGTCCTAGGAATTTAACTCTGTCAGGCTGGCTGCAGTCAAAGACTTCCTTACTGGTCCTGAACTGGGACACTTAAATGCCAATGTGAAACTTTAAATATATAAAGTCAAACCATGATGACATTAGAGATAAAAATCAATTTCATTTAACAAAGGTAGCCATGATGGTCAGAAAATAAGTTCTTATTAATTTATCAATTTATAATCATTTTTATTTTTAGCAGTGGCTAAGAATCTGTATGTGATAGTATATACTTGTCCCTCCTTGTATGTATCTAAGACATCTAAACAAGGCCATGACAATGATGTTCCAAGTGGAAAGTACCTTATATTTATTAAAGAAAACCTTAGAAACCAGTGGATTAGAGAAGATGTGGGTAATATAAGATAAAAAGAAACAGTAATGATGTCTGAGAAGATGCCTATTCAACTGTAACATGAAAACCATGTAGTGTGATTGACAAGTGATCACTGTGTCCCTTAAGCACATGGTAAAATGAAGCCCAGTGTTACAAGCTTATTGAGATACTTACACAATGAAACTAGACCTCTTATGTTCAGTATTTTTTCCTGTGAAGTATACAAAGATGAACTAGCCCAGTGTTACATTCAGAAAGTTGATAATGGAGTAGGTGAATGGAGCTTTATAGTAGTTTCTTGTTTCATCACTGCAGAAGGATACTTAACAAACGCAGCTTAAGGAAGGGAGGGTTTATTTGACTTGTAACCCCCAGGAATATGGTCATCATGGCAGAGAAGACAGTGACAATAGGAACAGGCAGCAGCTGGTCACACTGGGAACAGGCAGAAGTTGGTCACACTGGGAACAGGCAGAAGTTGGTCACACTGGGAGCAGGAAGCAGCTGGTCACACTGGGTGAAGGCAGCAGCTGGTCACACTGGGTGAAGGCAGCAGCTGGTCACTCTGGGACTACCGTCAAGAGTCAGAGGGATGCACGCTTGTGCTCAGATTCCTTTTTCCTCATACTTCTGTTCAGAACCCCTGCCTAGGAAATGGTGCTGCCCCACTAGAGTGGGATGTCTTCAATTAACCTCATCTAGAGGATTACCTACAGACAAGCCAGATGCTCTCTCTTTAGTGATTCAAAATCAGTGTCAGTCATCACAACTTATTCATTGGGAGCTTGATGGACAAATATATCACTCTTCTGACCCTTGTGCCTGTATTAGGCTCTCTGCTTTCTAAGTATAAAATGCTTCAAAAGTCCCCAAATTCTCTAGCAATTTCAGGTCTATCATAAAGCCTTTTCTGTGACACAAGACTATCTCTGAATGGTGAGCCCCAATAAAATTTGAAAAAAATACATACTTCTAATAAATATTGATGCAGGAAAAGCATTTCTGTTCTGAAGGAGAAGAATAGAAGACTGACCAGGAATAACTGGAGTGAAGCAGGGAAGAAACACAGCAGAGCAAAGAGTAAACCCTGAGACTCTGTGTCCAGCATCTGGCATTCATGATGGAATGTTCTGAGCTACTAAGGGCTTGAGTAATCGCCCTCCTCCTTCAGCTCTGCACCCTACAGCATACACAGATTTGCTCTTTGGCTCTACTACATTCCATTAGCTTCCCTCGGTGGGAATCTTATGACTCTAAAGTGTCTCACATCCTTAGATCTCCATTGCAACTTGAGCTTTACCTATGCAGATTCAAGCAGTAGCCTCTTAGGGCATCTTCACCAAATGCCAACCCTGCCAAACATTGCCTAACCTGAGCAGCTCTCTGGAGACATGGTACAAAACTTGTCCTGGGAAATCAAAATTAGGTTGTCAGGTTTGGCGACAAACACCTTTAACTACTGACCTATCTTGCCAGCCCAGTTAAGACATTCCCTAATTAAGGAACTAAATGCATTTATTTTAAAGTGGTTTAATTCAGCTTGTTAATTGCATAATTGAGTAACTTAATACTGTTTCTAAATGAATTGTCTAATTATCAGATGAAAAATGAAATGCAAATCGAGTCCACAGAGCAGTGGGATATCCAACAATGTTTAATTGTGTTTATGGTGATTAACTGGTGAATAATGTTGAGCCAGAACACCTTGGAAACATTGGCTTCTTAGTGGTAATTTCATAAGCTTTACCATGAAGTTACACTTGAATACAGTAATTGGTATAACTGAATATACCAAAAGAATATTTGTGTTACATAACTTTTCTGCCTCTTGCAAGAGTGGTGTATCCAAGAGATTTTTTTAAAGAAATGCATAAATGCTGTGTTTTGATTTAATTATTTCAAGTTCTTCATATGTTGTCAAATGCTCTACCACTAAGCCATACAACCACTGGAAGTCAAAAGTGGTATTTTCAAGAATAAATTTGTAGTTATGATCTAGTTGCAAACAGTTGGGTAGTCAGTGTAAATTCATAAAGAAAAATCAGCAAATCCAGTGAGTTTTTCTATTAGTGGATGAGAGCTGAGTTTGTAGAATAATCCTGGCATACTGGGAATAACACTAGCCTTTTCTTCAGAGACTTGGATTTTATGGATATGGAAAGTGTACAATAGATAGAGTACCTTAGTTTGCAAATCTTAGTAAGATTGAATACACCTGGTTTTTAAATGGTCACACTCATGGACTGGGTTCCCAAACTGAGCATTGTCATTTCCCTTGGGGCTGTCTTCGAATCTGGAACCACCACGCATCCCTTGTACTGGATCAACTGCATGATCTGTTACTTCTGCCTCAGCTCTATAGACAAGGTCTGAAACTTATCCTATGACCCTATAGTACACATAATCATTGCATCCCATAGTCAAGGAGTATTATTTAATTTGGTTCTTTTCGAGAAACATGATTTATTTCTGATTCAACCAGTGATAACATGGCTTCAGAGCTAAGCCTATAATGCATTTATGAAGTAAAGATAAAAACCAACTACACATGCTTACTTTCCATTGCTACTCAAGACCCTGTGTGATTTTGAATATAGTTTCCTACCAGGGATGACTATATCTACTACTTAATTCTATTCCTGAATTACAGTCAGATCATTTATTTCTTCTGATCTTTGATTATCTTAGGATATCAATGGCACCTATAACCTGCCTCAGATACTAAATTTGCTCAATGCCACTATCTTTTTTTCTTGAAGGTTTTGCTTCATTCACTGCAAATTCCTAAAAACGCATGTATATTATACCTTTCTTTGAACATTAAAAAATCTGATGGTGCATTTTTAACTACCCTCCATTATAGGGCCTTTCCCTTCTGATGTTTTATCCTTTTAATCTCTGGCCCCAGATAACTATTTGCATAGCTGCTGCTCTGCTGTATGACTTTTTTCCCACTCAAGCTGCGTATCTGCTTCATAGTGCTAGCACCCAGGGCAAAACCTGTACATTCCCTGCCTTAGGATTTCCAAAATTTATTCTGATTTGACTCCTCTCAGCACTTCATGTAGAAGGGAAACTGTATCATATGGGAATCAAAGAACATATTTCCTAGCTGGAAATCACACAACCAAGACTAACTTGGGGGACACAAAGCAGATATCCTGAGATCCAAGGTGACCTCTAGTCCTGAACATTATCAGGGTAGATCACACCTTTGCAGGGGACAAAGACATAAAACCGTCTAAGTTGGCTTTCTAGATCACAGCAAGTTCAGACCACCATACAGAGCCTGTTTCTTTGCAGAACAGTTTCCTCTATGTAGAAACACAATTTGCTCAGAGGCCACAGGAAACACTTGTAAAATACAGGACTCTAATGAGTCATCAGATCTGCTCTTTCCCAGGAAGTCCCCAAATGTAAATCTTCCTGTTTTTCAGAGCCGGTCAGCCTTCATTTCCTTTTTGAACATAGATCATAGAACCTCATCCAGATAGTTTTCCCCCTCCACAGAAAAAAATCTGCAATGCTCCCTACCCTCACACCCAAAGCGAGCCTCTTGAAGATGCCTCCCAGTTACCCAACTATGGAGAGTGGTTTGGTGGCCCAGGCAGTCTTATTCAAGGTCTGCACAAGTTGTGGATAACACTATTAGTTGGTTTTTCTCAAGTGTGAAAACTATATGAGTAGCAAAAGGTACAAGAAGAAATGAACAAATGGGAAGTTATGACTAAGGAAGGCCAGTGGGCATCCTGAAGCTAGATGACAGACATCTAATATGATAGATATCTGAGCAAGAGGCACAGTAAGTTTCATATCTTCCCTTCTCCTTGTTGAGCACTAGCAACCAGCAAAGCAGCAATCACTGATGGTGGCTTTGCACCTGACCCAAAAGAAATTAAATCCAATAATCAAATAGTGCTATTTGTGACTGAACGAAACCTCCTTTAATAGAAGTAAAAATTGGCATGAACAGTGCCATTCTATTCACATAAGAATTCCTTTCTTAGCAATTTATAGTAATTTTGAAGTACTATTCAAAAGGAAAAGAGCTGTTATACATATTAGTAGTGATAGACATTTGGAAGTTATTTCCATCTCATTTCCTGGAAACTTAATAATAGGTGTAATTTATTCTGAAGGATATATATTCTGAGAGGAGTGATTAATATTCTTATTGTTAGGAGATCTAGAACAAACTCTGCTTGGCCTCTTTGAACTGTAAGAGCATGGGTGGACTGGCAGTACCCTCTTGAAAACTGAATAAAAAATGGATTCCTCTTTAAGTGATACCCTTTAAGTAAGATTTTTAATTAAAATTCTTCATCAAATAACCTCAATGAAGATTATTTCCATTTGTTCTGCATAAAATCGCCCTTGGAAATGTGTCTTCAAAGAATGGTACGAAGGTGAGAATTTTCTAGCTTCATGCTTCAAAAATATTGGCACCCTAACAAGCTAACAAGCAAGGGAAAGAATTGTGAGTAGGTCACTGAAAAAATGCTAGCAAAGAACTAATCATCTGTGCCCTCCCTATCTACATAATGGTGTCTACATATGGACATTTAATGATACTATTTGGTGACTGAAAAATTACTTCAAAGAAAAGAATGATGATGGTTTTTGTGGTGGTTTGGGTTGTACTTCAAGCTTACAGAAAGATTTAGTCATAGAGTTTCATAGGATTCTGTTTCTTGTTTTTCTTTAAGATCAAAGTATCCGTGTCTTCAGGAGGTGACTGTATTCGAACATACAAACCAGAAATCAAGAAAGGAAGCTACAATAACATTGTTGTCAATGTCAAGACTACTGTTGCTGACAATCTCCTTTTTTATCTTGGAAGTGCCAAATTTGTAAGTCTAATATTCAACCTTTTTTAAAGCTACTGCGTGTGTGTGTGTAGAGGTCAAAGGTTAATCAGTGAGGAAAATACATAGGATCTAGCAACATGACCCGGAAAGTGTCTAATGTAGATTTCATGTCTGAAATCTCAGAATCTTAGCTGACAAATGTTTGCAGTTTAAGTTAAGTTAGAAAGATAAACAGGTGAAAATTCTTAAAATTCTAAAAGCAAATTTGTCAGCATGCTAATATTTATTTTGCATTATATTTTCAAATCTAGCCATTAATGAGAAAGTCTAATAAGAATAAAAGATTCTTTTCTATTCTCAAATTAAGAAATAATAATAACCTTTCATATTAATGAAGTGCAAATAACAGATTGTACACAAATTCAAACCATGGAAAACTCTTTTGCCATGTGTTGAATTTATGATTCAAACTGAAATTACACAAGTGGTGCATGCAAATTCTCACCCACCAAATTTAATGTTACTTCTCATGTGTAGGGATCTTCCAAGGTGAATAAGGTGTTTAAACAGACTGATTGTATCATAAGTTAGCATTTACTATTCATGTTGGGGAGCCTGTCTCACCTTGTGTTAAAAATTAACACAACTACCTCTGATAAAAGACAGTGTCTTGGGTATAACTATGAAAAATTCTCAATCCAGTTATTTTACATGTTATTGGAAAACACTCCACACTTTCTCTTTCAGAGTGCTTTTTTTCTGAAGCATGTTGTTTTCATATTTCTTTGGTCTAGATTGATTTTCTTGCTATAGAAATGCGTAAAGGCAAAGTCAGCTTCCTCTGGGATGTTGGATCTGGAGTTGGCCGTGTAGAGTATCCAGATTTGACCATAGATGACTCATATTGGTACCGTATTGAAGCATCAAGGTAAATTCTCAGGAAATAGTAAGATAACTGGATGGCAACGTTTTGAATTAAATTCCAAGCCCATGAGAAAAATCCTGTTGCTATTTCAATAACGTAGCTATATATGAGTGTCCATATGTGCAAAGGTCATCTACTACGTGTATAAATGTATGCAAAATTGCATTTGTCATCCTGTTAGGAGAAGACACGTATTCAAGATTTAAGTCAGTGAATCTATTCCAATTTAACTCCTTAATCTGTTTTCTGCTAAACAGAGTGGGGCAAGAGAAGCTGTCTCAGACATCTTACCTTACCTGAGGAGAAAAAAGAAAAAATACAGCTAGTTGTTCTTATCAAACATACAAAAGAGCATAAAAATGCCCATTACTATTTGTGTGTACTCGGTTCCCCTTAGTCTACGTTGGGTCTATTCTAGATATGGGTCCCCTATCTAACATGTGAGATTCATCCATACCATTTTAAATGGGGGTGGGAAGGAAGGAAAGATAAGGCTGTGCTCACAGCCATGTTAGTGTTAGAGTGATTGAGTACTTTGCTTAGTTTAAAGACATTTATTCTCACAAAGTACAGTTCTATCAGAAGAGACTCATTCTATTCAAGAATTCTCATTGATCCAATCCATTCTTTGTTCCCACATATTTCACTTAGCTCTGCCTCCTCAAAGAGAAAGTCTACCATAATGAGACAGAAGGGAGAGAGCTACAAGGAAGTTTTGTTATGACTGCTTGTCTCAGAAGAGACCAGATTTTCATATTTAACAACTCATGGAAATCCATCACTTAAAAAAAGAAAATGAAATAAAATGATAATAGCTTTCAAAGTTTTTAAACTGAATTTAAAAGTGTACTTCCACAAATGAGTATACACAACTCGGCAGACTAGCTACTGCATTCTTCTATACATTAAGATCATATGATACAACAACAAAACCTACAACTCTGGGAAGAATATTTCAATGAATTAAGATCCATCATAATGAAATTCAGGCAGAAGTATGCAGCTTGTGCTGCATAAGGGTAGCTCATTAGGAATCTTCTTGCCGAATTATATTTGACAAAATACTAAATGAAGTCATAAAATTTGTTTAAGTTCCTCATCTTATAAAACGGAAAATTATTGTGTAAAGCAACAAGGAAATGCTTTCTTCTTTACAGTAAGTCTATCCTCTAACTGCTGCTGTCCTTTCTTATCGAGGGCTGTACTCACAATTAGGTTATGTTGTTCTTTCCTTGTCTGAATGTGGCAGTAAGTACTTAATAAAGATCAGCTCTTTGTAGTGGCTTGAGAAGTGCTGACTTCAGAGGACTTGGACCTGAACACCCAGTTCGCTGAAGTATCCCAACGTGTCTCTATTTTATGTCTTTGAAATCTGGTGGCGATAGACTATGATTCATATCTCACTTCCTGTGTTTTCATCCCTTCTCTTTCAACACACATGTATGCTTGAAGAACGGGAAGAAATGGTTCTATTTCTGTGAGAGCTCTAGATGGGCCCAAAGCTAGCATTATACCCAGCACCTACCACTCGGCGTCCCCTCCCGGTTACACCATTCTAGATGTGGATGAAAATGCAATGCTGTTTGTTGGCGGTCTCACTGGGAAAATAAAGGTAATGGGCTTTGCCCCATCCTTTCTCTCCCCTTTATAGACAGCTAAGAGATGCTGTGGAGAATGCTGAAAACACCTGCCCATGTTTTCTAAACTTTCATTTGTGAAACCATCAATTTAAAGATCTTTTGGCTTTGGTGGTTGGTTTCTCTTTGTTCTGCTTTATTTTTTGAGACATGGTCTTACCATGTAACCAAGGCCTGCTTGGAACTTGTAATCCTCCTGTCTCAGCCTCCCAGCTGTTATGATGACAGGCATGTGTCATAACACCCAAAAGAACTTTCATCTTTGAGTTGTGAACATTCAAATCTGGAACTACCATATTTTTAAGCCTTCAATAGTAGTTTATTCCTTAACTGTTGCATTCATTTTTGGCATTCTTTTTTTATCCAGTCACTTCAAAAGCCAAGTGTTTCTTAAATATGCATCATTTTTGCAATCAATTTATGATTTATAAAAGTGAAGTGCTATAAAGTTCATACATCTAATTAAAAGATTTATGAATCTTTAGGAAATATCATAGAGGCCATACACTTTCAAATCATGATCTGCTTTAAAAGTTTTTTAGTTGTTCTTCTCATCCTTTGGAGCAATACACTTAATATTCATAATTGCTCCGTGGCAGGTCCTTGTGCGTTTCAAATTGCAAAGTGCTTGCATCTGAAAGAAGCTTATGTTGATTAGATGGAAATAGGTGTGGAAAATTGACCTGTGGGTGAAATGCAGGAACACAACCAAATATAATGGACAATCCTGCAATGAGACTAGTCAGAGAACACAATTGTCATAGAGCGTGAAGCTAATTTGTTGGCTTCATGCAAAATATGTGACTTTAAAAAATGGGAGTTGGTTCCACTACAACCACCCTCACTCCATAGAATTACTTGTGTAGTACATAGCAATATGTAGTCATATTGACAACTTTCTCTGCTCCCTGAAAGAAAATTAAGGCAATACGTAGTAGTACAAGCCTATGAATTTTGAAAGTATATCTGGGTTGCTTTTCTTTCTCTCTACTACCTATAAAATATGCCCTTAGGTAAGACATGTAACCCTTTGGGGGTCAGTGTTTTTTACTACAAAAGTGCAGTGAGAACATATGCCTCACTTGCACGTTAACAGAAACAATAGAAAATTCTGATAACATTTTATAATCCTCACTATGTGCTAAGTCATGTTCTAAACAATTTACGTGATTTATTTAATATAGCATAACAAAGTGTCTTCGTGTATATGCTGAAACAAACTATCATAAAAGCAAACTTTGTGTAAACAATAAACAAATTTTTCACTGTTCTAGAAACTGGATCAAGGTACCAATAGCTGGTAGTAAATAAGAGCCCCTTAGACATGTAAGGCTCTGTCTTGTAATATGCTCCCAAATGAGAAGGGGCAATTAAATTTCCTTGAGACTTTTGTGCAAGGTCACTCAGCCCATTCATGGAGACCCTACTTTCCTAATACAACCACCTCCCAAACTTCCACACCTTAAAGGTAAAGTTTTCTGTTCATTTGCTTGTTTTTTGAGACAGGGTCTCTCTACATAGCCCTGACTATCCAGGAACTCACTTCATAGACAAGACTAGCCTGAAACTCACAGAGATCTATCTACCTCTACTTCCCAAGTGCTGGGATTAAAGGTGTGCACCACCAGGCCCGGCCTGAGGACAAAGTTTTCAATTTGAGAATTTGGGGAGGAGGTAGATATTCAGATGAAAGCAGGGTCAATACTAAAATCCTCCTATTTCATAATGAAGAAGACTGAAAAAGAAAGAACTGGAATATTTTGAACATGTTACATAATCATTAGTGAAAGCAATTAGATTTGAACATGGAGTAAGAAGTCACCATTCCTAATCTCAGTGCTTCGTTACTACAGTGAAGAGTGAGACCATGTGTTTAAAATATATGAAAAGTTCCAAGAACATGTTTTTTTACCTTAAATTATTTCAAAAACTGTATGTATGCATATGTTTATGGTTTATTTATATGCATATGCATGGGGGTATGCATGTACATGTGCGCATATACACACACACACACACACGCACGCACATACTACCTATGTATGTATGTGTGTATGTATGTCAACCTAAGGTGGATGCTGGATGTCTTCCAGTATGGCTCTCCACTATCTCTGTCCCTACCCCAGGGCTTGAGTTACAGTGTGCTGTCCTGCCTGACTTTTGTAAAGATGCTGTAGAACCAAACTCAGGTCCTCATGCTTGTGTGGCAGGTGCATTACCAACTGAAAACCACATCCCCAGGCCCAAACTTTTTATTATTAATATGTAGGCATCACTAGTGCAAAGCAACTCCAAGTTGGCCTAAGGGGATAAGAAGAGCATATAAAGGAAAATCTTGAGAAATCTCTTGGACCATGAGCTCCAAATCCCCCATCACCCAAGCTATACACCAAAAGCTACAAGCGCATACTCAACAACCGCACTGCTTAAAACTCAACTGAGCAGGAAGATTTCTCAAGTGCGGCATGTCAGGATGGAGGAAGACTGAGAAAGTGAGCAGCAGGATGGTCCATGTCTAGTCAGTCAAGAGGCTCTAGCCGTTGACAACATTCCAAGAACCTCCCTCATTAACATCTGTGGCCTTTGTCCCTAGTTCTGGTCACAGTACTGGAAAGAGATGCATATTGTTAACGTTAGAACTAAAGCTATAGCCAGAATACTTCAGCTTCTCATGACCATCTTCTCATATTTTTTTTCCTAAACATCTCCATCTACTCTTTTTACTAGATAATTGACATAGAGGTAGACTTACATAACCAGTTCTCTTCTGGTAGCTGTGAGCAAATACATGACAAAACAAAAATTGAAGAAGGGTTTATTTTGGCTCATGGTCTGAGGGTCCACCCATCCTAGAGCGGAGAGGAAGGCATGGTTGCAGGGGTGTGAAGTAGTTCCTCACACTGATTTCAAAGTCAGAAAACATAAAGAAGAGGAAGCTGGTACTCTATTTGCTTTCTTTTTTTTTTTCTTTTTATTCAGTCTGGGAACACACTTGTCCAAACGTAATTTTTTATGCTGTGATGAAGACCATGACCAAAATTAACTTGGGAGAGAAAGAGTTTATTTAGCTTACATGTCCTACTCATAGTCCATCCCTGAGGAAAGTCAAGGCTGGAGCCTGAAAGCAGAAACAGAAGCAGAGGCCATGGAGATTGCTGCTTATTGACTTGTTCCCAACAATTTAAGTCTGCTTTCTTATACAGCCAAGACCACCTGCCCAGCAGTCACACAACCCCAGTGAGTTGGGCCTACTCCCATCAATTATTAGTCAAGAAAGTGCCATACAGACTCACCTACAACCAGTCTAATGGAGGACTTTCCTTAACTGTGGTTCATTTTACCAGATAACTATAGCTTATGTCAAGTTGACACAACATATCCAGGATACCAGGTTATGGGATGACATCACCCATATTTATAGTGTGTCTTCTCTGTTCACTTAAACCTTTCTGTAAATGCCCTCAAACACACACCAAAGTGAGTTTCCATGATGGCTCTAAATTATTTTAAATTGGCAATGAAGTTAAACATCACAGCCAGCTTTGGCAGTTTCTGATACAAACTATGCCACTTACATGTAGTAAGTCAGGGCTGAGATGAGAGGTGTTTAAACAAGGTTTTCTAGTTTGGACATGCTCTTTTTCCTCCTTTGTGAATGTAGCATTCACCAAGCTGAAGACCTGCCTCTGTGACAATGACACTAGAATTAACATTCAACAGCTAATCATAGGGAAGTCCTCTTAGATCCCAGATGCTCTGCTGGGGATAGCAGCAAACAGAAGCTGTGTGGATATACATGGCCCTCTCTTATAAAGTTGCTATCTTTCTCCTCATTCTCCTGAGATGGAAGCCTACTGGTTGGGAATTAAAACCTTATCAGCAGTTCCCTACCTGTTGGTCTTGGCTCCTTAGGGGTCACTGAAGGTCATCAGAAAACACAGCTAGTTACACAATGGTTCACAACAATAGAAAATTACAGTTAAGGGTAGCAATGAAAATTATTTTATGGTTGGGGGGTCACCACAGCATGAGTATTAAAGGGTCACACGATTAGGAAGGTTGAGAACTACTGCCTTAGATCAACACTGTTGCAGTTTAATTAATGTATATGTTCTCACCTTCGTCATTAAGATCTCTGTGTGAGCTCTCTCATGACCCCAAGGGAAAAACATCATAGGGTGTTGTTGGGCAGATTTGCCCAAAGTAAACACTACTTCCAAATACGCACTTGTCTGCACTGGGCATTGGATTTAGGAGCAGAAATAATCTATTTCTCATAATGATCCCATGTGGCAGGCATCTGTGGAGAAGCTCATAGCTAGCCTAAGGGTAGAAGCTGGAAAATCATTTATTTCTGCCAAAAGTATACATGGTCTTTCCATTCTCAGACTAAACAAAGAATGGAAAGTATTTGAAAAATAAAACTGCACCTACATTGAAAATGTACAGATGTTTTCTTTTATGGTAAATAATACAGTATAACAGCTAATCACACTGAATTTATATTGCATTGCTTTAGGTTTATTATGCAATCTAGAGATCATTTGAAGTTATATGAAAGGATGTATGTGTGGTATATAAAATACTACATCCTTTCTATGTAAGATACTTCAGAATCTAAGGACTGTACATTGCTGAGGGGTTTTTTAACAAAACACTAGAGGATACAAAAAGACAATTGCTTTTGATAGTGGAGATAATACATGTAAATGAAGTTCTATTTTAGGTAATTTATAAAAGATAAACAAGACCCACTAATGAAATACTGAGCTTTTCCCTTTATGACCTATTCTGTAGTAGCTGCGAGGGCACACTATGCCGTAAAAAGACTGCTAAGATTGTCATACAGAACAGTTAAGAGCTATTCTGCCTTCTGTTGTTAATAAGTCACAACTACTGTAATTCGTGAAATCCTTAACTCTAACAAACATCACATGTGTCCCTGCAGAAGGCCGATGCTGTACGTGTGATTACATTCACCGGCTGTATGGGAGAAACCTACTTTGACAACAAACCTATAGGCTTATGGAACTTCAGGGAAAAAGAAGGAGACTGCAAAGGCTGCACTGTCAGGTGAGTTTAGATGAGATCTGTTCTATGAATCACACAGTTTACATTTTACTCCATATCCATCTATGATCATGCAGAATAGGGTTGATTGTGCTTACGGTGGATTTACCAAAAATGAGTGAAACTTCATGTCCCGGCCCAACCTGTGCAGGCATTTTCCAAGGACCTTGAAAGTGCCCTTCAATACATTTACATGGCCATGTGTTTTCATAAAATTTGCACAGATGAGCAATTTGAACCCCAGTGGATTAAGGATAGTCTTTTCCTATATGCCAGTGTCTATTCATGGCCAGGAGAGTTTGCTTATCTATTAATGACTTCTGGTCATAATTATTATTTTATAAGGAGAGTACTCCCCACACTGATTAAACATACATACATGTAGAAACCTAGCTTATATTTCTTTTCCTGTAGGACCTTTCCAATTGACGTCTGATTCTGCAGGTGCTTTCAGGGGTAACTGAAAGACTTTGAGATGATGCTTAAGGGGTGTATAATGGCGGGAATAACAGATGCCCAGTCAATCCAGGAAGCAGTGCCATAATACATAGCATCAAATGTAAAAAAGAGTTCAGAACAAACAGGATTCTAAAGTATCCAGCATAAAATGCATATGTAGAAAATAGATACTTTTATATGAACCTGAGTAGAGAGTATAAAAATAATAACCCAAAAGTGGGAAAATTTCTCAGCATAAAAATATAGAATCCCCTAGTCATTTAAGTCTAAAAATTATTTAATTATAGTAAAACTCAGAAGAATACAATAAATACCTGAAGGATTAATGTAAAAATACATAATAATTCAGAAGTACTAAGCCTGTGTTTTTATTTCAAATTTAAAGAGTGCATGGGCATTTCCAAATCCCGAGTCCCATTAACACAGAAAAGCACATTGTACTTTTTTTTAAAAAGCACCCAAATCTGTTTAGGAAGAGTCTCCAAAATACCTCTGGAAGTTTTAATATCCTTCTTCTTGTATCACAACCTTATCAATATGGTGCTAAGACAGGGGGAAAGTTTGACATACTTAGGATGGTTTTATCCAGAATGTGTTGGCACAGAATATGGAAAGATGTCTATAAAATTCTTTCAGTTCACCCAAAAACCATGAGATACAATGCAAGGTTTGCTTGTACCTGCCTCTAATCCCAGCACTGGGGTAGGAAGATCTTAAATCCAGCACCAGTCTGAGGCACGAGGTCCAGATTTGTCCTAAACATTCCCTTGTTAGTTTTATAACTGGAATTTTTAGAAGATTATTAACAGTAGTAAAAGGAAATCTTTTAGAACTATCAAATCAATTGACATTGCAATATAATATTGTCACTTACAAATGTATTGGGTCACATTCATAGCTATCTTGGAATACATGCAGCCCATAGAGCACAGGATGAATGTGCCTGATTATGCTAAAATATCAAATCATCACTCTGTCATGGACAGTTTGTAAGACTACCACATTATCAGCTGTGTAAAAAAACCTTCAATATGTAATGTATCACCTGGGGAATTTATAATTCCAACCTTCTGAGACTAGGAAGAATTCAACTCAAACTCAGTCATCAAAAGTTGTATCACAAGGAAGGAAGATTAATAAGCTAAATTATAAAGCACAAC
Organism: Mesocricetus auratus; assembly: GCF_017639785.1. NCBI lineage: Eukaryota > Metazoa > Chordata > Mammalia > Rodentia > Cricetidae > Mesocricetus > Mesocricetus auratus. Next base: position 20,394,472 of record NW_024429199.1, read on the forward strand.
TTTAAAAACCCCCTTTGAATGGGGTATAAAGTGTAACTCTGGAAATCTGCCTTATGGAAGAAGGAGCCTACCACCCTGAGGCGAACCTCAGCAATGTGTCAAGCCAAGAAGAATGTGGAGAGCCCAGAGATAGCGGGTGTGGACTGCCCAGTTCTCCACCACAATGTATTTGACTAAGCCCCACCTCTATGCAGTATTGACCCTCCTGTCTTCGTTGGGTTTCTATTACTGATGATAAAACCCCATGACTAAAAGCAAATTGGGGACAAAGGGGTTTGCCTCAGCCTACAGTTTCACATCACAATCTATCATCAAAGGAAGGCAGAGCAAGAACTCAAGCAGAGCAGGAAGCAAGAGGTAGGAACTGAAGCAGAACTCACAGAGGAGTGTTGCTTACTGGATTGCTCCCCGTGGTTTCCTCAACTCACTTTCTTATAGGACCCAGGACCACAGGGAAGGGCAAAGGATATCCCACATCAACCATTAATCAAGAAAAAACAACCAAACAAACAAAAACAAAACAAAACAACTACAACAAAAATGCATGGGCTTGACCATAGCCCAACCTGGTGGGGAGATTTTCTCAGTTGGTACGCTTTCTCCCCAAATGACTTTAGCTTATGTAGAGTACAAAAAAAAATTAGGACACCTTCTTCATGCATCTGGCTGGCAAACTACCCTTATCTTTTCTTTTTAAAGTAAAGTTCTATGCTTACACACAAAATGCCCCAAATATAGAATTGTTTAAGGATCTTTTTGCTTTGTGAAATTATTTTGATTAGGATTGCTATTGTTTAATAAGCTTTGATTTTATAGTTGCATAAGTTTTGAGTGATCTCCTGAAGCACTGTTGTCCCATTTGACCATTTATTTATAACAACAATATTTATAGAACTCTAGGTATTATTATTCTTTTTCCTTTGAGAAATAAAAGGTACTTTGTGATTATTAGGTATGAAGGGATTGCCACATTTCCTTTAAAAGTATGATCAAGCCGGGTGTTGGTGGAGCATGCCTTTAATCCCAGCACTCAGGAGGCAGAGGCAGGTGGATCTCTGTGAGTGTGAGGAGTTTGAGGCCAGCCTGGTCTACAGAGCGAGTTCCAGGACATCGTCCAAAACAAAACAGAGAAACCCTGTCTCCAAAAAAAAGTATGATCAAATTGGACAAGAAACTGATATAATGTTACATATTGAAATATAGCATATACCTAAACTAACTTTTTCCAAATTACACATTCCAAGCCAGATTTCCCCTTTTTGACTAATGTCAGTAATGAATTGAGTGATGGTGGTTCTTTTGTGCCTCTAAGCTGCCTCACTTCTAGCCTGAAACTCTTTCCCCTAAATTGTCTTTTGCTTGTGTGAGATAATGTTGTCAGTGTTGGAAGGAACTTTGGAAATCTAAAAGTGACTTAAACTTTTATGTCATGCTTGTGAAATTCCTATATGAATTGTTAAATGGCTTCAGTGAGATTCTCCAGCAGTTCCCAGAGTATCTGATATCTAACCAACATTGAGAAGAAGATAAAATAGGGACACAAGTATGACAGGGCTTAAATTTCCTAAGGTTTTTTTTTATCAAAAACTGAACTAGTATTTCTCTTTTGATTCTAGAATTGTGTAGTGAGATTTTTGTTGTTTGGGGTAATTTTATTTATTTATTTGAATATTTTGGATTTTTCAAGTCAGAGTTTCTCCATATATCTTTGTAGACCAGGCTGGCCTTGAACTCAGAGATCCACCTACCTCTGCCTCCTGAGTGCTGGGATTAAAGGCGTTCATCACCGGCACCCGGCACGGTAATTTAAACATTATCAGTAAGTAACAATGGGGACAAAGCACATAGAAAGAGAAAGTGGATGTGACTGATTCCTGAGATGTTCTTGGTACCATGGTGGTATACTAGACAACGTTCTAGTAAATGAGAATCTCAAGAAACACGTATGGCGTCTCTTGTAATACCCTTTTATCTCGAGCTTGGTGCTCCAGGATTCTATCATGATGAAATGCTAAACAATAGCCAAGTTACCCACAATCAAGTATGTGATTGAAAAGCTAAGTTCCTCTGTCTATCCCAAATTCTAACAGTGTAACAGTGTAAAATATCACTAAGACGTGCTTAAATATTATGTAATTTTATACTAACTGCTTGCCTAAAAATGCCAATGAAAGTCTAGGTAAAAGATTATGGTCTGGAGTCTAAGATTGTGTTGAATAGAAGTGGAGCTGGGAAGGACATGTGCCATGTTTAAGATAGTTTCTGTCCTGCAACACCTTGTCATTCTATCCTAGGAGACAGTCTATTTCACTGAAGGATGACAGGCCAAGTAGGTCCAACTGATTGATGTGCAATGTCTCTTTTCAGCCCACAAGTGGAAGACAGTGAAGGGACTATTCAGTTTGATGGAGAAGGTTATGCATTGGTGAGCCGCCCCATCCGCTGGTACCCCAACATCTCCACGGTCATGTTCAAGTTCCGGACATTTTCATCAAGTGCTCTCCTGATGTATCTTGCCACACGAGACCTGGTAACATGGAGACTGGGAAATTTGCTAAGGATTTTGTTGTTGTTGTTTTGTTTTGTTTTTTTGTAGAATGTCAATACAATTATTAGTTATTGGTAAAATTATCAGTTAAACATAAAGGGAGTCTATAGTGGTTTTGTAGTAGCCAAGAACAATACAGAAAAATGCTTGTATTGTTTCAGTGATGATTTAATCAAGATACAGCTTAGTTACTTTTTCTCTGACATCACTATGTGTATAACTCTTTATGAGAAGCATCTGGTGATAATTTCTCCCAGAATAGAATTATGTAGCAGCAATCCTAGTTCCTTAGCTTTATTTAAGAGACCTATGCTGAAAAATATTTCTAAATACTCCTTGGCATCATTTTTCTCAGGTTCACACTTCTTTAGTAAATTTGTTTGGGGATCTTGACATTTGGTTTGCTTAATACATTTTTCAAAGGAAACCACATTGCACCACCATCATGAGAGAATATGTCCCAGTAATTTGATTTTGGCCATCTGCACTATAACATCTCACACTCACAAGCAAAAAAAATACAAATAGTGACACTAGTTCTATTTCAGAAATGTAATTCTGTCACAGAGTGACACATGCAGCACTCTAGCCATAAGGCACTTTTGTAAACCCCATAAAAAGTGAATACCCGTATATTTCTCTGTGTATCCAATCACTGGTGTATTTTCACTCTGTTAATAGAAGGACTTCATGAGTGTAGAGCTCAGTGACGGGCACATAAAAGTCAGCTATGATCTGGGCTCAGGAATGGCTTCTGTTGTCAGCAATCAAAACCATAACGATGGGAAATGGAAATCTTTCACCCTGTCAAGGATCCAGAAACAAGGTGAGCTTTTAAAGTAAGAATGCAGTGTGGGCCTTAATCATGCCACCCAAAGTACCGTGAACCTAATCAGGAGAAGGGCCTTGCCTGCAATTTCAGCTACTCACAATTTCTGGGAAAAATTGATACAGTCATTTCTTTGGCCTACATTATAGGTGATTTGGATTAGACAAGACTGATTGAAGAGCCCAATGGTTCTCTGCCATTATTTTTAACCGAGAGCTTAATTTGAAAGCATACAAGTGTCTCACAACTTGTGAAATTATCTCCTATGACAGGTTTGGAAAGGTTGTGTGCTTTTCTATTTTGTTGAGATGTTTCCTCTCATTCAGAATCTGTAGGGTGGTATCACATAACCATCAATTCCTTGATCTTCAAAAATGCCAAAACTGTAAATACGTTCCAGTAATTGAGAAATAATGACATGACATTTGTTATGGTTCTGAGACTTTTTAAAATTGTACATTATTTCATTTGATCCTATAAGGGAATATTTTGATATGTTGTTGGAGAATGGGAAAAGCACCCTTAAACTTATATAACCTGGCATACATGCATATGTATGTGTACATGTGTATAGGTATATGTATATGGTGGTGGTTGTGTGTGTGTATATGTGTGTGTGTGTGTGTGTGTGTGTGTGTGTGTGATGGTTAATCTTGGTTTTCAACTCAAGATAATTGGAAGGATACAACCTCACATCTGTAATGCCTCTACTAGTTTTATATGTGGGCATATCTGTGGGGTATTTTCTTAATTACCAATTAAAGTACAGTGGCTCTACCCACAGTAGATGGCACCATCTCCAGGCAGGTGGGCATGTGCTGATTATGAAAAGTAATAGCTGAATATGAGCCTGTAAGCAAACCAGTAAGTAGCACTTCTCCATGGCTTCTGCTTCAAGCTCCAGCCTTCAGTGACCTCCTTGGCTTTTTTTCATGATGTACTCAATAAATCCTTTACTCTCCTAAGTTTTGTTTTAGTGAGAGTGTTTTATCACAGTAATAGAAAAAAATTAATGCAAAATTTATAATCATGACCAAGATGGAAAACCCTGTCTCTTAGTTCTCAGTATGGGGTAATGGTGCAATTGGTATTTCGTTATAATCTCATAATTTTCTGTGTTATGGCATTACCAGTTGCTGAAACCCAAACTTTTAAACCTCTGCAAAAAGAAACAAACATAACTAATAGTAATGAGGGCAATGTGATATTTTAAGACAATTTAGACTTCACTCCATACCACCCCCCCAACTCTAAGTTGAATAATCTTTTGCCAATCATCTACTAAGTACTGTACAAGAACTAAAGGAAATCTGATGTCAGTCTTTGCCTTCAAGAAGCGTACAGTCAGACGATACAAGAACGGTTAATTGCTTGCCGGGAGGTGGTGGCGCACGCCTTTAATCCCAGTACTCGGGAGGCAGAGGCAGGCAGATCTCTGTGAGTTTGAGGCCGGGCTGGACCAATAGCCTCCAAAACAATACAGAGAAACCCTGTCTCGTAAAAACCAAAAAAAAAAAAAAAGAATGGTTAATTGCTGATAGAGTTGTGTATAGTAAAGTAGCATTCTGTCATTGTAAGTGTTTCTAGTGCTGCAACAAAAATACCATGACCAAAAGCAATCTGGGGAGGAAAGGCTTTGCTAATATTTTACTCTTCCTTAAAATCATTGAAGACATTCAGGACAGGAATTCAAGCAAGGCAGGAACCTAGAGGCAGAAGCTGATGCAGAGGTCATGAAGGAGTGCTGCTTCCTGGCTTGTTCCTCAAGGCTTGTTCAATCTGTTTCCTTAGAGCACCTAGGACCACCCCACCAACTGCAGGGGCGCCACCATCCACAACTGGACTGGGCCCTTTCAGATCAATTACTAATTAAGAAAATAGCCTACAGGTTTTCCCACATCCAAATCTTGCAGGAGTGTTTTATTTGTTTTGTTTTCTTTTCTTTTTCTCAAATGGAGTTTCCTTCACTCAGACAACGCTAGCTTATGTCAAGTAGATATAAAACTATCCGGCACATAGTCTCAGAAAAGAACTATGTGAGTGGGAGGAAGAAATCAGCTCTGGGGTGGGCCCCTGAGACACAAGCAAGGGTGGGAGAGTGTCCTAGGTGAAGAGCACCTGCAGACATTTCAGAGGAATGCTGCACAAATCCAGGAGCCACTGGAGAACAAGATGCACCAGTTTGAAGCGGCATTTCCTTGGAGCAGGAGGTGCATGGGGAAACTCCTTAGGAAAGACAAAAGCTAATGGTACTCTTGAGTAGCTGGTGTGTACTGCTTTCTTCATCCCCATGAAAGAGAGACATGGTACTCACAAGTCATAAGAACTCTGTGTCGTTCAGTAAGGACAGTTAATTAGGTGTTTCCCAAATATCTTTACTCAGATTAATCCAACTACTGCAATAGAAATGTTTCTGCCATACACATGTTAGCAGACACAATAGTAACTATCAGTGATTGTGTAGGCTAAATGGATGAATGACGGTAGAAAATTACTGAATTATACTTAGATAGCAGGGCAAGTCACTGCATAGGCCTAGGAGCTGAGAAAATGACTTTAGCCATAGGAGAATTTCACTCCCTGAAGCACACAAATATTGAAAGAGTAATTAAATAAAGAACCTGTAAAGAGAACCATAGAGAAATAATCAGAGACAGATGAAATGAATCCCTTGGAAAACCCTAGTGTTAAAGGAGAAAAAGAGAAAATGTCCTCAAAGAATGAAGATCTGGGCATGGTGCACAGCATGTAATCCCAGCACTGGGGAGAGAGCAACCAGAGGATAGAGAGTTAAAGGTCATCCTTGATTACACAGTAAGTTCTAGCCGTGGTTACATGAGACCTTATCTCAAAGAAAAAGGAAGAAGAATTTGGCTTATCCTAGAGCATAGAATGCTGACAGGAAATAAAAGCAAAGGGATTCATCATCAGTGGAAACTATAATAATCCTTGCAACAAAAGGTAGCAGTATGATTAAAGTGGAGGCTAAAAGTGGCTCATTAGGCTGCAAAGGACTATGGGAAAGTAGGCATTGTAAAAATAAGCTGATTCCGAAGGACAGTCTCAGAAGGAGAGAAGGGAGAAAAAGACAGTAGTGGACAGTGTGAATGTGGAGCTGGAGGGCAGGTGGCATGAGGTGAGAGAACATTCTAGCGTTCTCCATCCATTTCTAGTATGCCCTGAATACTTGGTAAGTATTTTTTTCTTTGAGGGAATGAGTGAGCAATTCTTCAGCATGATGGTAGGCTGTGAAGAATGTGCCAGGAGAAAGTCAAATAACAAAGAGAGGAGTGGTTACTAATACAGCAGGAGTCCTCAGGAGTGCAGGACCCAATCCAAGGCAGGGTGGAGGGCAAGCGTCAAACCAAGCAAGAGGTGCATACTCTAGGGACATGGACATTCTGAGGTCATTCTCTCCAGATGATAGAGCACAGGAGAAAACAAGAGGTAGAGACTGACAAGTTAGAAAGAAAGTTCTACTTGCATTTTGGGGCAGGGATAAGGAAGTACAGGATCCCTTCCCTAGGCAAGCTACAAATTCTAAAGATGACACTGTTAAATAAATCAATAGCTAAAACCAGGGGTATGGAATGACTCAACTTCCTAGGTGTATAATTTCCATATATTGTCACCTTGGCAATATATCAATTACTGTAATTCTCCTATTACCTTGTGTTTTTTATTATATGCATTGAAACAAGTAATCAAAAAGTCAAATTATAGTACTGTGTAAATGTCAAAGTCATTAAAGGAGCTTTCCAGTTTACTGTAGCTTAATCACTGCCTGTAAATGGTGCTACTTTTTGCCCAGACCCCACTAAGCTTACATTATTAGCTCTCTGGGGTCCAGAAATCAGAGGGAACATTGACAGTCCTGGACCTCTACAGTATCTTATGCATTGTTTCTGTTCTGTATTTTGAACCTCATGTCACTGTTACTAGTCTCCCCTTTGCTAAGCTTCTTCTGGGTCTACAGATGGACTACGGGCTCCCATTCTGCTATGGCTTCTGACATGCCCCCATCCTGTGCACCATGCAGTCACTCTCTGTTTTATTTCTTGGGGTCTTCACAAAATGAAGCATACTGCTACTTTCCCTGCTGTGTCTCCATAGTATCACCATAAAAAGGAAACCATATTAAGTCCCACATACTTCAGTTGTTTAGAAGTTGGATTCTCAGTTTAGCTTGGGAGCTTCTCCTGCTGCATTGTTTTCTGGCCTCCAACCACCCATTTCTCAAATGAAATAGGTGTCGTTTTTTTGCTTTATTAAAACTATAATAGGTGTCTGGTGTTCCACATGTTTTTGCATATCTAATATATCTTCTCTGATACTTTTACAGGATTTTATTATTCTGGTAGGCTAAATAACATGAATTATCTTTCATATTAAGGAAAAGAGCATGGAAGCCACAATAGAAAATGAGGTGATGGTTACAAACAAATAATTAACAAAAGACAAACCAATTCAGAGTTCTTACTATATAGGATTGAGAAATGAAATCTCAGTGGAAGAATATAGTCATTGAACATAGAAAAATTAAATACATGACTATGAAGTGAGGGTAACAGAGGGATTTGACAGTAGTAAAATGCAAAAAGGAATGCCACTCCACAAACACCAGGATGTCTAAACAGTCATACCCAGTGCTGCAAAGATGTAGGATTGAAGAAATCCTTCACATTGTAGAATGGAAGATGGCGCACCACTGGTGTGCAACCAGCCCTATGAGCCAGTCATTCTTCTCCCTCTCATGGGGTTTGCAATCATAAATAAGAACAAATCATTGGCCCGAATACTCATATCATTCCCATTCGTGAAACTCAAAAGCTGAAGCCAAGTTGAGCATCCATCAGCATGAATGTAGACATAGATAAATTGTTATACATACATGTTATAGAATACTACTTGACCACAAAACTAACAAACTATTGACATAACATAAATGAATGGATATGAAAATAATAAATGACACAGGTTAGACAAACTGGAGTACATTTTATTAAATTATATGGACAATGCAAACACATCTATAGTCACACAAAGTATATGAGAGCTCTGGGTGTCAAGTTATGTCAAAAGATGGGTAGGGCCGGGCGGTGGTGGCACACGCCTTTAATCCCAGCACTCAGAAGGCAGAGGCAGGCAGATCTCTGTGAGTTCAAGGCCAGGCTGGACGACAGCCTCCAAAACAATACAGAGAAACCCTGTCTCGTAAAACCAAAAAAAAAAAAAAAAAAAAAAGATGGGTAGGGAGGTGGAACCATAAAAGCTCACGAGGAAATTTTTAGAGGCATAAATTACACTCATTTTCTTGAAAGGTAATGTATGTCATGGGTGCATGGATATTTCAAATTTTGTCAGACCGTACACCTTACACACAGGCAAAGTATATGTCAGTTAGTCAACTATATCTCATTAAAGCTATTTAGATAGCATAATTGCTATATTTATGTAGAAGCAGAATATCAGTAATGGTGTTGATTTTATTAGCAATGAATGCTAGGGGCTGACTTCTGGTTTAAGAGAGTGCCTAGGAGTAACAGTGCCACCAAATAAAATAATTCATGTATGGTTGAGAATACAAAGTTCTCCACTCTAGTTCAGAATATGTTTAGCATTGAAAGAAAATGCTAATAATGGTATCACTTATTTGATGTGAATTTTTAGAAAAATAAAGGCTCAAGCCGGGCATTGGTGGCGCACGCCTTTAATCCCAGCACCCGGGATGCAGAGGCAGGCGGATCTCTGTGAGTTCGAGGCCAGGCTTGACCGACAGCCTCCAAAACAGAGAAACCCTGTCTCGTAAAACCAAATAAATAAATAAATAAATAAATAAATAAATAAATAAATAAAGGCTCAGGCATGAATATTTGGTGGGGGTGTGTTATTATATTATACGCTATCTTGAGTTTACTCTGTTGGCTAAAACTATGAGGTGAACAAGAAAAGGAACCTTACAGAAGATGAATAGCTCCTAAGTATTCAAAGTAATATGGGAAGTGCCAGTGAGATGGCTCAGCAGGTAAAGGTGCTTACTGCCAATTCTGACTCCTCAGTTTGGTCCTCAGAACCCATATAGTAAAAGGGAAGAACTGGCCCCTGAAAGTTGTCCCTGACCTCCTCATTTATGTGTGCTAGTGGGCACACACAGATGCACAAACACATACTAAGTAAGTGCAATTAAAACTGTCTTAAGGATAAGGGGGAAGAAATTGAAACTTAGAAGTAAGAAAAACTAGAGGCAAAAGAAGAAAATTCCTACAATGAAAGGAACACTAGCAGCATCAAACATTTCACTGAAACTATGGTAAGAACTCATCAGTGCTCAGGCGCTGAAATGGAGGTAGAGAAGGAATTTCGGAAGGCTTTAAGACTGGAGGATACTAAGTACTGAGATGACATGAAGTAAGATTCCAGCAATGCAGGAGATTGCTTTTCATCAGTGACCATATTGGCTGCTTTGCACAGATTGTTGTTTGTTTGTAAAACTGTTGTTCTCTTGACATTCAGAATCCTTCTTTGAGGGTATTCCTCACCCTCCTTAAGTCTTGAGTGAACCCACAGCCACTAATAGAAGTGTGGTCCTCCAAGTGCACTGAATGGTCCAAAGAATAACTATTTAGGTTTCCACTGGAGTTGGGGAAGAAAAGGATTACCAAGGTAGAAACAGTGCATAATAACACAGAGATGATTGTAAAGTTACATGCTAACCCCTCCTCTGTGTTTTACTTAATAACACCCTCTTTTCCCTGCATACTCATGAAATTGATGGCTAAACCCACCAAATCTTGAATTTGTGTGTGGGTGGCTACTTCTGCATTCTATAATTCTATAATGGCAAGCATAACATTACCTACCACTGGCATTCTTAACAGCTGCAGGAAAACCCTCCTGTCAAAATAGTAAAATTATGCCAGCCTACATGTTCATCAGAGATAGCTCTGGGGCTAGTGAGTTCCACTTGAATTGTGCTGCTGCTCTTTGATACTGAGATTGGCTATACCCTCTCATGGATAAGGAGGAAAAGTACATCCAATCATTGGCTTGTTAGTGACAGGCAGAATTCCATTTCATGAACACTATTAAAACAGCCCCCAAGTCTGCAGAAAAAGACAAGTTTCATGTTCCAGTGAACAGCGCCAAATAAAGCCTTCTTTGTGATCCAGATTTTTAAAAAGGAGCATGTATAGAAGTCTTAGAAACAGTTCTATAAATCTATTTTCTTTAGTTGCCAAACTGGTCTAAGAGGTGTTCGTATATATAGCTAATAATTAAATATTTAAAATTAATTAAAATTCTGAACATTGATTTGTTAAGCATATCTAAATGGGAAAGTCATTCTCATATGGTGGTTTATCTAGTTTGATTTGGTTTTTTACTTTTTACAAAAGTGGATTTTGTCATGTATGGTGGTACATGTACATGATCCAAGCACTCAGGAGACAGAGACAGGTTATCGCTGGGAGTACAAGGCCAGTCTGGTCTGAATAGCAAGTTCCAGGTCAGTAAGAACTACACATTGAGAGTCTGTTTCCAAGATAGAAAATAGATAGATAGATAGATAGATAGATAGATAGATAGATAGATAGACAAATAGACTAGTTTGAGTTTGAGGTTTTGAGGTGTTAATAGGTTTGGGGGTACTTCATTTTTATGTGCTGATGGTATTTGATTTTATTGAAGATTTTGAGTAGCACTGTAGACTACAATGGAATTTTGTACTTTTCTATGTTTTCCAAGGAATCTCAATTCTAAATGATGATGAATGGAGAGATTATAATAATCTTGCATGTTCAAACAGATTTGGGTAGTACCCTTCTATTGGAGCACTGAAGTGTACATTGGCATACTGAAAAATCTGGGCGGCCAAGCATTTGAATACATGTTTAATATTGTTCAATTCAGTGTATGTCATGCGTATCTGAACCAGGGACATCCAAGAAACTAACATTACAAGCAGTGAACATGTGGAAATTCCCTTCTAACTAATTGGTTCAAACGCCCATTTTCCAAACCCACACTAATTCAGATCCTCCACCAGGCAAAGATACAGAAGCAAATCTGTCATGTAAATGAGATGATGTCTCAATATATATCAGGGACCCACAACACATAACATACTTGAAGGTTAGATCTAAGCTAAGTGTATAGAATGCCCAGGAATCACATCACTCAGAAGTAGCCTAGCCTGGCCCTTAAGAAATGAGTGAGGAAAACTGGTGATTTAAGATTTCTCATTTGTTTTCTAAACAATGCAGTCTCAGCAGAAATGTGAGTTCTTTCCTCTTCCTTCTCTCTGTTTACATTCTAGTACTCCCCACATATGAAAATCCTTTGAGACCTAAAAGAAAAGCAGTAATTAATAAGGACAACACATCACTCACAGCACATCCTCCCAGCCTAAAATGTGTTTTACAAGAGATGTGGGTCTCACCTGCTCATGGAGCCAAGCATCCACATTTTCCACTTGCATGTGCTATGATTTTATACAAGAAAGTAACACTTTGCCAATGAACAGAAACCTCAGTAGTTCTGAAGAGGCTGAAATTCAAAGGAAGAGGCTAGGAGTTGAAACATTCCCGGTTGTCCAATTCTACTTAGATAGTCCTGCAAACACAATACTAATTTTCCTTAGTATGAGAAACCATGTCAAGTGGTTTGTTGATAGCCAACCAACCTGCTTTCTTTTTTCTCCACTGATTTGCCTTCATTGTGTGGAAGTCATTATTTTCAGCTCCAATGTTAATGTTTCAATAATGTACTGTATTTATGTTATTGTTGTATTATATATTATATATATAATAAAACACATACTGAGAGAACACCAATGTCTATTCAAAATTTAGACTGAGTGTATCTCCAGCTGTCAGCAAGAACCTTGTGCTAATTAAATAGAAATGTCCTATCTCCATTACAGCCAACATATCCATTGTAGACATCGATACCAACCAGGAGGAGAATGTAGCCACTTCCTCTTCTGGAAACAACTTTGGTCTTGACTTGAAAGCAGATGACAAAATATATTTTGGTGGCCTGCCAACCCTGAGAAACTTGAGGTAATCTAGTATATATTTAAAGCAAAAGTTTTAATTAAATAGCCATTGTGTCACTGGAGTTGTGGAGTTTAATTACAATAGCAATGTCATATAACCTTTAGCTGTAGAAAGAACTAATCAAAAAATCATGCTGTATGTAAGAACAACGCAAGGATTTGGAAACTGGGGATTAGTTTGACATCTTTGTTGAAGAGATAAATTGGAATTGCTATTTCTCATATATACACCTGCTGAAAAGAATTAAGAAAGTAATTAAAGGTGGAAGCCGAAGTTGAATGTGAGTCTTGTAATTGCTGTTCTCTGCACACAGTCACCAGAGAGAATGGCATTCTGACATTGTGCAGGCTTCTGAAAATTAGTCAGTGTTCAGGATGCTGTGAGTATAATCTATGTTATTGCTAAGCATTAGCATCATAATAGCATAGTGGGGCTTTCCCAGGTATCCAATCTAAATGACATTCGTTATTCACTTACCTGTTCCAAGATATTTTAGAGATTTCTCGTATGCTCTGTAGTGAGCAGGATAGAAAGACATCATTAGCTCATAGTTGAGTTAGTTCAGAAACAGGAACTAACAAGTCAGAAAGAAGTCCATGCAGTATTCAATTAATTTATTGATTAATATAAAACAAATCCCATAGAGTAGGTAGGAGATACTATATGTTAAATGAATCTGACTAAACTGGAACGAATTTACCTGGCTAATCTGTGAGTAGTTGTGACACTCTCAGGTTATCATGTTTTCAGGTTTTTCAGATTTGGCTTTTTTGCTTTTTATTGGTGGCTTATAAAGGTTATGAAAGTCCTATAAAAGTGTTTCTACTCAATAAAAATACTACATCTGGAAAATCCTTAGAATGCTATTATTGGAAATCATGGGGCAGTTAGGTCCCTATTTCCCATAAACAGGTCCCTGAACAAAGGAACCTTGTTCTCATTTTATACATCAGTTTCATATCAACTGAAGTTGTTTTTTTCCAAAATCTGTTCCTAAGACCAGGCAATTGTAAAATTGCCAGTCTTTCCTAGTGTATATTGATAACCTTCACATTACAGGTCATGTGTGCATGTTCACACGCATATATCATATATATATGCATAATTTTACTATATTTGTTAGTAATATAATTCTGAAGTATCAAGTCGCAAAAATCAGTATACAGCAAAATTATTTGAATAGTGATGTAACTATCACTTATTAGTTTCTTTTCTAAACAAGTGTTTGATACATGATTTCTGAATACCTACTATGTGCTAGGCAGCACACCAAACACTGGTGATCTAGTATTTATTTAAATCCAAGATTTACCTTGGAAAATCACTAACTATATTCAGAATGAATTAAATGTAGTGAAATAAGACTACCTAAAAATACTTCACAGTCTAGTGAAGATTTTTATTATCAGAAAGTGAGTTCTTGAAACACCCACAAACGCATCATGAATTAACTTCACTGAGAATGGTTTAGCATCTTGGGTGTATTTTTGGGAACTATTATGTTCTGAGTCTTTATCACTGCAATGTGACTTTCTCCATTCAGCAATTTAAATTATAATGCTGCTGTATTGTGGCCTACTGTTTCAAAATAGTCTACGTGCATATTTGTGATTGACAAAGTATTCATGTGTACACCCGTTGTATTGTGCAGTCAGAACCTCTGCATGATGATGTGGTAAACACAAATTATTTTCCCATACAGTGTTAAGCTTGTGCTTCTTGAGAGTCAGTTTTAGTAAGCTATTCATAAATACCATATTGGTGCACTTTCTCATATATCATGTCAATAAAAATCAGAACATTGAATTTCTATTCCAAAATAAAAATGCCTAGGAGGTAATGGGGAATGGCCATCTCTGGTTTCACTTCCATCAAGGACATTGGTCTATTCTGTGTCCTTTCCTCAAGTATTCCTTTATGAGATGAGTTTTTAACAAGATTTATTATTAAAGTTTGTTGTTTCATTAAATGAAAATGCAATTATAAATAAATTGTGTTTTTTTTTCTCTTCCCTTTGGCTTAGTATGAAAGCAAGGTAAAATTTAAATTTATGCATGCCTTCTTCGAGTGCATGGCTGGGGAAATGTGGCTTTGTGGTGACATCAGCATTGCAGAAGCAGAGCAACACCAATGCAGTTGCTTCCACAGTAGATTTCATGAGCAAATCATGCGTGCTGCAAGAGTCCTCATGCTTCCCAGCACTTACAAAGAGATCACGGCTTGCCCACCATCAGTCAGGTTACCTCTGTCGTTAGGCTAGCCCTAAGGGAATTTCACTGCTTACTTGTTCAAACGCCTGGCACAGCGCCTCCTAGTGGCTAGCAGGATATACGCAGAGGGCAGCTGGTCAGTCAAGTTAATTCTGGGGAACCATGTTAAAACCATGGCTTCTAAAGCAGAGCCTTAGACTCTGGCCTCTCTAGCACTGTGCTGTTTGCTCAGCAAGCCACCTGTGCACCGCCTTCTTGCTTTTTGCAGGCCTGAGAATGTGCATTTCCATGGCCACTGCACCTCTTGTCTCTTGTCAAAGCCGCTTGTTTACTGCCATATATAAAATTATCTATGTAGCCAAATGAGAAAAACCTCTGCAGATACTACACTTAAAACAAATATTTTAGTTAAGTGTGGAGAGATATAAAGACGGCTCTCCAAGGCGTATTAGCCTCAGGAAAGAGGACCTGTGGTCACTATAGGAAAGCAAATCACTGTACCATGACTCATCCCTGAGACTTTCATAATGTTGAACTTGCTGAATCAGGACACTTTAAAAAGGATCTCAGTATATCCATGAAACAATAAACTTGTTGGTATGATTCACTTTATTGACAAAACTTCCCCAACCCCCAAATTGTGATCGATCTATGCTGCTCTAAAGCACAATTTGGAAGTAAGTGAGCACCACCACAATGAAATTCACCATCCCCTTCGCTTTGTACACGGTGACAAGTAAGATCCCTTCCCCCTAGCTTGCAGTGCTCCTCATAATTACTGACAGGAGGAACAGAAGGAAGAGACCTTGGGAACCGGAGAAAATCATCAAAGGAAATAAAGAAGTTCCAGAGAGACGGGGTGGGAGTGGAAAAGAGAACAAATACTTGACAAGAAATAAATCACCTGGTACAGACTGCCAGCGTCTAATTTGCTTTCCCACCTGTTTTCCCTCGTACCATGTGTCTTCTATAAAGATGAAAACGAGAAACTTGGCATCAAGGGACGACGAGAGCAGAATTAATCATTAGCCTATCAAGTACAATATTGGAGTTGATTGGACACTTTCCAGATATTCATCTACACTACATAATGAAAAATTACAATCTCTACTCTTATATTTTGACACTGCTCACTGGAGTAGCTACTAACTAGCCACTGTGAGCACACACACACACACACACACACACACACACACTCAACTCCCCCTTGGCACAAACGACACTGCAAGTCCCAGTAGTCACAGATGCCTGGGAACCAGTTAACTACTGAACTGGACAGTGTAGAACTGAGTATGTCCACCATCACAGAAAGTTCTGCTGTCACAGACTCAAGAGATGTCATCACCGTGCATGCTGTCAGTAGGTGTGGATTGTGCATTTAGATGTGTTGTGCTCTGCAGTACATCCAGACTTTTTTCACTGAAAACATAGGCACTACTGTCATTGTCACCATGCCTACTTACACATACAAATATGGAATCCTCAAGAAATCAGATCACTTGGTCAATATCAAATAATGAATCATAGCAACATGTAAGAGTCAAAGGCAAGGAATTAATTTCTAATCTATTAGCATCCTTGCTGTGTCTATATATGTAGTGAGAAAAAAGCAAGCATTTTAGTATTGTTTCGGTGTAGAAGACATCAGCCAAATTAGAAGAATTGACTATTTTGCATTATATTGCATTATTTTGTTATGGCACACACACAACACACACACGCATGCACACACATATACACACTTATGCACATGCACACATGCACATGTACACACATACACACACTCACACACACATACACACTTGCACATGTACATGTATACACACACACAAACTCTCATAGGCATACACACACGTGCACATGTACACATATACACTCACACACACATACTCATTCATGCACATGTACACACATATATACACTTTCATACAATCTCACTCACACATTCTCACATATGCACACACATACACAGGCACACACACACACTTCTCTCTAGCTTCAGGAATATTTCAAATAAACATTTCCAAATATTTTTCCTAAACTATGAACAAGATTTTAAAGAGCTTTTTGTAAATAATTGAATTATTCTGCCCACACAATTATCTGCTCTTTAGTGGAAACAAGAAGCATTTATTTCATTATGTGCATGAAGCATTAATAAGTCAGTTGATTTCTGGGCCTCGTATTGAAATGCTATGAACACAGCTTCTCTTAGAGAGAAAATGGTTTCAGAATTCTGTGTACAGAGTGATGTCAACATCCACTCAACCCAACTAGCACACAATGGAACCCAGCTTGTGAAGTGCAAGCGTGTGCATGTGCCCTGTGATAGACATGCACCTGCTTGTGTGTGCACGTGTGTGTGTCTATGTGTGTGTGTGTGAGTGTGTGTGTGAGTGCACACACACGTGCGCACGCTCCACATGGCTTCCTTCCAGTGCTCAAAGACTACATGGCCATCAGTCTAATGGTATTGCTTTTGTTCTCCATTTGACTACTCAATAGGCCAGAAGTAAATGTGAAGAAATATTCCGGCTGCCTCAAAGACATTGAAATTTCAAGGACTCCATACAATATACTCAGTAGCCCCAATTACGTTGGCGTTACCAAAGGCTGTTCACTGGAGGTTGGTTCATTTCTAAAGGTTCTATAACATATTCACATCATGCTTCATTTACTTAACATGAGTGCTTTTGCTAGAATTGTTCCTTTGTCAATATGCTTTAGTTTTGTACTAATCTCGTCTTAGTTATGCATAGATGACATAGTAAGACAGAAGCATTCTATAAATCACTGCAATGGAAATAGTACTAAGAGGAGCCAAAACTGTGCTCCATTTTCCAAATTGCATAGTACTTGAATATATAGCAAGTGTTTTTAATATGAATAATAATGCTGGTGGGTCCTATCTTCCATTTCAATAACACTTCTCATTTTTGTCATCTTTCCGAAATTGATTTCACATTTGCACGTTATACTGCTTGATTACCTTTTGTTATGTTAGTAGTTTACACAGACAGTAACACCACCCACCATTGCACCATCTTGTGCAGGATCTTGTCCGCAGCCTTGAAGCTGTGTGTCATATCTTGTCCAAATCTGCAAAAACTCATGTGATATGAGTGTACAATCTCTCGTATCTCAGAATCTCTTCTTAGTTGCTAGTGCAGCCTGGAGATGAGCGCTCGGTAATCACTCTTCAGTTCTGGCCAGTCAATGCAAGAAAGACCCAAAGCATCACTTTCCCCTCTTACAATATCTATAACACAGTGAGAGATGACCATAAATTAATAACAATAATTTGATGGAAATTCTACAGTGATGAGATCTTTAAAATAAGAAAATGTTGAATCTATCAAACACAAATTTTTAATTACCCACTCTGACACAACTGTTTGTTTTGGCTGCTTTCTCCAATGCAAATCATTTTGAATCACTCCAGTGGAGTTCAATGAAATGAAGTAGGGGCAGGAAATAGAGAGAAGAGTGAATTTGCCTTCTGAGCTGTGAGATTTGAAGATTGAGACAGACCTAGCTGGGTCTTCATTGTTCATAGCTGCAGGCTCTCTGTGAAGTGACCATAGACTCCTACTCTAAGCTTAAGGAGAAATACAAAAAGAATGAATGCTCTAAGGGTCCACACTGTCTTCTAAAAGAAAAACTTACAGAGAGTTAAAATCTTCAGAGTCTAGCTCTCATCTGCACTCGAAAGATATGTACTTGAGAGTGGAAAGCTATCCAGAGCAACGAACTTGAACAGCATGTGTGCACAATATAAAGGTAACCTGTGTGATGTAATGTAAAGGCATCCTGTGTAACATAATGTTTCCAGAATGGGGAAATGTTTGGCTAAAATAAGAGACAGGAATTTGATATGGATGAATATTCAAAAGTCTACACCATAGTTTCATCTGAACCATCTAAAATTGTGAAATTTGAAAAACAAAATAGAAAGTAGATTATACATTTCACTACCTCCTATACTATTTCACTGAACTTAGCCTGTGCAGGGGTGCAGGAGTTGGTGGTAGCCCGCATGAAAATGGTTTTTGTTGTTGTTGTTGTTGTTCAGTTTTGGGGTTTTTGCCTTCCCTCCAGAAAAACTTAAGACTTTAAAAAGCTGAATATTTTAGGGACCTTAAAACTCCAATGGCATAATCTTGCTGAAATAAATGCACTATCAGATGGTAGAATTTCTCCAGCTTTTAAAAATGATGATGAACTGGGTGTGGTGGCACACACCTTTCATCCCAGCAGTCATTTAGGAGGCAAAAGCAGGCCGATCTCTGTGAGATCAAGGCCAGCCTGGTCTACAGAGCAAATTCTAAGACAGCCAGGTCTGTTACACCAAGAAACCCCGTCTTTTAAAAAGTGATGATAAACTGTATTTACTGGCAGAAAAACTTACATATTTGAAAAGAGATGTTGTGGGAATGGAGAGATAGTTCAGTGGTTAAGGACCTGTACTGCTCTTGCAGAGGAACTGCCTAATGACTCATAACTGCCTCTAACTTCATCCAAAGTCCTCTTCTGGCCTCTATGAGCACAGCAACCACGTACAACACACACACACACACACACACTTTAGAAACAAAATAAAATCTTAAAAAATTTAAAGAGATGATTCAGTCTAAATATAAAAAGAATGAAGAGGACAAGCTTGTGAAAGATAAAGTAAACAAACCAATGAGTTCTAGAAAACTGCATGCTTTTAGCATGGCTTTGAGAAGCGGGTCACTTTCTCTTTGTCCTCTGGGCAGTCTCTGAAACTTGAGTATATAAAGTCTGTGGTTGGCAACAACACATTGGTATTATTGTGAAAAAGCAGACATGAAATACTGAATTTATTTTTATAACTAGGTTATGTCTCTAGAAATTATTCTAGAGAATATTTGTACTCTTGAAACTAATGAACATTTTCCCATGGGCCCATCATGAGGAAGAATGTAGATATAAGTCATGGTCACACACAGCTTTAAACACAAAATAATAATCGATACTACATAGACAAGAGATTTAAGAAAGACAGCAAGGTAGGTTTAAACCAAAAGAAAATGTTGTCTACCAATACTCTCCCACATTTTATGTCAAAAATTACATATTTAAAACAGAAGTCATACTTTTTAAATTTTGAGCTGAATTGTACAGAAGATTAATTGCATTTGGAACATTATTTCTTCAATTTCTCTTAAGTTCCATGCTCCCTAAAATTACACTGTTTTTGTAATCATGCTGAATGTATTGAGGAAAGAGGTGTGTGGAGAATCTAACCCCTCATCTCTAATGTTTTCTCTTTGTTTCCTTTTTCCCCACAGAATGTTTACACAGTTAGTTTCCCCAAGCCTGGTTTTGTGGAGCTTGCTCCGGCGCCCATTGATGTTGGGACAGAAATCAATCTATCCTTCAGTACAAAGAATGAGTCTGGAATCATTCTCTTGGGAAGTGGAGGGACACCAACACCACCTAGGAGAAAAAGGAGGCAAACTGGACAGGTACCTTCACAGTTCCTGCATAAGACATTTCCCCCTTGCGTTTAAATAGTACCTTATCGAGTTAGGGATATGCTCATCTGAGATGCTGGGTTGGTTAGGGCCTGCCTTCAAGAGCACCATTACATTAGTTTTATAGTTCAGAGTTGAGTCACTCATTTTGACTATCATCTTGGTGAACCAGGGCTGGTCACTCTGAGTGAGAGGATCCATAGCTACTATTATCAAGTCAGGTATGAACAAACGAGTAAACAAACTGTTGTACAAATACATATTTGGATATGAAAACACCTTTAAAAGTGAGATGGCATCACCCTTACTAGGTGTGTGTGTGTGTGTGTGTGTGTGTGTGTGTGTGTGTGTGTAGGGTGTGTGTGCACAGGTGCATGTCATGTGCGTGAATATAAGACAGTTTTACAGTGGTCTATAACTCATCAAGTAGGTTAGACTGTCTGACCAGAAAGCACCAGAAATCTGACTGTTTTCACCTTCCCAGTGTTAGAATTATAGGCATGCACCACTTCACCTGGGTTTTTCTGTTTAATGTAGGTTCTAGGGATTGAATTAAAGTCCTCATGCTTGCAAAGCAAATACTTTGCAACTGAGCCATCTCCCAGGCCTTGATTGGAGACCTTCTAAATTGGAAGATTTTAATACTGAGTAATTCCTAGTAGGCAATAAGATCTCAATTTCTTTATATAAAACATAATGAATCCTATAACAAGAGATTATTTAAGAGGAACAAGCACTCTATAACCTTGAGAATCTCAAGAGTGCATGGAGAGGCTTGTGAGATGGTCCAGTGGGCTAAGGCCTTGCTGTCTGCTGCACTGCCTGAATTTGATTCCTAAGGCCCACATGATGGTTGTGTGCGCCATACGTCCACAAACACATTCACAAAATGAGTAAATGCATAAATAGAATTCTTAAGGAATTACATTGCAATGTAATATTTGAAAAATTAAAAATCACAAAATTTTCATAACAGATTTAAGAAAAGCAAAAACATTAGGTAAAATTTAACAACATTCACGATTTTTAAAAAACACTGAGTGCACTAAGAGGAAGAAACATTCTTTCTATAAAAGATGATGATTAGGGGCCTTGATGCAAGAGCATCACAGATATGTGATGTGCTATAAAAGGCTATGAAATTGTTTCATATGTATCAATCTCTCTGCTGAAGCAACCAAAGAGCAAGTAGCTAGTTAACAAAAGGAACTATGTGCTTTAAAAACAAACACAGCAAGTTAGACATAGATGAGGAAAACTGTAAAGTTTTATTGAAAGCCATTAAAGTCATCCTCAATAAATGTACACATTCATCTTGTTAGTAGAGAAAAACTCATCATTAAAATTTTGTCAGTTAAGGGACTGGAAAGACGACTCAGCATTTAAGAGCACTGACTGCTCTTCCAGACCACCTGGGTTCAATTCCCGGCACCCACACGTCAGCTAGCAACTGTCTGTAACTCCAAGATCTAACACCCTCACATGGACATACAGGCAAAACACCAATGCAAATAAAATATAAACTTTGAAGATTCCCCCATGGAAGGCATCACCCTTCCTGGGAAGCAGAAGGGGATGGAATAGGGGGGCCCATGGGGAGCAGGGGA
The DNA here is from genome assembly GCF_017639785.1 of Mesocricetus auratus. Taxonomy (NCBI): domain Eukaryota; kingdom Metazoa; phylum Chordata; class Mammalia; order Rodentia; family Cricetidae; genus Mesocricetus; species Mesocricetus auratus. The sequence continues at coordinate 20,416,223 of NW_024429199.1, forward strand.
GGAGGGGAAGGAGAGGGAACAGGGGTTGATATGTAAAACAAGCTTGTTTCTAATTTAAATTTTAAAAGTGCAAGAAATATGTCAATTCTCCCTAATATAATATACAAAATTAATTTCAGTAAGAATATTATCTCGTCTTTCTTGAGAATCATAGTATATTAGTTTTTTTTAATTTATAACAAAAATCAAAATCCACCAAAACTCCTGAAATGGAAGAATATGATGGGATAAGCTGCTGTACCAGATATTGCTCCTTCTAAGCTAGAGATTTAGACTGTAGTAATGTTTTCATTCCTAGGAAACTCTGTCCTGATAACATAGAATACAGAAGACTGGATATGACATTTACCAATAGGTGGCATCTCAAATCATTAAGAAAACAGTAGGCATTCCCTGAACAATTCTAGAGCCATTGGTCTCTATACCAGAAAGAATTTTAAAAATGTGCTTCATATCAAATTGAAAAATAAGTTCTCAGATAATTAAAGGTGTAAATATGGAAAGAAAAGTAGTTTTAAAACTTTTAGAAGAAACTAGCTCAGCATGATGGCACACACCTTCAATTCTAGTACTCAGAAGGCAAAAGCAGGCAGATCCTTGTGAGTTTGGAGACAGCTTAGTCTATATCATGAGTTCTAAGACAGCAAGAGATATATAGAAAGAAACCCCTGATCCTCTCTCTCACTCGCTTGCTCTCTACAAACATACACACACACACATATTATATAGAGAGGTAGATATAGATAGATTAGATAGATCTAAATCAATGAAAGTTATATGGCTAGAAAGATGATCAGTATATAGGTAGATGATGCATAGATGATAGATAGATAGATAGATAGATAGATAGATAGATAGATAGATAGATACTTTTGATATTTCTGATATTCTGGAAGAGATTTAGTAAGAAAAACAAGAGTGTATGTACAGCCACATTAATACTAAAACACTCCATTCATCAAAAACCACAAAACACAAGCATCTACCTGAAAAGGTATTGTTAATGTAACCTTCAGAAATCCTAAGTAACCACAATATGAAAACAACTTTCAAAAACCAAGTTCCAACAGAAACATACATATACAATAATGAACAGATCTAAATAGGCATTTCACAGAAGAGAGACCATGGTGAATACAAAAAAAATATTTTTAAAACATTCAGATTTGAGATAAGAGAGAAATGCATTTTCAATTCACACTAAATTTTATATCCACTGGAATGACAGAACATTATGTAACAGGATAATGCTAAGTGCTGGCAGGGCCATTGTTAAAGGCAGTTCCTAATTGATACATGTGTTCTGGTGGTAGCTGTGAATCCATTCTTTAAGGTGAACCACATGTGGACTCCACCCCGTGCATATCCACCCCATGCATGAACCTGAACCCTGGCATGGTGCCCAATGAGACAAGTACAAAAAAAAAAAAAAGAACAGCCCAAAGGAACAGTTCTTATTTATAGCAGATAAGTGAAAAAGGACCCAAATATCTGTCAACTGGAGAAGAGACCAGTAAAGTAGCATTTTGGCTTAATGGTGTAGAAAGAAGGATGAGCAAGGGATGACTTACAACTTAACAAGACAACAGGGGTGAATGAGAACCAAGCAGCAGTGAATGCATAGAGCCGACTGTGATATCACTTGCATAGGGGTATTGCGAAGCCGTAGGGGGTATTATTTACAAATGCATATGTGTATCTTCAAAAATAAATTTTAAAACCCTGGGATAATGAATCCCATAATAGTGGTACCTCTGAGATGGGGAAGCGGGAAGATGGAATTAGTAAGAAGCTCAATGGATAGAAAATGGTATCTTCTTAAGTTGCATGGTAGAGTGTAGATGATTTGATGACAGAGCATAAACATACCTTCTGTATTTACATAAATGCATTTATATTGTGAGAATCCCATCAGTCATAATGAATCCTTCTCAAGGGGCTGAGATGGCTCAAGGGTTAACAAGCCCTACTGCTCCTGCAGAAGACCCAAATGAATGGATCATAACCACTTGTAACTCCTGTCCCAGAGGCTCTGATGCCCTCTGCTGGCTTAGACAGGCTTCTGAACTGACACACACATACTTACCCATATATATACACATATAAACATCAGTTTATTTTTTAAGTTTTTTAAAAGTTTTTCTTGACACATAGAGGAAGAAAAGTAATATTTAACTCTTCACTGTGGATAATAATCACTGAATAGATGTAAAAAGGACTACTACCAAATCTTCATCTTCTAATCCTGAAAAATAAAAATCTTTTCTCACTTTTGCAAATGTTACTCAGATTACATTGAGGACCAAATGTTCTGAAACTTTCACCACATCCCCTTGGCCACTGTCAATAATTAAACATCTGTCAGATTCAAATTTCTTAACAATGAATAAATGGATTAAATCAAATTTCAGGCAAATTCTTAAAATGGAATGTGTTCCTCTTAAGACAATTAACACAAGAAGATAATAAGTACCAAAATGAAATTTTTAATGCCACAAACATTTAATGATAATGAATATCCAGCTTTTAAAGTCATGTAATATCCGTTATCTTAAAAGGGAAACGGTGTTAAGTTGTTCAAATGTGTTTGAATCAGGACTGTCTAAATGGATACATTTTGTTTATGAAAGTTAAGAGTTGAAATATACAGAAGGTTATCTTTAATTGTGTGTGCCCTTAAGTGTGTTTTCAATATCGAACAATCAGTTAAAGCAGTTTTTGAGTAGGTAGATTATGGTGGCTCCATTGAGGGACGATGAGGGCTAATCTTCAGAGCATTGTGTACTGGATACATAGCTACCCAGATAATCTAGTGAGATATTGAAGGGTTGGTAATGCTGGTGGAAGCCTTATTTACCATCATCAGTTACATATGGAGCACAGAATGGTCACAGTACAGCAGCTTCCTGGTACCACACAGGAGAGGGAGTGCATATAACATCAGCTTTGGGTACAAGGATTGCACCCAAGCTCCCTGTAGTTCATAATTGGATATCAAAACCATACTGGTTGCCATGGTAACACTGACAAGAAGAAAACAGGCATGTTTGTGGATAGAAAATTGTCTTCCTTCTTTCTAAATGTGGGAGACAAGTTACATGTTTGTGGCAGTGATCTCTTCTACCAGCTTGGAGATAAATTAAAATCTAAACACTCAAATGCCATGAGGTTGAGTCAGACCTCATTTCTAGAAACTAGCTGCCCACTTGTGAGTGTAAAGGGGAATGATTTTGTTGACACCCTTTGCTTCCTGACAGGTCCTGTAAGTTAGAGGACAGAAGTAAGCAGAGCTGTTACATTGAGCATTAGAAACTTGTCAGACAACTGATATCAATATATCAGCCTGCCTCCTTATCCAACAAGCAAAATGGCAATGGATTTTAAAAAGACATTTCTACATTCTTATCAACTTTGTTTAAGTAAATATGAGAGGCTAGGGAGAATACATTAATGGGTAAGAACCTCTGCTGGGCAAACTTGAGGACCTGAATTCAAATCCCTAGGATCTAAGTAAGTAGCGAGATGTGGCTATAACACAGCACTATGGAAGGCAAAAGCAGGATTACTGCTGGGGCTTGAGGGATGCCAGTCCTGGCCTCCAGGTTCAGTGAGAAAGTTCATTCTCAGTGAGCGAAGCAGAGTGTTAGAGTGGGACCTGACATCCTCCTTTGGCTTGTGTTTTTGTGATAAAGTATCAATCACTACAGCTGTCCCAGATATAAATCCTGCTTAATCTTCAATACCCATTTTTTTGCTGCAGGCCTATTATGCCATATTCCTCAACAAGGGCCGTCTGGAAGTGCATCTCTCCTCGGGGACGCGAACAATGAGGAAAATTGTCATCAAACCAGAGCCAAATCTGTTTCACGATGGGAGAGAGCATTCAGTTCACATGGAAAGAACCAGAGGGTAAGTAGGAGTAGAACACTTGTTGTTACTCTATCTAACGTGAAGTCGCTTTACCGGCACAGCTCTCTACCTGAACCTCCCTGCGAGGACAGACCACACACTGCTAACTGCGAGGATGCACTTATATCCTCCTCTTTGCCTCCTGCTTTTGGGAACCTCATTGGCAAGGGCCCGAGGAATTCTATTACCAACAGTCCCCCTCCTGTGGGGTTCTTCTCACCTGCTTCACACAATGCACCTTCTCCAGCTGGAGATAAAGAAAAATCCCTCCCCCTGCATCTTGCAAGTTGGCTCTTCTCTAATAAGGTAATCATAGAATAGTTCAGGTGGAGGCAGCAGCAGAGGCTTCTAGTTCACTCAGGTTCCAAACCAGTTACAACAGCTGCTTAGAAACCTGCCATCAGTATTATGGAGCATGGCAGTAGCTACGAGACCTACAGATCCTCTTATGGGTATGTTTCACCTCTGTCTGTCCCTAACACAGTGTGTAGGGCCCTGTAGCAACTTTCTGGGAGACGTGAGTTAAAGTAGAAAAGGAGAATGGTGGCCATCTGCAATCATGTGTAGTGGTCACCTCTCTACAAATCTCCAAGGATGCCTGCCCTTAGTGCCGAGTTGGGGAAAGCTTATGAACTGATCTGTCATTTCTGCACAATGCTTTGTACTTGCTTTACCAAAAAAGTCATCTGTGTCCTTCATCAAAACACTATGTAACAACTCAGAGAGGTAATCTCTTCAGAACGACGATGAAAGGAAAAGAAACCAGAAGCCCGGAGACTTGGGGGCCTCAGACCTCCAGACCAACAGTCCGTTTATTAGACTGAAGGCAGGAGAAAGAACTGGAAATTCAACCTGATGAAACCTCAAGACACAGAGAGTGTGGGAGGGCAGCGAGGGTATGAATATGGAGTGATGGTCCAAAGAAGCAGCTGCTATCATACACTGGAGGTCTATGCTGTCTAGTTCTTCTCTTGTATAGGTAATGGCTTAGGTAACTAATGAGATTTCTTACTTTCTAAGTAAATAACAAAGCCTGCTTTCTGCTATTGTGATACAGAGTATTTGCTTGTGAGCTGAATTAATACTAAGCATCTGTGTTGTGTCTAGACTGAAAGGTTTGGATACCATGATCAAGAAAAATTAGGAATCAATGTTCAGACAACTCGTAACTTTTACTGATTTAATAGCCAGGGAGCATGACTGGAGGGCAGGGGCAGACTCAATTTTCTCTTGGGGAGTACTTTAGAATACAAATTCTGCATATCTTCTCATCTAGATTTTAAGCCATTTTCTCAACATTAATCTTTCTCATTATGGAAAGCATGTTTTGCAAGTCCTTAAATCTCAAATAATTTCATCAAACAAATGCAGATTTAGGAAATATAGGTGACCAAAATTCACCAAAAGTATGTTATTTTTAAGAGAAAGAACTTACAAATCCCCAAATGTGTCACCATGTTATACTAACGTGTCCTTCGAACAGGTGTTTCTTCAAGAAGGGCATTACTTTATGCCAACTTCACAGCTGTTGGCCATCAATCCAAATTATATTTGATTAAGCTCTGTATACAATACATCCCTGCAAACTGGTCAGTCGGTTAATTAGCTGTATAAACAAACAGGGTTGCCATTGACTGTTAGTTATGAGGTGATATATTAGACATATGACTGTATGGTTATCCAATTCTGTGCCAAAACAGGAACCCGTTTACTACTATGTCCTCCTGGTTTCCTAAGGTCAAAACACAGTTATTGTCTACTCTATAAACAAACACATAAAGCCAGTTAGCCAGACATCACTAATGAGCATTACAACTGTCACTCAGAAACATCATGCTGCTTCATATAGCAATTCTAAGGAATGCACTTTGTTGAATTCTAGGCCGATTGTCTTTTAGTCATTTTACATTGTTTGTGAGAAGTATATTGGTGTTCTTTCATCTCAAATTAAAAAACATTACGTAATTTGCCTAAAATTGCACAGCAGAAATGAAAGCCAGGTTTAAAACCAATTATAACCAGCCTTAATGTTCCGTCTATAATGCTCTGCTATTTGTTCTTACCCAATGGTAACATCAAAGATTTAATATTACTAGGAATTGAGTATGATACACCATTACTAATTTGGAAATACTTGTTTTCTACCAATACTTTTTATATGCATAGAGGCCAGTCATTTCTTTTCCTAAACTCCAGAATAGTGTGGTAACTGTAGTAGCACCCTCAAATTATTTGGATTTTTAGCAAGTTGTGAGACAAAAGTTCTCTCCTCTTTTGCTCCTTCTTGGCCCCAACTCACATCCTTTCCTTTTCTACCCCTTCCTTTTAAAAATAAAAATATACTCACCTCAACCATTTTCTTGTCTCACTTCCTGATACTCAGTAACCCTTCCTCCTATGACTGCCTTGATTTTGATCTTCGCCCTGGAGTCTAGCCCATGGACATCACCTCTAGCAGGACAAAAACGTTGAAACACTAAGGTCTTAAGTAGTGCCTTGGGTGACTGGGATAAAGTACTGGGTTGAGTATGTCCTCTGTGAAAGCATTTGGAACACAGGTACAGAATATGACTAAAGACCAGAAAATTAGGATATCTTAGAACTTAAGACTTCTAGAGATCATAGTTCAGACAATCCAAGTATTGTCTCAATATATGTCAGTAAAAAATATCATTTTATTTTTCATGTAAATTACAAATACTCCATTTAGTACCTTCCTGCACATACAAAATTGCTGATGACTTGGACCCATTTTGCAAATCAGTAAGGAATAGAGCACAAGAAATAAAATAATTAGACTGTGAGAATCAACCACTGACATCATAAAAGGAAATATCAGCTAAGTTATTGCAATATTAATTTACTATAGTGTTTTATATAAAGTAACCTATCAGGTAAAAGTTATAAATGAGAAGGTAGAGCTGGGCATGGTGGTGCATGCCTTTAATCCCAGCACTCAGGAGGCAGAGGCAGTCAGATCTCTGTGAGTTCAAGACCAGCCTGGTCTACAAGAGCTAGTTCCAGGACAGGCTTGAAAAAGCAAAAAAAAAAAATCTTCTATCTAGTGATCTAAAGGTATGACACCAACTGTCAAGCTAAGCAATAGTGTAGAGACCACCTAGAATGCCCAGTCCTGATAATGAACTTGATGTCCATAACCATCCTGGAGCCTTCATCCAGTGACTGATGGAAGCAGAGGCAAACACCCACAGTTAAACACTGAACTGAACCCATGGAACCCAGTGACAGAGAGAGAGGAGCGATGAGCAAACTGGCAAAGAATGGGCTGGCAAAACCGGCAAGACAGCTGATCTGAACAGGGGAGAGCTCTTGGACTCCAAACTGACAGCTGAGAGGGCAGTATGGGACTGATCCAGACCCCCTGAATGTGGGAGTCTGTGAGGAGGCCTGGGCAACCTATGGGGCCCTAGGCAGTGGATCAATGTTTACCCCTGGCATACAAACAGACATTGTGTGTCCATAACACAAAGAGGGATGCTCTCTCAGCCTGGACTCTTAGGGGAGTACCTGGACCCTGCCCTGAGTGAAATGACAGACTCTAGATATCCCCTATGTAGAAGGAAATGGCGATAGGGTGGAAGGCTGGGGGGGGGGGAATGGTGGGGGAGTGCGGGAGGAGGGGAGGGAGAGGGAACTGGGATTGACATGTGAAACAAGCTATTTAAAAATAAAATAAAAAATGAGAAGGTACAAAGATGGCTGAGTGGCTAAGAGCATATTCTGCTTTTGTAAAGGCCCAAAGTTTGGTTCCCAGCTCCCGTATCATACAGCTCACATTACTCTAGCTCCAGGCATCCAGCACCATCTTCTGGATTCCATAGGCCCCTGTACTCATGCTTGCATATACCTACACAGAGACACACATAATACACATAATTAAAAAATAAAACAAATCTTTAAAGATAAAAAAATTAAAGCAAATTGCCATGCCAGAATGGATATATTGTTAATGACTTTATCTAAAAAGGAACTGAATCAATTATTTATATTTAATGTTTTTTGAATGTAAAATGCAAGAAAAAAAATCAACTGTAGTCTTCTAACATTGCCCTTACTATGTATCACTGCCTCAGGGCAACCTCTTAATTAATGTATTCCACTGTTTGAAGTAGGTGTTTTTAATCTCCATTTTATAAATGAATAAAATGAAACTAAGCATGATTAAATAACTTGCCCAAGGTCATGCTGCTAGGAAGACTACACATTAATACTGAATTCTAATCTGGCCCTCCTAAAGGCCCACATTCCTTCTGCATTACTGTAGAGTAAGGCCTGTTGCTTCCCCAGTGAACAGAACCGGTGGAAAATCTACCTAAGACAGAGAAGGGCCCCTGGTTCCTTAACACCCTAATCAAGATCAGAAAGTTACTGTCAATGGACATTCCTTAGTAGTGTATTAAATCCCCAGCTAAGCCCTTGGGAGCCTGGTTCAATGCCTTAGAAAAACAGCCAGCACTTCAGCAAGAGAACCCTGGCTTGGGGAAGGCAGGTCTCAGTGAGTCACTCATATCTGGAAACTAGAGGGTAGCACCATTGAACCTCCTGGTTTTTGCCAACGTATTCTTCTAGACTCTTTTCTTTTAAAAACAAAGTTCTCCCTAGTTTCCTTCTGAAACAAAGTCTTGCTTGTGCCTTGAACAGCCTGAACTGTGACGTTTTGAGCCAGGACAAAGTTTATTTTGTTCTATTTTCTTATGTTGGAATTAGACCAAAAATGGATCCACTGCTCAGTTCCAAGTCCTAACTTGTCTTAATTTATTATTTCCAGCTCATTTACCTTGATGTCCCTTCCCCTCTCCCTCTCCTTCTATTCCTCTCTCTCTACTTTCCTCCCTCCCTCTCTCTCTTCCTATTGCTCTTTTAACAAAATCAGGTAATATGGCATTTTAAGGCTGAGTTTCCACCTGGGCATTTAGGTTTCATCTTCAGATAAGAAGTAATGTCTCTGCAGTCCATTTGCAGTCCATCCACGATGACAAACAGCATTTTGATTACTGTTGGAACCAAGCTCAAACCCTGCTTGTACAAAGAAAACTAGAAAATGCCTTTGGTTGTTTTCATCATTAGAACTCCATGTCTTCGTTCTTTGCCCCTGGATCCAAGGATTGTTGTGAATAAGTAGTATGCAGTTCTCAATTAGTAGCGTGTGAGTAATCACTCATAAGCAAATTAGGGAAATTAATGAAACAGCCACTGAGGAAAATCACTGCAAGGAACAATTAGCTTGGTGTTCTGGCCTGCCTCTTCTATTCAAAAGCCAGCAGCTACATTCTTTGTAAAATGTACTGTAAGTGTTTGCTGTTGAGTCCTGCAATCTAAGCTCTCAGGAGGACGGTTTGTCCCCTAGCAAGAAGGTAATAGCTAGCACAAACCAAGACATAAAGAGCCAAACAAAATGCAACCCCTTGCTGTGCCAAACTCCCAGATCCTTATCCGATTAGACATTGCTATACAGCCCCGCAGCCTCTGTTCTCACAGAACGTGTGTTGGGCTTCAAACCTGTCTTGCCACCTGCATCACAGACGAGTGTCACAGCTGTGTGTTTGCCTAGTTTCAATAAACTTTCAGTACAAGTTAATGAGCAAGTCATGAGACAAAGTCTTAGGAAACAATGGTGTTTGTTAGTTGCTTGGCGTAGAGGTCCTAATTATCTAACCTGGGTTATCTCAAAGGCTATGGGAGATCAGGGTGCCATGGACATGCCTACACACTCCTAGCTGTCAACGGGCCGAGGCAAAAAGATCATGAGTTCAAAGCCAGACTAAGATACCTCTTTTCAACAAGGGCAGTAATAACGGCAAAACTGAAAAATAGACTTCTGGAGGTAGAGAATAAGAGGTGGCAGGAAAGATGTTCTAACTGTACTGGATTTTTCTTTGTCTTTAAACATTTTATCAGCATCTTCACTGTTCAAGTTGATGAAGACAGAAGACATACACAAAACCTGACGGTGGAGCAACCTATCGAAGTGAAAAAGCTCTTCGTCGGGGGTGCGCCTCCGGAATTTCAGCCTCCCCCACTCAGGAATATCCCTGCTTTTGAAGGCTGTGTGTGGAATCTTGTTATCAACTCTGTGTAAGTGACTGTCATTTCCTTGGCCCCTTTGCTCTTAATTCAATATTAGGGTCGATGTAGTATCCATATTTTCTAAAACCACAGTAGGGAAGAGGCCATGATACCTTTAATGGAGACCTGGATTTCTACCCAGACCATTTCAAGTCAGAACTGGGGACTAATTTAATTGTTAAGGAAGAAGACAATGAAAAATAAGAAAAAAATTCATTTTGATTGTGTTTCATTAGCCCCATGGACTTTGCACGACCTGTAGCCTTCAAAAATGCTGACATTGGCCGCTGTGCCTATCAGAAGCCCCGGGAATATGAAGTTCCAGGTGAAGTCATTGTTCAGCCTCAGCCACTGCCTACCCCGGTCTTCCCTTCACCTGAGCCCACCCTGACACATGTAAGTGTTCACATAGACACTGCTTTTGAAACTTCTTTTTGAACCATTTCCAGAACAGAAGTTGTTCAAGGAATCTAATAGACTCTGGCCCTGGCACTAGAGGACCAGGGACCTGTCTGTAAAACCCTGGGCTCTTCACACGCATCTTCTTTGGGTTGCTTCTATCTTCATGTCATTCCCTTTAATTTTGATGGTCATAAACTAGAACTGGTTTTCGTTTGAAAAATGGAAGAGGACAGAAGTTTTCAGAATCCAGATTCAAAGTCATTTGTAATACCCATACACAGAGAAAATCATGCCAGTGTTCAGTCCCTTTGAATTTTACACATAAATCTCATATAATTTGGAATCTTAACTTGTAAAACTGGTAAGACAGAATCACAACATAATCACAACTGTCTATAAATATCACATAGATGTGTATCTGTATTTAACATGACTTTCTTTTGTATACACACACACACACACACACACGGAGTCACACAAAATATGCCACATTACAAGAGACGGGATTTCCTTGATGAGATCCTTGGATCCTGTCACCCAGCCACACCCGGATTCCAGCTCTCAAACCAACCGTCTGAGTAAATGTGGAAAAGATGCTTAGCAATCAAGGCCAGGCCCGTAACTTGTAGAGTGAGGATATTAACAAGCGAGCTGTCAAATTCCATCAGGATTTTAGAAGATAGTTCTAACTGCCTGAAGTATGCTAAGCACATACTAATGGTCCTACTTGCTGTTTTCATGTTTACTACATGCCCACCTCTAGCCAAACAAGTTCTATCCAATGCAATGTGTAGTTCTCATACCAGCTCTGTGAAATACAAATTGACATCTGTTTTTTTTGTAGATTGGATAAGAACTGGCTCTCTGAAGCAACTTATGAGTTCACTCAAATGACTGGCCAGTGTCTGGATGGGTTTTTAATCCATTAGATCAGATCCTAAAACTCTGACTCTGAATGAGTGCAAAGCTTTGCCTTTATAATTCATTGTACTTTGACTAGCCCATTGAGGCCTACTGGGAGGAAGGGTCTAGTTTTCACTTAGAAACTATAAGCAACCAAATACACCTGAGAATTAGTCTTTTATCATCACTCATTACTGTACTAGATTGCTAGTAGGAAAGTATGAAGCCAAAAGATAGGTGCATCTGAGGCTCACCCATGTGTCAGAATTGCTTTTTCCAGAATTTACTACAATTTATAGTCTCACTACTACATCAGAGATGGTTCGTCTCACTGCACTCAGGCATTGATCACAGTTGTCCATGGCTAATTAAAGCGATAGCGTGTGTGGGCTTAAGGAAATCTCTTGAAAACACTTGAACACAGCAGTCTCTCTTTTGCTTATTCTTTAGCTCATTCCTTGACACAGGAAATTCTTATTAGGTGGCAGGCCAAATAGCCATTATTCAAAAAAACTGATTATCTATTACAAGCAACATTTAAGCTTCCGAAAAATGAGTCTTACACTACTAGAGTTATTATAACAAAATTATAATAAAATATAATTTATATTATTATATCATAAAATATATATTGTGTTATAATGAAATAATTACAATAATGAGTATATTATAGCCACAATTTTTGTGAAGATGTAATAATCAAAGGCATGGCATATGTAGGACTTTGAAAATTGGGAATTTTTTTCACCTCAAAATGAGCGTGAAGGGATTTTATTTTTATAAGACAGTATTTTCTGTATATATATACACATATATATTATTACAAGTATTGTTATCCCTGTCTTTACAAAAAGGAATGCCTAGAGTCAGTAAATAACGGCAAGGTCATGGTTAAGTAGGGTCATTTCCCCTGGGGTACCACTGGTACATGGATGCTGCCAGCATATGCATCAACAGGATGTCTCCTAACTAGTTATCATATTTGGTCAAATAAAACCTCTTGGACATTCTTATCAGTAGGTCTTCATCTTTGTGTTGTGGTTTGTCGGGTAGAGAAGATCGTTGGTTGTCTCTGTGGAGTCCCTTATTTTTCCTTGTGAAATGGATACCCCAATCTGTGGTTAATACATTGTCAGACCTCCAAAGTTAGAAAGCATTTCCCACATGTTATCTCACTTGTCACAGTGCCAGAACCTGGCATCCCTTTGTGCTTCTCTTTATTATGCAACCTATTCAGCTCTAGGATATTCCTGTAAATTCTACAAGCCTTGCTTTGAGGGGTCCCTCAAGCACCCTGCTCCGCTTTCTGAAGAGCACAGTTTTCAGAAACATGGAGATTTTCACAAATGAGTTTTCTTGGAACCTCTTATTCTAACTCTGCTTTTCATTTTCTCTTAGAAAAATGCTTTAACTTTTTCAAAATCACAGCACTGCACTTAGTAGACAGGACTGTGCCGAGGGCTTGAGGAGCAGCCCGACTTGCAGATCAAGAAAGAACTGCATCACGGGTAGAAAAGACCTTGGAAATCCTAACTCTCTTATAAAATATTTGCTTTTTTAAATGTGTATGAGTATTTGCCTGCATGTATGTATGTGTACCACATGACGCACACAAGGTTCAAGAAAAGATACAGGATTCTTTAGAACGGGGGGCTGGGAGGAGGGGGAAGTGAGCCTTCCTATGGGTACTAGGAACTGAACACTGGATCCTCTGCAAGAGCAGCAAGTATTCCTATCTTCTAATCCACCTCAGCACAGAAATCCTACTCTTCCGTGACCCCATTAGAGAAGTTACAGTGTGGTCTCAGATTACACACACAAGTAATAGAGACCTGAATCCTACCTGCTATTTCTACTCCTACATATTCTAGTAATTTGGGACTGTGGGGTCAGAATTGTTTTAGAACTTTCCAACTTCATGGTTTTTGTTTTGTTTTGTTTTAAAACAGGGTCTCACTATGTAGGCCAGGTTGGCCTCAAACTCATAGAGAACCTCCTGCCTCTGCCTCACAAGTGTTGGAATTAAAGGTGTGTGCCACTGCACCAAGCAGTTCCATATGACATGTGTTATCCATTTTAATTTGATTTATTTCTTTCCTTTTTGTGGAAAACGGAGCCTTCTTTTTAGACGTGACTAGAAGTTAATAACTTGGTAATTCATTTTATAATATATATATATATATCAAAAAGTCCAATCAATGTAAGACTGATGTCATCGTGGCTAACCAGGAAGGAACAGAAAGAGGGAGGAGAGGCCACCTGCCATTGGTCAGTGAGATGTGCGGGTGATACCCTCTGTGAGTGTGAAGTAATAAATGGATAGTAAGGACACCTCACTTTGAAGATCATTAGGTGTGGAGTTGCATACTGTCTGTAAAATACCAAGAACAGGATCTAGCCTGTGGTAACACCCCATCACACTGTGAATCCTTCTGTGAGAACTAGTTGGTCTAACCTTTCACCCTTCGGAGGTAGACACAAGTGCTAAGAGCCCTTGGGTGCTGATGAGTGTTCTACTTGTAAGCAATTCAACCTCAATCATGAAATGCTTTTTGAACTGGTTTCTGGCTATTTTTAATTCTCAACATTTCTGAGTTTAGGTTTTTTTTTTTTAAAGCATTGCAGGTTAACCTCCCAAGTGGGAACTAATGTCTACAAGCCTCATATTCCTTGACTGACAGGGACCCCCGCCCTTCCTGCCCACCTCTGTCTTCCTTATATCCTTCAGTCCTACCTCGCCAGTCACTTAGAGTGCAAAGAAAACATTCAGTAGGCTTCAGGCTAATAGAAAAGTATCCTGGGAAAGCGGTGCCCTGTAAAAGGGATATGCCAATCCTGTGGTTATTACGTAGTCAGCCATCCTCGATTAGACAGTATTTCCTGCATGTTATCTTATTTCTCAGTGCCAGAGCCTAGCAGTCCCTTGTACATTTTCTCTGATTATTTAGCCCATTAGTGTCCGAGTAGGGGGGAAGAGGTGCGGGGCAGGGGAGGGGATCCCTGTGTGTTATATTTGTGGATATTTCTCATCTAGAATGACAGGGATGGAATGGATAGCCATCTGGGCTTATCAATACAAGAAATGTAATGATGTGTTCAAATGGGACAAATGTCTGCACTGTTGACTGCAAGCCTTCCTGAAAAGCATGGCCCATGGGGACTGGCATACAACAAGTTGGCTGCATTTATTTTCTTTGAATCCTGCTGGAGAGTTGAATGTAGCACTTACGAGTTCTGCTGGAAATGAAGACTTCTGATAAGGTCTCGTTGGGAATTGAAGAGAAGAAGTGAGCTGAAAAGGAAGACAGAAACAGCAATAGAAAGGGATTCCTGTAGCAACATCAATGCTACAACTTTAAAAGCTGTGTCCAGTCAAAGCCATAGGATGCATCAATTGGACACTGACACATATTTAAAGGGAAAATACACATTCTCCACACTCCCCAGAATGTGTCTAAAGGCATATCACTGCAGAGGCCCAGTTCCCACCAAAGAGCTCACACACAAGGAGTTCACGTGAATTCACAGACACAGCAGCAGGCATTGTGCCCGTCAGGACAATGAAGTCGGTGCTGGAAAAGTACCTATTTAGCATTCACCCACAAAGATCATCAAAAGCAAGCATCAGATGGGATTTTAGCCCACACTTATTAGTGGGATCATTGACTCATGAAGGAAGAAAATTACACAATTTTTAGCATGAGTCATCATTTGCTGCCCGTTTCGATAAACACAGTCGAAATCTCTGCTCTACAGCTATCTAAAGTCAAAGTACACTTACAAAGAAACCACATGTTGCCTTGGATTTGATCATTTGTTTTCAAGTGTCAACTTTGCATCAGGAATTGGAAATGGCCATTGCTTTACTCTGACCTGAAATTTAACCATGGGAGGGTTTGCCGGGATAACTGAACTCTTGCCTTGTGACTGTGGCTCCAGGAAACACGGCTTCCTTCAGAACCCTTCCAAACCACTTCAGGCCCTCATCAACAAATACACTTCTCCACTAGGCTCCCCACATCCCCGTGCGCCTAAGAATTGTCATCTGCAAAGCAGAGACAAATCATTTTGTCCTTTACCACCATTTCCCCGTGTGTTACATGTATTATGAGGTGTCGCCACCAGGTGGCAGAAGTGTAACATGCTGAGATTGATGAGCCTCTGTTGAGGTTGATTTTTAGAATATTATTATTGTTGTTGTTTTAACATGTTTCAGAGATTAGTGTTTCCACAACACAAGGAAAGACCTTTCTCGGGCCCCGCCAGCTGGGAGGAGTAAGATAAACAGCTCCAACCTCTCTTGCTTAGCTTAGGTTTCTATGGAGGACAGGCTTGTACAAACGTCCTTGCTGACAAGATGGCTTCATGCTGTGAGAAGTACCATTTTCTAGTTGCTCCCGGGCAGAGCCCACTTAGAAGGTTGTAAAAGTCAGACAGCTGAAGCTGCGGTGAGCAGTTCCACGAGAAGGGAGGAAGCAGGCAAATCTCTGTAGTGGACTCTGGACACACCCCATGGTCAGATCCCCCAGGTGATGGTGATTGGTCAGGATCCAGTGACGCCAAGCAAGGGGAGAGATGTAGATTTGTGGGGAAACAATGTATTGGGAGAGAATTGTTTTTTAACATTTAAGTCCTAACCAAGGTAGATATATAGTCCCATAATCCACTAGGGTCACACTTCTATCCTTTGCCAAGGACCAGCGTTATTAGGGGATATAGATTATGAATATATTGCCGAAGTGATGTGCAGGGTATGCATCCTGTTAGCAGTTGGTGGTAAGAATCTGCCAGTGTGGCTATAATGAGGGTGGCCTGTTAGAGAACGGGCTTGTTCCCACTTGCTTCTATGGCTTTGAGCACTCTGAGGACACTGTTGTACTCGCTGCTCTTCTTGACTCTCACATCCGCCCTTATACAGAGGTGAAGCTGGTCTCTTACATCATTCTCCTCTCTCCTAAGCGGTTGGGCTGTAAGATGATGATGGGGTCAAAGGACCCGGACTAAATCTCTTCCAACTAAGAGAGATTCTGAAATGACTACCTAGAAATGTAGGTAATATGTTCAGGGTGAGTGGAACTGCTGCTCAGCTGTAGATCTGTTCCAAACCTGTCCACTCTACCGACAGGCAGAGTCATGGTGTTCAGTTACCAAATGGCATTCCAAGACAAAAGCTGTCCAAAACATCCCACTAACGAAATACCCAATCTTTACAACTGCCATCCTGGTCATTCACAGAGCCATACTAGAAAATGGCATGTCACAGTATTATTTGGTGTTAACATATTCTTTGGTGAATGGATAAGCAGCCGAAGCAGTAGTAACAGCAAAATTCCTTCAGGCTGTACATTATTGGTTCCTAATTCCTTGGCATCCGCTGGCTTTTTCAATGTCTGTTTTCAGAGCTAAAATTTAGAGATGTTTTGGGGAAATTCCGTTCCCAAGAACTCACAACATACAGATTCTCTCAGAGAATTCTAAGGAAAGCTGCATACATGTTTGCTGAGAAGGTACTCTGTACAGGAAATACCCCCAAAATCCTGATAAATGATCCGTGTTCTATTCGTAGCCTTTGTGGGACAGGACATTAAGCTATGAAGACTTTCCATTTGGGCTTTCTTTGTTGGCCATGCAATAGCAAAGGTACCGTATAGTAGTGAATACAACTATCCTGTCCTACCCACTGGGCTTTTGCAAAGCTGTCATAACTGACCATCTCCTGGGAGGCAAGAAAGGAATTATCTCCATAAAAAACAATTTTATAGCTTTCAAAACACTTTTAAGCCCCTTTACCTGCTGTGGCATAATGACACCTTTGACTAAGCACAAGAGAAAAGAGAACGAGGCTTTTCCTTGCATAAAGATGTCCTAGGTGCTGATGAGTCATGTCTGAAAGAAACACTCTGCTGGGGAAGAATGCCCCTAATCAAAATCCCGCCCTGGGCTGTTTGGGAGGCCCTGCTTAGTCAGCGTTGACTGGGGCGGCTGCTCTTTCATAGCTATTAATCTCAGATCTGAGACGCAGATGTACGTGTGTAAGGGTGCATGTTATTGTTACAAGTTCTTCAATAGCCTGCCACCTGCACACCAAGCTAGCCGGTGAAAATAGAGAGCCAGCAAGGAGAAGACTTGTGGCTTTGTCATTTGAAGTGCCTTGCTTCCTGAGCTGTGTGTGACAGTCCAAGTCATCAGGGTTGGTTATGCTATTGGTGAGACTGTGTGCAAAAGGAAAAAGCAGGGCCCCTTCATCAAAAATTACTATGAATTTCCAGGTGGTAATAGCACAGCATTAAAGCGAGTAATTTCACATCTATGTACCTAGCTGTCCCTCCTAAGCACCCCAGGAAGCTGATCTTGGAACAGCAGCAGTGGAAACGGTGTATGGTGGGTTGCACTTAAAAAAAAAACTCTCATGCTGGTTGCCTAGCAACTGGCTAAGGCCCTGAATGGGCTGACTTGCAGCTTTAGATACACCATCTTGAAATTCTGAATTTACTGCAACCTTCTAGTAGACTGATAATTTTAGAGGGAAAAAAATATTGTAGTGGGAAGTGGAAAGAACCACATTTTTCTACTCTTCTAACCCACACGGCTATCCCATAATCCTCCCTGTTCTGTCTCTAAAAACAAAACTCCTCGTCAATGAAGTAAATATGGAAAAGAAGTTGCCATTTCCCCAGCAATACCAACCATGCTTTCCTTAGAGAGTAAGGAAACTACAAGTATATCAATACACTGTTTTTTAACATGTTCCTTTAGCAGTGCCAGGATATGTTAAGGAAAACTAGTTCAAATCCACTGAACACATAAAAAGCACCTGCCCATGCTGCAGTTTGCAGAGATGAGTAAGAGGGGATTTTCTTCTTGAGGAATTCTGCGTTGTTCGGAGTCATGGAGGGAATAGATAGAAGCAAGCAGACTGCAGGCTCGGCTGTTAGCAAAAGACTGTGATTTCTCATCTCCTGTCCTTGGTGTTTCTCAGGGCTCTTGTGTTGCAGAATCAGAACCAGCATTTCTGGCAGGGACCAAGCAGTTTGGGCTTTCCAAAAACAGCCACATCGCTATTGCCTTTGATGACACCAAAGTCAAAAACCGGTATGTATTATTCTAGAATACGACACAGCAACTGATCATCGAAGCACCGACTATTCACATTTAATCAAGCCTAATCAACTACATGTAAATCTCTTGCCTTAGGGTTTGTTTGCTCTTAATCCACCGAGGGAAGTAGAAAATAGAATCCTGTTTGCTTTGAGCTCACATGCAGGAGATACATAAACCTAGAAATCCCCCTGTTACAGATTTCATGTCCTTCATCAAAGTGCATCCCTCAGATGCTACCACTTTTTCTTAACCTGACAATTTTCTGTTTCTTTTTCACATTCGTATTTCACAGCCTCACAATTGAGCTGGAAGTGCGAACAGAAGCTGAATCAGGCTTGCTCTTTTACATGGCTCGGATCAATCATGCTGATTTTGCTACTGTTCAGCTGCGAAATGGATTCCCCTACTTCAGTTATGACTTGGGAAGTGGTGACACTAGCACCATGATCCCCACCAGAATCAATGATGGCCAGTGGCACAAGGTAACAGTCTGGGGTTGTGGGTAGCATTCTAAGAAGGGTCCCAGAGACAGTTTGAACCTCCCCTACAAGCACTACTTTGCCAACTCAGACCCCAACTCTACAGTTCCAGGGATGTGGCAGAGACTGAACAAATGGTCAGCGGTGTGTACAGTGACCAGAGCCTTGAGAATGTGTTTAGAGCTGAGTAGGTTTCTGCTTCACCATATGAGCTGATTGTGGTACCACAGAGTCCTGTTGTTGCTCTATCACTGTGGTTCCCAAGCATCTGTCCACAAAACAAGGCCAGGCAATAGAAGACTGTTCCACTGGTTTAAGTGAGATTCAGAGGACAACTGGGTGTGTTCATTATGACGCTTTTGTTTTCAGTTTATGGAAATAATGTTTATTACAAGACTGTGCATTCCTCTCTACTAAGAAATAGTATGTGCCCAAGGTAAAAGTTGGTGACATTAAGATGGGCCCCAAGACCTAGCACATTTTGACCTGAAAATCAGGAGACTGGAAATCTCTGCAATACCAACTTTAAGGGGCCCCGAGGTACCATTTCCACCAACAGTCATTTGTAACAACTTTAAACATTGGCCTTATACCCAGAAACTGGTGGTATTGTAGGCACAGAAGGCTCATTTGCCAACTTCCTCCTCTTTGGTTTGGCTGCAAGTCGATAATATACGGCTTGATTAAAACAAAACCTCAAAATTTGTCTCTGCACCTGTGATAGCCTATTAAGTAAAGTTTCCCTAGGTAGACCAATAAAATATGTAATTTTCAGAGTGAGCCATTATTAGATGTTGGATTTGATATATTAACCTGCTTTGGCTTGTCATGTCAGAGAGAAAGCCACAAAGCAGAAGAAAATAGAATTACAATACAAACCACAGGTCAATCAGCCTGTTACCCCGGAAAGAAGCTATGAGGTCTTTTTTGCTTGAGACCTTCAAAAATAGCAAGTGTGGCTTCTGGTAAGGGAGGTCTTGATAAGGTTCCTTCTGTTCTCTGGCTAATGGAAGAATAAATAAACACTTGAGAAAAAAAAGACATATTAATGGACCACCAAGTTAAGATTAGGAAAGGCAATTTATGTAGACTAGTTAGCCTTAATTGTTAGGACAGATATCATTTGTGAAAGTTTAGAAAATGTACTTCGTACATTTAAATATCAGAATAGATATTTAAAATGTTACACTATTTTGTAATCCTGCCCTAACTTGCTTTTAGAGTACTTTTGTGCCCCGGCATTTAAAGGCTTACATCTTCCCTTGGCTAGATGCAGACTCCCGGGCCTCACATGTCTCCCCTTCTCTCTCTCACTTCTGTCATGATTTCAACAGATCTCAGGTTTGCGTCTTCCTCCCTGACTTTAGACCAATCATCTGCTACAGAAATGGCAATGCCCCTCCCTTGCCCCAATCATCCTTCCTATAATTTTTCACAAGGAGGTCTGAATAGGTGTACATGAAGTTATATTAGGATCCCAGACTTTGATCATCCAGTTAGCACACTGCTAAAGGGAGACATGGAAACTGAGTGCAATGATACATGCCTATCATAACCATGCTGGGGAAACAGAGGCAACAGGTCCTGAGTTCAGAGCCAACCTCAACTATATAGTGAGGCCTTGTTTCAATAATAGTGATAATGATGAAGAAATGAATTTTATATCTCTCTTAGCTCAAGTTCAAATTAGTCTGCCAAGTTCTTTATGACATACCCACCTCTGGGGCATAGATTTCTATATATGTTTCTGGAATTTTATCTGATATTTAGAAAAACATTATATTCAAAAGCAGCATTTGATATGCTCTATAAAACATATCTACTTTCACTTATAGCATGGGCTGAGCACATAAGTGGTATCATTTTCCCTTGGAAACACCATGAAACTTCGTATGTCTTGTACTTTTGTTCAAAATTGTCGTTAATGATGACTCCTTACTTTTATAGATTAAAATTATAAGAGTGAAACAAGAAGGAACTCTTTATGTAGATGATGCCTCCAACAAAACCGTTAGTCCCAAAAAAGCTGATATCCTGGATGTTGTGGGGATGCTGTATGTCGGTGGATTGCCGATCAACTATACCACACGCAGAATTGGTCCAGTAAGTGTCTAATTCCTTGTTGCTTATTTGGTGGATTCAGTGACTTTTGCATGTATTATTTTTTAATTCTAAGGTCCTATGTCTCATGATTACTTACTGGTATGTAGGAAAACATCTTATTAGAGAAAGGGAGAAAGTCTTCTAGGTAGCCTTGACTATGTGAGATATTACCACAAAACACTAAAGTGGACATAGTGTCCAACAATCTTGGTTTGAGTATCTACTTAACTAGATATTCACACTGGCTGTATGACCTCAAGCAAGTCATTTCACTTCTCTTAAATGAACTCTCTATCTTCAAAATATGGCAATAATAATACCAACAACAAAATGAAGATTCTATGAAAATTAAAGGAGATGATACATGAAGGTGTTTGCAAAAGGGTTAACATATGGAAAGCACTGGACAACAAGGAAAATAAAGGTATTGATATTCTTTTAGACCTCTCGAGAGATGCACAATTTAAAGAGTAGCTACCAAATTTTGACTTTAGAATTTAAAAGCTTAATAATTGTACAAATTAATATTTGCCAGTTAAGTTTTGTAAACTTGGCTTGTGTCCTGGCTTACTTTGGAAAGCACAATTCTGAGAAGTGGGGATTAGGGTTTTTGGTGACTGCATTATAGGCAAGTGTGACAGACTTCTCCACTCAATTAGCAAATGTCTGTTTATGCATCAAAGCCCATCCCTATTACAGTCATAATGTTCAGTACCTGGCTGTGTGTTTATACGTGTATGTGAATAGTATATATTCCATTTTTCATAACTATGCTGCCTACCTACCAAAAACAAGAGTTTGGAGTGATGATAGCAAAAATGACCAACTCAAATTTCTAAACCTTATGGACTATAGTGGATCAGAGCATAGAATTAAGTTAGTTCTAAATTCCATCATCCCTAAAATATTTTATACAAACTTTCATGTTTCCTGTATATATTTTCTGAGGGGAGGGACTGTTTCTTTCATTGGGTTTTTCTTCTAAAGGAAGTAGAACTGATTGAAACTTTTTTAGTAGGAACGGAAACATAGATCAAAACAGAATGCATTGATAGTAAGGTTAAGAAATTATCCATAGAAACATGAAACCAGTAATATAAGAAACTAATCAAATATTACCATGCTCACATGGAGCTCACAGCTCTATCAAGTCAACAGTCACAAAGTGTGACTCAGTCCTTGGAGTACCAGGTCCTTGTGGTCCTGGCTAGATACATCCCAATGGACAAGTTCAGTGTTGGATTGTGGTCTGCTATACCGTCAAGTCTAGGGTACAGAAGTCCAGACCCAAGCAGCTCTGAGGTATGTTATGAGACAACTGGCTAATGACAGTGCATAGTGTACCCCACAGATGACTGACTACACATGGAGACAAAACATTGCTAAATGTGGCTTCTATTTCCGCTGACCCAACTGCTCAGGTGACCTACAGTCTTGATGGCTGTGTTAGGAATCTTCACATGGAGCAGGCCCCTGTTAACCTTGACCAGCCGACTTCCAGCTTCCATGTTGGGACATGTTTTGCAAACGCTCAAAGGGGAACTTACTTTGATGGAACAGGTTTTGCCAAAGCAGGTGAGGTACTTCCACATTCTTTCTGCTTTGAATATGCACGATGTATACACACTGACTTCTCGCCTATGCCAAGAAATAAAAGTCCCCTGGGTCCTGAACTATTATTCATTATTTAAACCAAAAATCAGTCTCAATAACTAACAAAAAGAAAAAGAATACCTCTAAAACATTCATATATGGTTTGTGGGGGCAGAGGCTGTAGTTCAATGGTAAAGCATTGCCTAGCATGGGTGAACCTCTGGGCTCATTCTCTAAGACTGCCAAAGCAACCCGGTAATGGCAACAAAACTCACATGTGTGATTCTGATAAGAACTTACAGGAAAAAATAAGTAGTGGGGGAAAAATTATATTTAGAGAGTCTGTTCCATTTCCTTCACTACAGGTCAATGACAGCAAAATAAATATCACTATGCAAGAAGGCTCACATGTCATGGTCTCTGGAGTGTTCTCAGTCTAACTTTTTGGAAATGAGATACCATTTTCCTTTCTTCCTTTAAAACTCCTTTCAGGGTTACATTTCATCTCTCTCTCTCTTACACACACACACACACACACACACACACTTTCTCTCTCTCTCCCACACACACCACACACTCCCACGCACAACAGTGCCTCTTTGTCGTTGACAATGAAAACATATGTTATTTTGTTTGGTTTTAAGTATAAATTTCCAATATAAGTCTGTGTTACTGAAATTGAACAGCACATTACAATAAAAAATGGAACTAATCTCTATTTACATAAACTCCCTTACATTAGTTAGTATAAGAGAAAAATAAGGAACCCATAATGTATGAATGCCAACTATAGGAAATGAGTAAATGAGATATATTTCCTTCCTTTAAAAGTATATTGTCAACAATAAAATTTCAGTTTTCTGAGAAATCACAAGAAGGGAAAGAAAAATAAATTTTAGATACTGTAAAAGATGCACAGTATTCTGCAGATTTATTAGAAGGACTAGTTCTGTTTGTGAGTTAGGAATTGTTTTCTGGAGAAACAGATATGTGAGCAAAGCTTTATTATATTAGTTGAACACTTCATGCAGAAGTTGTGGGAGTAGATATTACAATACTCCAACATGGTCCAGGGAGGAAACCCCACCTCGGTAGAAGCAGAATCCCAAAAAAAGGGGGGGATGTGTCAGGTATGGAAATACTAAAGGATATGATGGAACTCAACAGTCATGTGCTGTGAAAGCCAAAACGCTTCTCAAAATTTCTGCATATTCCCAAGTGGCTGCCATACCATTCTCTTAGCCAGGTTTGGTGCAAGCTTTAACATCTGTAACAAATGGATGGACTTGTCACCCTCCTACCTATTCTTGGAACTGGATCAAAATGAGCCAAAAAAAAAAAAAGAAAAAAGAAAAAAGAAAGGAGGCAGTCACTTCTTCTATTCCCAACAGCTCCTCCCATCACTTCAACTTACAGCAGAATACAATTCACAGAAAACTTGGGCAGGCAGAGTTGCAGGTTACATCCGTGCAAGTCATACAAATTCAGTATCTCCGTTCTTAAAAGCTTCTCGGCCACCCAGTCGCTGGACATTTTATTGGCCTCCTCGCTACCTGCTACCTCTGTGTTCAGTTGCAGTGCCTTACATCATTCCTTTCTTCTTTTTACTTCTCTCTTGCTGCTTTATTTTCCAGAATAATTCAGCTCCTTCTGCTCTTTACTTGAGAAATGTGTTTAAAATCCATCCACCCTTTCCCATGCAAAATCATCAAGATCCCCAGGAGAACAAAAAAATCTAGCACATAACAAGTGCCACCCTTCACTGGGGACAGCTGTGCTCACGCATGGTATTTATTGCTTGCACAGTAAATAAAAGTTAGAGCGAGGATTTTCTTGAGGGCTTTTGTAATATTCTGTGGAGTTCATGTAGTCTTAACTGATCTTAGGAAATCATTTTATTCCTAAGTGCAATATCTCAAGTTCTTATTTAAAGGCTGAATAATCTCTGAGCCAAATATTAAAAAGTCTGGAGGAAAAAAAATTGGCTAGAGTTAAATAGAAAAGATTATGTTCTAGAATATTTCCATAAAATTATATTTGCAACTCTTCTCTTCATTTAATAAAATATGTAGGATTGTTTAACCTCTCTCCAATCACTGTAGTGCCATTTTGAGCATCTCAATAAAGTTTTTACTGAGTAGTTATTGAGATGCTTTATTCAACGCTCAGACTTTTGAAATACTCACACCTGGCTTTGGAGTCCAGTCTTAATGTGTGCTCACTCATTTGGTTATTCAACGATTCCATCTCAGCATGAGCTCACTCATTCAGCTACTCAAGGACTGAAGCTGCACTGTGCCAGACACTTAGACATTTCCAAGAGTAAAACTAGGAGTAGAATAGATAAAGTCCTGGCCTCTCGCATTAGCACTCAAAATAAGCAACAGCAGTGAATTACACTGTTAGTGAAGCTACCGGTTACAATTATTTGGCCCCAAAATCTAATCAATACTTTTTTCCCAGTTGGAGGCTTCAAAGTGGGATTGGACCTTCTTGTAGAATTTGAATTCCGCACCACAAGACCCACTGGAGTTCTCCTGGGCATCAGCAGTCAGAAGATGGATGGAATGGGTATCGAAATGATTGACGAGAAGGTGAGTGTCTGCAGCCCAAACACAATCTCATGACACTGGTGTTTCCACTCAGCTCTGTTTTCAGGTCTTGCCACAGTCTTCATCGCAAGAAAGTTAGATAGCACCTTGTCATTCTTCCAGGTCGTCACAATCCATGTACACTTTTATCACCATCATCCTGTACAGCAGCCTGTACTTTAAAATGTCAGGCCACACCAAAATTGTGCTGACTAATTGTGGGCCAAGTGGTTTTGGATGCCCAGCTCTTAGTGTGATGCTCCTAGGACATCTGTTCTCTCTATGAGCCTAGTTTACAAAACTTCTGGTGCAGAGGAAAGGGAAGAGGCTCAGATAATCTGAAATCAGCCTTGCTCTTACAACAGGCCAGCATCTCCCCTATGACACTGAGGCTAGTCACATACCAGTTCCCAGTTTCCACTTACAAGCACCCAGACACTTCTCAAAAAGAGCAAACATATACAAGTATTACTAGTTTGTGTACAAGCAATAACCTAATTTCACGAGTTTTCCAATTGACTCATATATAAGGACTTCCACTGTGCTTTTATTTCCCACCTTAGGGTCCTGGTGTTGCCCAAGAAGAAACATGACAGGGTGATCTAAAACACAACTTCCTTTCCTCTCTCTCTCCTTTTGTGTTCCTCAAGCCATCTCACAAACCACATAGAAAAAAATATCCAGGACTTATAGGCAAAAAGGATTAACAAATACACAGATAAGCAAAACTTCATAGATCTGTTGAATTTTGAAAGCCTACATTCATTGTATGTCACTACATCATGCGATTTTTCACCAGGTTCTTCAGAAATGCAAAATGTCATTTTAACAAACTCGACTCAGCGTCCTAAACTCTAATATTTGCGTTAGTATGTATTTCTGCAAACTTTTCACCTAGCCTTATTAATCTTTTTTAAACAAAATATTTCTTTCGTCTACCTTGTCAAGTCTATTGCCAAGCTGACTAATGTTTTCAATATTTCAGCATGTTCCTTTTCTTCATCAGCTTCAAAGGAACCCTGATGTCTCAAATTTCAGGGACCTTTCCATGTTACTAAAAACAGATTTTTCTCATTTAAACAAGAACTTCTAATCAAGTTCTCCCTTGTTGGGAATTTAACTGGCCTTCTGGCTCGGGTCTTTGGCACCTGTGACATAAAACTTGCCCAAAAGAGTAATTTATGTAACTCTTAATCCTGTATATAAAATGAAAACCATGTAGGAGAAAGAAAAACACAATTAAAAACATCAAAAGCTTACATTTAAAAACAATCCTTTAAAATAAATTTGTAAGTCAATTAACGAGTTATTTTAAGCAATATCTCCCAAGAAAGTTTTGTGAGGTTCACCGAGAGCCCTCACATTCTAAAAAGATGCATGGTAGAAAATCTTTGTGGGGATTGGGTTCTTTGCTGCTGCTGAATTTTCTTCTGTGGTTTCTTGGAAATGAGAATCAACAGCATACGTATTGTTTAGTAAAGCTGGCAATACCCAAGAACATGGTTTGTCACTGGGTCCCAAGTTTTAATTTTGCATGTCAGCTTTCCCCTAGGGTGTGTGTGTGTGTGCTTGACTGTGCATGTACATATGCAGATACACATGTACAAGGGCACACATGCACATAACAATGGCCAGAAGACACTGTACACAGCTATCCTGAAGAGCTATCCACCTTACTGTTTGAGATGCTATCTGTTGCTGGTTTGGAGCACACCAAGCCAAGTAGCCTGGTGGGCCAGTGGACCCCCAAGTTGCTCCCCTTATGATGAGATTTTTTTCACATGAGTTCTCAAGATTACTCAAGCACTACACTTCAACTGTGCCCCTTATTTCCACCTTTTAGTACTGGCATCTCACACTAAGAAAAGGTAATCTAAACTACACCATCCTTGGCCCCCTCTCCTTCCCTTAGTCCTCAAACCATCCCATAAACAACAGAGTAAAATATCCAATAACTCAGAGGCAAGGATAAGCACGTGAACGGATAAGCGGAAGGGAATGCTTCAATCAACTAAGTAGTTTTAAGTGCATATCAAGCGCTTTACTCACTGAGCTATTTCTCCAGGCTCAACTTTGGTCCAGATTTTTTAATGTTAAATAGGCCCCGGTTGTATTCACTCCAGACTCTAATTTCCACTGTGTGGGCTATGGAGCTTTCCCCTACTGGAGCCACCTGTGACTGATCATGCTCCTACTTCCCAGATTATGTTCCATGTGGATAATGGCGCTGGCCGATTCACTGCGGTCTATGACGCTGGGATCCCAGGCCATATGTGCAATGGACAGTGGCATAAAGTGACTGCCAAGAAGATCAAAAACCGCCTTGAGCTTGTGGTAGATGGAAACCAGGTGGATGCCCAGAGCCCAAACTCAGCATCCACATCAGCCGATACAAACGACCCTGTTTTTGTTGGCGGTTTCCCAGGTAAGTGCTTGCTGCTCCAGCAAACATGTCCTTTGCTCCTTATGCGTGTGGTTTTAAACATTTATATTTGTATAACCATGTCCAAAAATGTGTACTTAAGGGTACTTGCTTCCCAGCCGTAGAATCTCCTCCCATAAATAACACTTGACCTAAAATTTCCAGTCTGTAAAATAAGAAGAGGACATTTATTTAAACCACATGGGGCTAAAATTTTCATAATCACCCCCGAAGTTTTATCTAAGGGGAGGCTAAAGCTAAAGGAAATGAATTTGACTTATAAAACATATAAAGCATTTAACAGCAGTTGAGGCCTGAATTGTGGGGTCTTTTTATTTCTTATTTTAAAATTAATGTATCAGAGGAATCATAAAACACTGTCGAACTTATTTCCTCCAGTTCTGGAATTCTCCAAGTTAAATGTAGCTAATTTCCCACGTAGGTTATTATAGAGTTTATGTATTTATATTACAAAGAAAACCCAAGCAATAAATCTGTATTTTAAAAACCCTTCCTCAACACATTAAATACAGCACATGAACTGCATAGTTACCTAGAGCCCAGGAACAAACGTGTCGAGCTGAGCAATGAGGCCATTGCTTCTTCCTGAGCACTGAAACAACATAAGACTCCTGGAGTGAGCTGTCATCATTTTGAAAGGACAATTCTTGTCCTCCCTTATGCAAAGCCCTTCTGCCTAGGTAGCAAGAATAAAGCGCAGAATTCAACACAGGTTGGCAGAGCAAAAGACGTTAGAGGAGACTGACAGCGTCTCCTTCCAGGGCTGCTTGTGGCTTTTCTCTTTTAAATTTTATTTAATGGGCATGGATGTTTCTGGCCCACATGCGTGTCTGTGGATCATGTGCATGTCTATTTCCTGTGAAAAATGGCATCGGATCCCCTGGATTGGGAGTTACAGACAGTTGGGGACCCCGTGTGGGTGTTGGGAGTAGTGGTCAACCGGTGGTAGAGTACTTGTCTAGTGAACACAAGGTTTCTGAGCTGAACCCTCTTATTCTGTCTTCTCAGATGGCCTCAATCAGTTTGGCCTGACCACCAACGTTCGGTTCCGAGGATGCATTCGATCTCTGAGACTCACCAAAGGCACAGGCAAGCCACTGGAGGTTAATTTCACCAAAGCCCTGGAACTGACGGGTGTTCAACCTGTATCATGCCCAGCTACCTAATAAAGAGAAGTTCAAGCCTGTGAAAGGTCTATCAAGATGAGCGTATCAAGTTAAACAATATACTTTCCTATGCATATTAATAAAACTAATGTGTGCACGTATATAGAATTCTTTGTTTTCAGGTGGTGATAATTCAGACCACAGATTGAATTTTAATTCAAGTTCTCTTTCAATCTTATGATTATTAAACCAATTATATCATTCTAAATAATTGCATGTTTTGTATGATTTTATAGATGAAAAGTAACTGACCATAAAATGAATTTGCAATATACCCGGAGGCCATCATTTAAAAAAAAGGCTCATGCAATTTGTGGAGGCAACTATAAAAAGAGACAACATCTATGAATAATTGTGCCATCCCCTTCCATGGCTGTTGGCTTTGGCATTTGTGTTCAAGCCACTGAAAACAAGTGGAAAGCAATCAGGTCCTTCAGTCCCTGTGTTTGCAAAATCATTAGCAAATCATTTCCCTAATCCAAGTTCATTATTAGAGCATTATAGTCGCCTTATGAGTGAATACCTTTTCATGCTGCAGGTTGATAGTATAGATCAGATTCAGGCCAGTGAGCTTAATAATTACTTGATTTTCTTGTTTGATAATGATTTATAGGCTTCGAGAAGAAGCCAGAGCCAAACTGCAGAATGACAGTGAAGCTCAAAGCCTTTGCTACTGTAGTGAGATTGTGGACTCTAGCTTTACAAGGGAGAGTTCACACCCTACACCCAGATGGAGAGGAAGCAAGGAAACAGCATTTGTTTGTGTCAGGTGACACGCCACCAGCAGCTTCAAAGACATTCCCCTTGAGTCCTTCTGTCATGTAGTGTGACCTGACAAAGTCATTCCTATAAACAGCAACAAAAAAAGGTCTGCTTTTTATTCTTTATTTCTTTCTGTTCAGCCATCTTCAGAGGGGCATAGGTTCTAAGACTAGCCTGGATTTTATTCATCAAGTTTAAAAGGAAACATTTCATTTGCCATCTTTGGAAGAAATGGATGTAATTTAATGATTGAGAACATGCAAAGCAGTGGTCCTCAACCTTCCTAATGCTGTGACCCTTTAAGACAGTTCTTCGTGTTATGGTGACCCCCAACCATAATATTATTTTCATTGCTACTTCATAACTGCAATTTTGCTACTGTTATGAATCAAAATGTAAATAACTGATATACAGGATATCTAATATGCAGCCCTTGTGAGAGGGGTAACTACTAAGAGGTTGAGAACCATGGATGTAAAAGAACAGGAAACTTGCCTCACTAAAAACACTTAAGCACTGGGACAGTAATCTACAAGGAAGGTGTTATCTGCTAAGTGAATGAAGGTGTGGTTTCCATCACTGTGTTGGCAAATGTACACTTAGCATTTTACCATTAGCCAGTTTTTCTGCACAATTTGTCCACACATTTCTATTCTATTGAAAGAAATTCCTTGGGTTTTAAAAGGTATTTCCTAGGAGGGAAAAAAAACCAACCCTGTTATGAGATACGGCAGTTCTGATGCAGTCTACAATAGAAGGGATTTAGTAATCTTCCCATGAAGAAAATCGCCACTATTAAGAAATAATTATCCACGATGCCAACTGAATTTTATAGTCATTTGAAATTCCTACCATTATCATGATCTTGGTTTTTTCCAAACACATAAAAATTCTATAATCTAGTTGCCTCTTAATCAGCCTTTAAGCCTTTAAACTATTTGAAATTCAGTGTCTTGAAAATGCAATCGTTACTTCTGCAGTGGACCTTGACATAAATTATTGGGGTTATTCTGGATACTGGGTAAGATAAACATGAATAAAGATGCTTTCCTTATATTAAAGAAAATACCCTTTTCCTCAAGTTCTGCTAGAAATGATACATAAATATGAAGCCCAGGTGCATGATTGACACTCCTATCAGAGGTAAGTCCTGCTGAAGTCAATTCTAGATAAATGCTTTGGAAGGGGATGGTTCAGCATGTCCTTTGACATCAATGTTGGGCCTTCTGATTCCAGGCAGACATTACAAATGGCTTAGGTGCATTAACAAACAAAAAAATTATACATGGATTTTGCCCAGTACCAATTAAGCAACAATTTTGAGTAGGGTCCTTGCATACACACACACCCCAGTTTCCAACTGAGTCTAGTGTATGTCTGGGAATGGAAACCTCAAGTCTCCTGCCATCTCCATATTTCTTTAAGAGGGTCTAAAGGGTAGCCTGAAGTATGACAATGTGCTGAAGGTCCCACATTAGTGATATTTTCCAACATGGCTCCTGAAAAGTTGCTGTGAGGCAGAACTCACTGCCTGGCTTTGAGTAGATTTCTCTCACCCTAGGTTCATACCGAAGGGTAAACTCATGACTGTGCATGAACACAGCCTATCTAGATTTTAAAATCAAAAATAAATTTTATGAAAAACAGACGTTTCTCTACAACATACTTTAATTTCCCACCTCAAACATCAAATTAATTTTTATCCCAAAGTAAGTTAAATTTTATTTTACAGTCAGACCTTCTCAGAAATTATGGTACCTCCCACCACATGCAGCCACCATGAAGAAAGGTAAACAGTTTTCATTTATTTTCCAAACATTCACTCCTACAAGGTTGTCAGCCATTCATTTTTAAAAGGTACACTTGGTACTTTGAAAAAACAAACATTTGTGAGGGTCTTTTATGGAAGTTACCATGGTAAATATGCCCAAGATTGGAAAATACAGAAGAAAGTAGACAGACCTCAACCCCAAGTCACCAGACCACTGACAACACAGCTCCAATTAGTAGTTATAAAAATTATAACTATCTTCTGCCATTTTTATTTAATCTATTGTCCCTGACTACAAAGACCTGCTAGATTTCTATTTCACAAAAGAAAAGATGATTTTAAAAAATTTAAATCTTCAGATTTTATGGAGATTTTATTGGGCTTATTTGTGTATAATACAGATAAAATGATTAACATAAATATGAAACAGAATAGTATTTTTTTCAAATGTGAAGTAATTTTTACAACCACCTGCAAATATCACACTTCTGAGAAAGCTTTCTTGTTTCTTTTTATGTTTTTCTATTTAATCAGTAGAGATATTTGAATACATCAAAATGTAGTTTCCTTATTTGCTTGACTAAAATCCCTACCTTTTGCAGGTTCAAAAGGCACCTGGAAGGAAAGGCCATCTGGTCTGGGTGCTAAAATCAAACATTATTTTAGAATTTGGATAGTGGGAAGCATTTGTACCAATTACCTAAGTGGTATGATGTGTGTCCATTAGTGATACAGAAATGTTAGGGTGGAACTGTGCCCTCACAAAATCCATGCACAATCCTAATGCCCAGCTCTAAATATGACTAATTTTGGAGATGAAACCTACAAGGAAAGAATTGAACAGAATGAGGCCATAAAGTTAGACCAGTTGAAATGTGACCTTCAAAGAAGAAATCAGAACACAGGCTTTAAGAAAGAAGCAGAAAGAAGGCAGCTACTCACAAAGTAAAGAAGCTTTGAGAAGAACCAATTTTCCTGACATCTTGAACTTGGACATCCAGTATACAGAAATGCCAGGAAACAATTTTCTCTTGTTGATACTACCCAGTCTGTTGGTCTCTGTTATAGTACTGAAAGCAAACTAACACGGTATTCCTTTATTGAAATATAAATAATATTTTTAAATTTAAGATTCAATCATCAACAAATTCGAGGTTCTTGAATGGTGATAGAGAAATCAAATGTTTTGAAAGTAACTATTGTCTCTTGTGTTATGATTAGGAAAAAAGTTTTAAGAATTTTCCAAAGTCAAAGAGTGTGACTCCCTATGTGAAGAATTAAAATAAATCAATTTGTCTCACCCTGCAAAAAACTCAAACTGGGTCAAAAACCTTAGCTTGAAAGTAGACACACTGAAACAGATATGAGGGAATACATCAGGATGTAGGAATAGGCAAAAAAGAATTCTAAATAGACTTCCTCATAGTGCAAATAGCTATAAGAATTTGTAAGGAAGATTACATAAAATGAAAAGCTTTGCACTGCAAAAAATATCAAATAGCAAAACGAACAGGCATACTACAAAATGGAGGAAAACCCTTGTCATCTATGCTTCAGACAACGGGTTAATATTGAGACTATATAAAGAATTTCAAGAATTAAACACCAAAACAACTTAAAACATTCAGTCAATAAATAACTCAATTAAAACTGAACAGAAAGTTTTCAAAGGAAGAAATACAAAGGGCTAATAAATATTTTGAAGTGTTCAAGATCTTTAGCTATCAGAATGATATAAATTGAAACTATTTTGAGAATCCACATCCGTTCTGTAGCAGACTACTTGTTGTACCCCTTCCCTCTTGGAACCAATTCCCAGCAGATCACCTCTCTTCCACACTGTTTCTCTACCACCCCACCACTTTGTCTTAGCTGCTTCCTGGTTGAAGTAACCAAGACAAACATAGTAGGTATTTGCTTATATGTGGATGTTAGCTGTTAAGTCATTGTATCTTGATAAGCAAGCTACAATCCATTTGTCTTAATTAGGGTTTCAAGTGCTGTGAAGAAACACTATCCATGTCAACTCTTACAAAGGAAACCATTAATTTGGGCTGGCTTTCAGAGGTTTAGTTCATTATCATCATGGCAAGAAGCATGGAAGCATGCAGGCAGACATGGTGCTGGAGAAGGATCTGAGAGTTCTACATCTTGATTCAAAGGTAACAGGAGGTGAACTGTCCCATTGGGTATGGCTTGAGCATATGTGAGATCTCAAAGCCCACCTCCACAGTGATGCACTTCCTCTAACAAGGTCATACTTCCTAATAGTGCCACTCCCTGTTGCCAAGCATTCAATCACATGAGTCTATGGGGGCCAGACCTATTCAAACCACCACATTTCCACTCCCTGGCTCCCATAGGCTTGTAGTGACAACATAATGCAAAAATGCATTACATTCAACTTTTAAAGTCCTCATGGTCTATAACAGTCTCAACAACATGTAAAAGTCCAAAGTTCAAAGTCTTTTCTGAGACTTGTGCAACTAACATTTTTAAATGATTTTTGCTTTTGAAATGAAGGGTCACTCTCTACTATATTATATATGAGAGGGGGGAGAGAGTCTATAGCTTTGTCTGACCTGGAATTCACTTTGCAGCCCAGATTTGCCTCGAACTCATGGCAATCCTTCTGCCTCAGCTTCCTAAGCTATGGCATATTTAAATCAAGTGTTTTGTGTGTTCATGGAAAATATTAGACATAGCTACATAGAATTATAAGCCAGGTAACTAATGTTTCACATAGTAACAATTCCTCAAACTGTTCAGTAGAGGGAACTATCTTGAGAGATGGTCTGGGTTTGAAGAAGCCATCATTAGCTATTTGATACATTTAAGTGCTGCTGTGTTTCCCACATCCTCTTGGAGTTCAATGCCTCTGTGGGGACTCACCTGATAAGGTAAGAGACCAGAAGAGTGGGCATGGTGAAAAGTGGTCACTGGTTCATTCAGAAGATGGGTTGCTGGTTCCTGAAGAAATCCCCATGGAGTATAAGAAAATAGGATTAGACTTCTGATGACCTGAAAGAGTAACCATCCAAGAGGCCCCAAAGGTAGGAGAAGTGGTCTTTTGTGGAAAAGAAAACTCAGAATTTGGATTTAGATTTGGTGAATTTCAACTGTCAGGCATGTATTGATGCTGTGAACAGTTGGATGGAGACTGGAGGTCAGGAGAGAGATTTGAACTATCTCCATAGTCATCAGGATTATAATGCCGTTTATACAGGACTGAGTGGGACCCATAACAAGACAGCAGGAGGACTCTGAACAATAATATTAAGAGCCTTCAGAGTAGAGGTATCAGAAAACTGTGAAGAACCTACAGGCAGGTACAGGAAATGTCTAGATGCTCTTTGCAGTGTGGTACTAGGCTCAACTTCTACCTGGGCTATAGTAAAACTACATGTGACAAATAACTTGCAGCTTTTCCTAGAAGACACAGGTAAGTAAACCAGATAACCCCTAAAGTCACAACAGCCTGTATTTTACTGAATAACCTTGTTCTCATATTTCACTGAAAAATTAATTGCATGGACATGTACATCTTACCAATTTCTGAGACCTTTAAAATTACCATTTCCCTCATTAGTTGATGAGTTAAAATCATTGGTATTTTTACTTTATAATTTTCTGACAGTCATAAATTTTCATCTTTGCAAGCTAGACTTTAACAGAGAAGGAAGCAAAAGGAAGTAACAGACTGAATTTGCTCAAGTGAATTCAAAACTAAACAACAGTTCACACAATTTATTTATGATTGAATTTTTTCAACCCTTCTAACCTTCTGTTTCCATTACTGCATTTCTTGTGAAGTAAATATTATTTTTAGAAGCTACTTTAATGCATTTTTAAGCACAGAGAAAGAATTGTAGCTCTTTACATTTCTTTATAGTCTCTCTCATTTGCTTGGCCTTAACTTTTAGAGAGAGAGAGATTATTCAGATCTAGTCTTATCTTTGGGTAATATAATTGGAACCAGAAAACCAATTATTTGTAGTAAAATACGTTTATTTTCTTTTTTCATTCTTTATTTCCTTTTCATTTTTTTCTTTTTTCAGACAGGGTCTCCTGTAGTGCAGACTACATTCAAACTTGTTATACAGCCAAGGATGGCCTTGAACTTCTGATCCTTTAACATCTACATAAAGAGTACTAGAATCAGAGCCATGTGTTCCACTCAGCTTATGCAATGTGGGGGATCAAATCCAGGGCTTTGTGCATACTAGGCAAGTATTCTACTGTTTTATCTGCCTGACCAAAATTTATTTATTTTCTTTACAAAAGTCAGACCATTTTAGCATTTGAAATCTTGAATAGCACACCATCACAAAAACATTTTCTAAAGTCACTTTATAGTTCTGCATTAGAGAAAAAAATGACTTTTTTAATTATAAAAATTAGATAATTACAGTATTTAAGGTAACTATATATACTTGATTTACTAGCAAAGTCAATGATCACACATATAGCTAAAATAAAATGATTGCTTGTTTTAAAAAAAAATCACAAAAAGAGCTATCTGAACAGATTGCCAAATATGGAGAGACAGTTTTGAGTTTACCAAGTTACAATGCAGCAATCCTTGTAGCCTTCACAGAATTCACCTAAAAAACTCTGACGGGAATCTCAGGGAACTAACGGGGCAATCATATCTCAAAACTCACGTGTTAGCATTAAAGACTCTTGACTGCCTATGGAGAGTGACAGTCCATACACATCAGACCTGGTAAAAGGACAAAGAGAACACTACCAAGACAAGTGACAAATCACACCCACCAAATGAGGCTGCAAAGTGCAGGCACTGCTGTGTCCCTGAGCTGTACTTTACCAGTGAGTCTCTACAGCAAATCCAATGCCAGGCTTGGAACCCCCTAGGATCATTTAAATAAGTAAACAGCAGTTCATATTTATTTCAGAAGATGCAACAGATGAGGGTAGAGAAATAGGGAGGAAAAATAGAAAGGAAAAAAGGAAGGAAGGAGGGAAGGAAAGGAGGGAGGGAGAGGGGAAAGGGATAGGATAGGGAGGAAAATAGGAAGGTAGAAGGAAGGGATGATGGGAGGGACTGAGAGAGAAAACATTTAGACTTTATTATAAAGGCCATGCCCACTTTAATTTTAAAATGTAAATAAGAGCCAACTTACTGAATAATGCCTATGATTTTTGTCTTAGTATATTAAATGAATCTTGATATTTTAAAATTCAAGGACATTGCATGGGCTAAAAATGGACTAAAATAAATTTTATGATATAATGTTTGCATTTCTTAAAATTTTATACTTTAAAGTATCAATTGACTCATTTTAATACTTTTTTTTAGCTTCTCTATGACAACAGGGACATTTCGCATCACTATATATAGGCACATCTCGAAAAGAACACCTTGTAAATAAGTAGAAACCGGATGCTTCCTTTTTTTTCCTCTTTGTCACCGGTTTTTAATGTATTACGGTCAGTCATAGTGTCAGATTCACAATATAAATTATGCCTCTCATGAGAAAAATGTGAGTTTTTCATATTTTAGCAAGGTGTCCAGTATCTTGTATGAGTAGTAACTGTGTGACTGAGCTGTGGTGTTTTTATCTGGCTTTCATCAGTTGGTTTGTGTTAATTAGGGCTCTCTAGAGGACAAAGGAGAACTGATAGAAGGAGATAGAGTGAGTATACATTACAAAGGACACCCTTTGGGGGAGGGGGTGAGAGGACACAGCACCAAGGACTCAGGCACTGGGAGTCAGTGAGTAGCCAAGCATGCTGCAGACTCCTTTATTAAGGAAGTCAGGCCTGCCTTTATACCCCCTCCCAAGGTCCCATTGGCTCAGATGACTGACTCCACTGTGTTGTCCTTTCTCATTGGTTTCTCTGGGTCAGGTGGTGTCTCCTCGGCAGTCTCTGGGTAGAGGCAGGCTTGGCTCAGGGAAGAAGTGCCTGCTGCGCATATGCATGCACATGTGGGCTGGGACTGAGTAGTCCAACAATGGCTGTCCCAAACTAGAGAGGCAGTAAATCCTGTGGCTGCTCTGTTGCTGAGGATAGAGGACTCAGAAACCCTAATCTAGTACTAAAGGCCTCGAGGATTCCTGCAGAGTCAGTGGTTTGGCTTCCATGTTGGAAGGCTGAAAAGTCTGGGCGCTGGTGGCTGTGATGGTTGTGGCCATGGGGGCAGCCAGAATAGACGCACTCACTAGCAGAAAGTGAAAGCAGACAGGCAAAAATCAGTAAATTTCGCTGAGGCCTTCTTATACCTGGGCCATATTGAAGGTGCCTCCCATTCTGAAGAAGGGTCTTTCAATCTCACGTAATTCTTCCAGAAATTCCCATATAGACTCATCCAGATCCATGTTTCTTAGGTTTTTCCAGGTTCAACCAGATTCACAAGATTAATACCTTAGCAGTCATGCTTACTTGGCATGCTCTAGTGTTTTCTCAGCTATGAGTAGTTAGAAGATTAATTTCATATCACTCTAAATTATATAATGCTTTTAAAAAGAGAAACACAAATATTTGCTGCCTCTATATTTCAAAGACAAGGACTCCTTTTAACACACATAATTATTCATGAGGAAGTATAGCTTTAGCAAGAATATCCAAACTGTATTTCTGAGACACATCAGTGGGTCATAACATCAAATTACAGGATTGTAAATGAGCTATTTATATAAGAAAATTGAATGAAAGGGGAAAACAGAATGGCGACATAAAAGGACATCATACAGAGTGAGACTGCTTTACCAACAACAGTCTTTCTTTGTGAGCACACAGGCTGGGCTGTTATATAAAGTATATTTATAATACATGCTAGTATCTTTGCTTCTGTGGATTATAGTTTCAAAAGGTTGAAGTAGATGTCAGCATAATTAACGCTATAGGAAAATGCAGAGGGGAGGGGGAGGAAGGAATGAATAACACAATGCTATGTTTTGAATGAGAAATGTCTCCTCTCCCAGTTGTGTATTTATCACTTGGTCCCCAGTAGGTAGTGCTGTTTGGGAGGGTTCTGCAACCTTTAGGAGGGAGAGATTTCCTGTAGGGAGCATACTTGAAGGTTTATAACCTTGCCCCACTTTCTGTTCAATCTCTCTGTTTCCTGCTCCCAAAGCCATGCTTTCCCTGGCCCTGGCCGCTATCATGCCTTCCCCATCATGATGGACTTTATCCTGGAACCAAATGTCAAAATACACCCTCTTCCCTAAGTTGCTTTTGACCTTGTTATTTTACTATAGGAAGAAAAGTAACTAATACAAGTGACTTTTTCATATTTTTGATAAGAAATTAAAAATAACAATAACAGAATAATCTTTATTATTATATTAAGAAAATGCGGACAATTTATCCACTAAACCAAATAACATTTGTTTCCCTGGACATTCTGTACCATTAAACTAATACTATCCTAGAAATACTACACTTAAAAGTATGGCTTAGCCAGGCTTGGTGGCTCAGGCTTATTTTCTCGGACTGAGGAATATGAGGCTGAAGATTTGATATGAGTTCAAGTCCAGCCTGGACTAGAGTATGAGACCCAATGTCTAAAAGCAAAAACAACTCAAAAATTTAATATAATTAATAGCTTCCTTAATAGTAAACTGTTTTGATTCCAATTGATACCAAGGCTTCTGTCCACAAGCTCATCTCTTCAAGGATCAAAAGCCTTGTGGACAGATTTCCAGAGGAGTCACAGAGCTGAAGGCAGAGTTAACACAATATTTCTCAAAATGTAGCCTTTGAATTAAAACATTGCAAAACCATCTCTTCGCTTTGCAGGCTCAAAAGAGCAGGCAAGGGAAAGACAAATAAAAGACAAAGAATAATTTGTGTTAATCAAATTTCAATGAAGAATAATGTATTTCTCAGGACCAATTTCTAAAAATCACATCAAGACAAAACTAATAAAAGTTATGCATAACTCATGTATAATTACGTTGCGAAGAAAACAATAACCTCCATTTTGTGTGGGATGCTTTTAAAACTGTGACCAAAGTGAAGAAATGGTACATTCATTGCACTTAGGGAATGAGAGGAGACTTCTCCCCCACATCCATTTTCCTCTGGAGATTTATCATTCCATGAATTCTTTTCCATAAATAGTGACAACTCATCAAGTGAACTTTATCCCATCCTCCCACCCACAAACCCTGGGGTGATAAGAATGCTAATTAAGACCATGGTGTTTCCAGTGAGGCCTCTTGGAAGCAGTGCATACCCCTCCTGAGGGATTGCACATGGAAGTAAGGTTGTGATAGCTGGGATGGTGACTCCTGTGTGGGGAGACCTGGATATGCAAGGAGCAAAGGGATGAATGGAGATCAAGACGGTATTTTGAAGGGTAGAATAGAGAAACACTATTCCAGAACTTGCTGTCACTCTCGTCTTTCTGACCAGCATAGTTCTTGTGTTTAAGGCTTGTAGTGGGATTTCCTCACAGTTGCAACAATGAGCTCTAATTGCCAGACACAGGAACTGCATGGAGGCACTGTGTACATGAGTTCTTAGACAGTCTTCCCAACAGTTCTTGGTGAGGGTACCATCATCTCCTCCCTATTTTAGATATGAAACAAGAGAGGCTTAAACTGCTTATGTGTTCATCCTGATGCTTTTTTAAAATGAAAACTTGTAAGATTAAAGTGGAAGAGAGTTGAAAAGTATCATTCCTGACTCTTCTTCCCACGGATTATTCCGGTACTAACAACACATGCAGTCACTATCGAGATACCTCACATACGATCTTATATTCACGTTTCCAGTTTGTAAGCAACAATGGGAAACTAGCCAAGAGTGTTCATTAGCACAGATAGGGGATTTCCTGAAGACAAAACAGCAACCTGAGCTCATAAGGGCCACAGCCAGGGACTGAAGCAACGAGGTCCTCCCTCAACTCTGTGCATCCATTTCTGCTTCCCACAGAACGGGCTCAGTCTTCTCTCCTTCGAGATGGTACCTCAGCATTGGCTGCTGCGAATAGGTACCCCCCACTTATATCAGTCATTTTTTTACAGGGACCTTGGAGAAGCTCTCGCTGCACCCAATCTCAATCCTAAAGCACTTAACACTGTAGCAGGTTTGGGGTGGACATGAATCAACCGTTGCTACCAGTGGTCCAATTTGCATGGTCACTGGAAGGTCAAGGGAGGCAAACCTAAATGCACAAAACCAGCCCTTGCGTCTTAGGTGAGGGGGCATTGTAGAGATGTGGGAGGCTGGTTACTGCACAAGCCAAGCTAAGTGATGAGTTGATGGTGTGTGCAAACTCAGAGGGAGCTTTGAGTTCTGATGAGACTTGGTAATTATGGGGTTTGGAAAGAGAGAAAGAAGTCATGTAAAGAGGGAGGCCTGGATTCAGTTCCTGAGAGAGTCAATGAATGAATATATCAGGGTTAGTTTTGAAAAATATGCAATTGCAGAAACAGATATTTTAAAATGATAAGCTGACATTTTGAAAGAGGA
Source organism: Mesocricetus auratus (assembly GCF_017639785.1). NCBI lineage: Eukaryota > Metazoa > Chordata > Mammalia > Rodentia > Cricetidae > Mesocricetus > Mesocricetus auratus. The sequence goes on from NW_024429199.1 coordinate 20,456,977, forward strand.
GTTTTTGATAGCCCAAAAGAGATTGTAAGAATGATACGGTCACTTCAAATCCTTTCAAAAAGGCAAGATGGTAAATGAATTTCTCAGCTAAGTGCTATCTGGCAGTAAAAGCCATAACACCACAACTAAGAAACATTCAGTCACTGATTAAATGATAATGCGTTTTTAAAGTACATCTTTTTCCTCCTGATTCTTCTAAACAACCCAGCAGCCTGATAAATCAATCTAAATTGTTCCATAATTTAAACGCCTAGTTTCCTACTCCAAGTGTTTGGTTTGTATGTTTATTGTAATCCATGTACTACAAACATGAAAAAAACCTAATTTTCTTAACAGAAGATCTATAATTGACTCAGTCTAATGCATTTCTACAAGATTAATAAGGCAACTTTTCTTTGTGGTTATAAGACAGACCTTCCAAATAAAATCTCTCATGCAAACAGTGACCATAAGGTCTTCTCTCTCTCATGGGTAACAACTTCAGAATACATTCAGGTGGAAAACAACTGCCAAACCCATGATCTCCTCTTCTGAGCTACATAGTTTCTCAGTCGAATGGAATAAAACTTGTAAAGCTAAACTAACACAACACATATAACTTTCTAGATCAAACAATGTGATTCACAGAAGTGACTTTTTCCATAAATGATAATTTGGAGTGCTAATATTTGTATCTTAAAAATTAAAAAATAGCTCTACTGTTCTTCCCTGACTGTCATTTCCTCTTTTGTTTATGATTGTACAATGCCACTCTATTTTTTGCTTTATTTATTTTATTTTTATTAATTTTTATTTAAATTAACAATCTTATTTTACAAACCAATCCCTACTGTTCTCCCACTCTCCCACCGGTCCCCCATCCCAACCATCACTCTAATTTTTTACAAAGGAAAAAAATCCTTATCTTTATGTATGTCAAATTGAGACACCAGTTGTTAGGACTATTAAAAATAAGAATAACAGAGCCTTTGGGGATGGAGAACAGCAAGGAAACAAGCCTTCTAGACACAACTGGACTGGTACACATATGAACTCACAGAGATTGTGACAGGATGCATAGGACCTGCACAAATCAAGCCAGATGGAATCCCAGCACTGAGAGGGAATGCAGACACAAGCCCCCATCCCTAGCCCAGAGGCCATTTCCATTATACAACTGCTCACAAAGGAAAAAGTAGTTTTCTCCAAAAGAGAAACTTGGGTGTAGGAGAAACTGAGGCCAGCCTACCCAAGCCACAGGTGCCCAGGCCAGCCTGCATGAACATGTGAGGCAGTCACTTCCTCCCTGAGCAAAGTCTGCCTCCACTCCCAGAGACACCTGACCCAGAGACACCAGTGAGGACAGGACAACACAACAGAGTCAGACACCTGAGCCAATGGGACCTTGGGAGGAGGTTTAAGGCAAGTGCAACTTCATTAATAAGTGAGTCTGCAGTGCCTGAGTCATTGGTTCTGTATCTTCTTACACCCTCCCCCAGTGGGTATCCAAGCAGGGTCACTTGCAACACCTGGGTACAGAAACCCACAGTAGATGGTCAACACAAAATGAACTCAATGATATTTTTGAGATGTCTTACAGTGCTTTGTCTGGGTATTTTTTCCCTTCACAAAACTTTTGCTTATATTATAGTTTTCAATTTTGCTTTTATGCATCTTCTGTGTGTAAAAATGTGTGTGCTTCAATATCTGTATGTGTTTATTGTGCTTTTTCTTTGGCTATTTTTGTTTGTTTTGTCTTGCTGTATTTTTATTTATTTATCTATTTTACTTTATTTTATTTTGGGTGTGTGTATGCTAATGGGAGAAAGAAAGGGTGTAGATTTGGGTGGAAGGAAAAGTGGGAAGACGCTGGGAGGAGTTGCATAAGGGAAAAAAACTATAATAAGAACATATTGTATGAAAAAATCTAGTTTCAATTTTGAAGAATAAAAAGAATTTCAGCCTTCATCTTTCATCTGACACCTGTGAGTTCTGCCTGTAGCAATGAACCCACTGGGTGCTAGAGACACAAAGTTTAATGAAAATCCACCCACTCTTCCTTTTCTCTTAAGTAGATACGAAACAAATCCCTGTAATAATTTCTAGGAAAGAAACAAAACAGAGAGACACAGGGCTGGGCATGTATCTCAGGGGTAGCAACCTTGCCTAGCCAGTGCAAAGTTCTGCCTAGCACTGCAGAAACACCCACAAAAAACAGAGGAAACCAATTTTAGGGTGAGTCTTCACTGTTTTTTTTTTTAATGGTAACCCTTATGCTGACACTATGTGAGAAAATCCAATTATGTTAAAAATATGTTCATGTGTGAACAGGACAGAGGGGCGCTGTTAGGAGGACATCAATCAAAGGGGGCAAGAATTTGCAAATTGAGGCAGAACAGAACAGATGTCTTCTACGAACATCCACGCATTCATTTTAACAAGTGAACCATATCAATGAAAGACAGCAATAGCTGAGGAAACTATAAATATGGTTTGTCTTTACTAAAAGTAAGTTTTTTCCAGTAACAAACATGGGGCATGCAGAACTTTGTTGTTGGCTAATAGTATTCATGATGCAGGTGGAAATGAAACAGCAATTCTGCTCGCAGGTTTTGATTTTAGATCTGAAGATTCATGTGACAATATCAAACAGGTTGATGGACCTGAGTTTGACTAAAAGGAAAAAAAATAGAATAGGTTCAAGAGATACAAATTTTACAGGTAGAGAGTCAAGGATCTATGGAAGTTATTAGGTTCTCAGGGGGAAACTGAGAGAAATAACCTACATGTTTAAATGTCACATTTTAAAAAGATAAAAGTGAAGAAGAAAGAAGAGGTAGAGTGATTTCAGAATAATGTCCCAAGGCAAGTGAGTAATAAGATGTCATCCTCTAAATTATACAGTAGTGAGATGCTGGGCGTGGGCATGGTCATTCACCCAACTGGGTCTTCCTACAATGCATAAAATATCCCACCATACCCCATAGTCGCATCCAATCATTGTTTGTCAGTTAAACAAATATAAAACCTAAAAATAATGGATTTAAACAGTCCCTTATTAGATAATCAAAACTGGATTGTAAAGAATTTGCAAGTAAAAGGTCACAAGGCAAGATTGGTCAGACCCAAAGTCTAGATTCTCAGTGGAGTCTACACAGTTCAAAGAGCTGTGCTGAAGCTGTGAAGCCTCACGCTGCATTTTACACTCTCATTATCAGCTATGCTTCATACACTATCAATTAGATTTTTATGTATTTATCAACTACCGGAGTGGGGGAGGAACAAAACAACAGAATCCATGAAAGAGTTAAAACTAGAAAAACAAGTAGCTTTATATGCTCTTGCATGGTTTATGTGTCCACTACCAGAATTAAATAGTTACTCATCACCTAATATTTCCTCTTTTTTACCCTGCTACATATTACACTATAACAACATATACATGTTTTTGCACATATATAATATACTAGGATTCATGTATATCTTTTTCCTTTCTAAAATTGTGACCTGGCTTAATATTATATATTCTAAGTCCATCATTTTTCTATAAATTGTGTGACTTCAGCTTTCTTTGGAGATGAGTAGTATTCTATTTCATATATGTATATAGTTTACCTTATTCATTTATCAGTTGATGCACAACCAGTTTTATGCGGTGAATAAAGCAGTAAAGGAGGGTGCACCTATCTCTGTGGTAAGATGTGTTCTCTGGGTATACGCCCAGGAGTGAAACAGCTGGGCCATGTGGTATTTTTTGTTTTTTTGAGGGATCCAATTTCCACAAATGCTTGGATTCACTTTTACCTTCACCAGCAGTGAAAGAGTGCTCCTCTTTCTGCACATCTCTCCAACATTTTTCTTCAGGTTTCTTGACCATATCCATTCTGACTGGGGTGACCGAAGTGGTACCTCAAAGTAGTTTTAGTCTGCATTGCCATGGTGACTAAATTGGCCATTTCTGTTTAAAAACAAAACAAGCAAAACAAAAATCTCTCTATTCAACCCATTAGCTGGTTTTATGATTGGCAGTTTTGTTTTCTTGATATTGAGTTTCTATGGTTCTTTGTAAATTCTGGATATTAGCCTCTTGTCTAAAGAATAGATGCTCAAGATCTTCTCCCGTGCTGCACTGCTGGCTGTCTGCTCTGGTGACTGCTTCCTTTACTGTTGTGTTTTCCAATCGTCCCATCTGATGTTACCTGGAGCTGTTCGTGCTCTGTTCAGAAAGCTGTTGCTAGCACCAGAGTCTAGAAGCATATTCCCAATGTTTTCTTCTAGTAGTTTCAGAATTTTCAGGTTTTAAATTAAGATCCTTGATCCACTTTGAATTGATTTGGAACAAGGCAAAAGAAATACGAATCTAATTTCATTTTGCAAGTGCAGGTTGGCCAGCACCATTTATTGCACAAGTCATCCTTTTTCCAATGCTTGCTTTTGCCTCATTTGTCAAAAACTAAGCAGGCATAGCTTTGTGGATTTATTTCTGGTTCCTCTTTTCTGTTCCACTGGTCCTCTCTTGATTTGTATATCATTTTAAACATTTTATTATAAAAATAAGAAAGTAAGACTATCATTGGATTCAAGGAGTATGGGCCGTGTTTTTGATAAAAATGGAAAGCTGTTCCTAGACAGACAACATGGTAACCTTCACAAGAACTGTTCTGTAAAGAATTGAGCCCTGGATGGGAAATGAGAATTAAAGAAGACTTACTGTAGATGAGCAAATGTTTTTTGTAAAGGGATTATTTTGTGTCAGCCCATGCTTCGCATATAAATCTCTCTTTTTCTCACCAGTGAATAAAATGGAATGGGACATTAAATTATTTGAACATATGTGCATACACATGACTCTGATAAAAGATGCCGGCCCACTGAACAAGCTAATACAGTTTTGTGAAGGGCCCAGTCTCTCATTCAGCAAGATGCTGCTCCCGTAACTGAGAGGCCATCAGCTAGTCAGATTACATCTGCCTACTCACCAAAGCCCGCCTAGACAGGTCTTTACTTGGGACTGAAGAAAGGCAGTCTTTCTAGATGTCTATGCCTTAAATAATTCACTTAAATAAATCACTCACTCCATCCATAGTTAATATAGCATTATCTGCTTGATAGAGTAGACTCAAATAAGAGAAAAATGTCAAAGACAAATAAAATCTACTAGACTGCAGTAGCAAAAAGATGACAGTGAATGTAGAGCAAGTCTTGAAGTTGCTCAACACAAGTACCCCTGCCCTCCTCCTGCTACCCAGGGAACCACATACACACAGTTCAAGAGAACTCTGGGTGGTAGCTGCAGAGTCCATGTCCATTGACACACTTCTTCCAACAAGGCCACACCCATCCCTTCTCAAGTAGTGCTACTCCCTAATGACTAAGTATTCAAATGTATGAGCCTATCTGGGGCTATTATTCAAACTACCATAGTCTATATACTCTAGTACCTCTAGAGAATCTAGGCCACATGCAATTAAGGCAGAATTACATGCAAACAGCTGGGAGGAGCTGATGGATACTCCTATGAGGGTTCAATAAGCTTCCCAACTCCTCCTCAGCCTATGAAGGAGTGTCAATAGTCCACAGACCCCTTGGTAATGGATTCTTGCAAATAGACATAGCTGATCTCATGAAGATAGCAGCTATTTTGCCTTCAATTTTGTCCCTTTCCTTTCCAATGTTGAATAAAATAATTCTTCCTTCTATAAAAAAATAAAAATCTTTTCTGGTTTTGGAGTTTGATTCTCACTTTTGTTCTTTTGAATTTTCTTAATTTAAGGATAATCTTTAAAGTGTAACTTTGATTTGGGATTTAAAAGAAGCTGGAAAAACTTCTATTGTCTGTGTGTGTGTGGGTGTGTGTGTGTGTGTGTGTGTGTGTGTGTGTGTGTGTGTTCCAGTGTTCTGGTTGAATTAAACTCTCTGAAATTGGTTACTACTGATTTTTGCCTTGCTTCAGACAATATTTATTGTAGTTTAATAACATTTTGGTTTATTGTCAGTTCCTGGATTTTCCCCCTTTTCTTCAGAATTCTTTTATTCTGTTGCTAGGTATTCCCTTTCTAAAAAAGTACTTTTCTAGCTTTTAGTCTTAAGTAATAGGTTGAGGCAGAGGATTCTAGACAAGCATCTTCAATCAGCACGTTGAAGGTCCATTGTCTCCATTAGTAAAGCTCTCTAACAGACCCTGCTTAGCACTTTGGGGTTGTATTTTGTTTCTCCTTGATGTAAAGGTTTTGTTCTTTGTCCCTGGAAATCTGCTCTTTGACTATAATATACTAAGTGAAAGTTTGTTTTGATTTGTGCTATTCAGATTTCAATGCGCAGTTCTCAGTTTAAGACTGATGTTTTCTTGTAATTCAAGCGTCTTCCTGAGCATGTCTCCTTGTGCATTGCCTTTTTCCAAACTCCCTTTTCTTTTCATTCGAATCTTAATTAAATTGGAGCTTTTCATTTTGTTTTCTCTGTGCCAATCTGTCCTTCATATTTCCAGGGACAGATTCAGGATTTTTGGAATCTTCAATTTACACAATCTGGAACTCATTTAGGGATGATATTTTAAAAAGGTGACTATAAAATTAAATATGAAATAGTATGTCTTTAGAATGTGAAATAAAAAATCACTCAAATTGTAAATTGAAACAAAACAACTACATCAGGGTCTGAAGAAATGGTTCAGTGGTTAGGGCCTCTGCTGCTTTTGCAGAGGACCTGAATTCAAGTTGGTTCTAAGAACTCACATTGGGGCGGAGTTAGCTCACAACTGACTGTAACTCCAGCTCTGATTGTGGATGGGGGTGGCCCTGATGCCTTCTTCTGACCTCTGCAGGCACTATACTGCCTTGTATAAACACACACACACACACACACACACACACACACACACACACACACGCACACAAACCTATACACGTAATTTTAAAGTAAAATCAATATGTAAACATAAGTCCTGAAAATGTCATAATATGTATATTAGCTACCATGCTGCCTCTGTAATATCTTTTTTCCCTCCTCTACATTTAGGTATACGCTCTTCTGTGACAATGGTGTGAGGTCTTTTTCAGTTGAGAAACGTATTCCAATGTCTCCTCTAACATGTTTCTATGATATTCTCTTTTAAAGCTTGCTTTAATCCCACATTCCTCACTGGTTTTATGTTTAGGTGCTGTTTTTGATTTTTAAATTATTTTCAATTGAGGAGAAAAACCTCTAGGGAGGTTCTTTCATGTGAATCTCAGTTTCTCTTCCTGATGTGATGACTATACACCCTGGCAAAAGCTACTGGAGGGGGAGAAGTTTATTTTACCCCAGTCCATCATGCTAGGGAAGTCAAGGCAGACTTGAAGTAGCTAGTCATATCTCATGTACAGTCAGGAAATTGGGAGGCGTGAATATAGGCTCAGCCTGCTTCTCCACTTCATACAGGCCAGAAGCCCTGTCCAGGAAATGGTCCTGCCTCCATCAGTAGACATAATCAAGATAACCTCTCATAGGTATGGCCAGAGGCGCACTTCCCTGGGGGCTCCAGATTGTGTCAAGTTCACAATTAGCAATTTGCCATCAGAGAACATAAATAAGATGACTTTCTGACTCCATTTATCTCAAACTTTGCTGATTCTCCCTTCTCCTTACTGTCTCTATAGTAGGTGCTGCAGAACATTTTCCTATTATAAAGTCATTGTAGACCTTTGTGGCAAAGTAACTATTCCCAGGACCTGAACAGGGGGTGGGGATGTCTGCAATAGTACACAAAGAAGTGACTTCCAACACAGGATGTACATACCCAAGCTAATCTTACATAAAATGCACAAGGCCCCTCCAAATGTTTCCTTGCATAAAGAATGTGTAAATGAAGCAAAAAGGGTTAATAGTCATAAGCAACTGCAGTTAAAAACTTCACTTTTGCACACTGATGAAGCATAAAACATGAGGCTGACGCAGACAGATCTCTGTGAGTTCAAGGCCAGCCTGGTCTACAAAGTGACTTCCAGAACATGCAGAATGGTTACACAGAGAAACTTGGCCTCCAAAAAGCTCCCCCCCTCAAAAAAGAAAAAAGATAACAAAAAAATGAAGGAGAAAAGAAGGAAATATAAATATATTGCTGGGGGGACTTTATTCCTGGTTTAGACTTATGTGAGCAGCTAAAACTTTAAAGGTGGTTATTTCATTAAAGCATATTTTAAATCTACATCTGTATATATCACATTGGTTTCCATTGTTTTGTGGTTTCTCCACTGCTATTTTCCATTTCTCTATTATCTCTTCAACATAGTCTATCAATTAGCCCATCTGCTGACTATTTCATTGTAATGACTTTAATTTGTGAAATTTATACTATTTCATATTTCCATATGGATAATATTTAAAATGTCTTCTTGATTTCTTCAATTTCTAATGAGCTATTATAATTGATCACATTTTAAATCCTTATATCTTTCTTTAATCTAAGTTTTTCTATTATATATAATTCTTTTAATAGTAATGTTTCCAATTACTGTATCTGCTAACATTCTCAGAATAGGAGTGTCTTGCAGGGTATATGTTTATCATGAGAGCTTTATATGTACCTTGGCTTATGAAGATATACTGTGTAGCACTTCCCTGTTTAATTTCATGAATAGACTGTAGATTTATTATTTAGCAACATGTGGGATTTAGTCCTGATACCACTGATATTAAAATTCCAACCCCTGTTGCAAACAGATGTAAGGTAATTTGGCCATTTAGCAAACAGCAGATTGAGGAATAAATATTATGATAACACTCACTAGCACAAATACATGTATGCTTCACATATTTAACCTCAATAGCAGATGGTGTATTACAAAGAAATAAACCCCTGAACCACATTTAGTTTTTAATTTTTAACAAAGAAACCAAACATTATTAGCAAGAAAGTACAAAAAATAGTTACATGCATTAAAAGTGTCATGGCAGAATGGCTTCCTTCTATAGTCCTAGGTCAAGTGACCTGAATAAAAATAGTCACTCTCAAGCTCTCCAACACTACTACAGTTATGGAACTCTTCTAAGGTTCCTAGATTTTTGCACTTTATATTTCATAGTATTCTGAAACAAGCACTTACCTTAAGTAATCAGAAAAAAAACAATTGTTTTTATCTGCCATCTTTACATCTATTAGAAAAACCCACTGATGAATATTTTCATAAAGTTTGAAGTTGATAGCACCTGTCTGTAGAAGTATGGATTCCTAATGGGAATACTTCAAATGTCAGATAACACTGCCTACCACTATGTTTGTCAGATTTGGTCTTTAATATTGAGAAGGTTTTCTTTTCCATCTAACTGAAAAGATGGTCAGTCAGCAGCAGCTTCCAGAATTAGACTCCAGCAGCTCCTTCACCAGAGTGGGAACAGAATGTCTATCTTCCATTTCCATTGTGAACACTGGTATTTTGAGGCAAATTGCCTAATGTGAGTTAGATATCATCAAGGAAAATAAAATATGTTTCTAATGCAGCTGAAACTTATTCCTGACTGTTAGATGAAGACAAAATATTTTTTAGATATGTTTTAATCGCCTGTCATATTTCACATATGTATACAAATTCTCAGCATGGGGATCCTACATTCTGTAATTGCATGGTTCCTTTTTACAACTAAATTTGGTGTTTGTAGTTACACCATGTATATTCAACTTTACTCATTGTCTCAGTTTTTACTTAAAGTATTATTCTGATATCTAGGTAAGCAGGTGGATGAGGGCGTCGGAGGGAGAATGGATGGATGGATGGATGGATGGATGGATGGATGGATGGATGGATAGACAAACTCTAACATTTGTAGGTCAGGTTTCACAGTCAACAGAGCTTTCCCAAAACTGTTCCAAGTTCTGCATCTGGCTTCTATTATCTCCATGGCATTTCCCCATGTCCCCACTCTTTTGGACACTGCAAGCAGTCACTCCTAGCAACCGAGGAAATTACGTAGGAAGAGAAAATCTTATCATGAAGAAATAGTAATTTTTGAAGTAGTACCCAGTGGCCTGCATTATTAAAGTCTCCCAATGAGCTTAACTTCCCTTGGGGGAGCAATTTATGTGACAGGAGAAGCTGATTCAACAAATTTCTGAATCTGTGTCCTTTCCTAGTACTGGCTGTGCTACAACTCTGCTAAGTGATCAAGTTTCATGGCACATGTAATCATAGCACAGCAGGACTTCAGTAAACAACAGAAATTAGAAGTAGCAAGGGAAAGGAAACAATCATGGAAGAAAAAAGTTAAGGATTGAGAAGAGGCGGCTCCTGAGGCAGATATTCCCTCGTCACTCAGCCTTGAGTCTAGGGAAACATAGATCCAACAATGGTGGATTGCACAATTATCCAACAGTAATGGGCTTGGGTCACTACCAGCCTGGGAATGTTCAGGCAGGCAATCTTCAGAGTAACAGGGCCAATTGTGAGTCCCCAATGCCATGCTGCTATTCTATATTAAACACTCATTGTTATAATAACTCCAAAACTTTTGCGGACAGCAAGTCTCGAGAGCTCAGCTTGCTGTGATTCTAAGCAGATGACAATGTGATATGGTATGTGATCTCAGATTACTCAACCCTTGGAAACTTTGGGGACACGGAGTTATCGTGTAGTTATCTATCTGTAACTGAAGATTTCGCTAAATGAATCATCTCCCTAGGGACAAGTTTAATGGCACAAAGGATTCATTCAATGATTTTTTCCCAGAATTTTGAGATCCCTTGTGTATGTATTTAAAACCTAGAATTGGTTGTATTTCCCTTTCTGTAACTGCCCTAAGAAAAGTACACCCAGAAACTAGCAACAATTCTCTTGTTCACACCTCTACTCTTGTCCCCATTGCAACTCCAGAGCCTGCCTCCCTTATTTCAAACTTCCCTTTCTTCCTGAGCTTATGTTCTTATTCATAGAAGGAAAAGATTTTCTTTCTTTTTTTTTTTTTTTGCTGGTAGTACTTAACCTATAGTTTTAATAAATGCTTAAAATGAAAGACATCATTACAGAATTTCAAATGCTAATTGTAATGAATTTACATGCATTTGAAATGCTAACTCCAACACAAAGTTCAAAAAAATAACACCAATATGATCTTTATATGGTAAAATACACACAAGGAAAACCTTACCTTGTTCTCCACGCCAGAGACTTCTACTTACAGTTTACCATGTGCCGATTCTTTTGCAAAGCTCTGTCTCGGGTTTGTATTTGAAGATGCTAGCCCAAATCCTTTCTACCTAAAGAGGAAAAGCTGCTTCCATCTTGACCTGGATTATCTTCTCCATTTGCCTTGGGGATAAAGAAAGAAGGCACCAGACACTAGTCTCTGTAGGGCCAGAGCCAACATACGCATAGCTTCTCATTGCTTTTCCAGGTATTTCCTGGGGGTTAGCCCAGCCAGCAGCACCCCCACCCCCATGCATGCAGTCAAAGTCATCACATGGAACCTCGCATCAGAGTTGTCAATCTCCATATGTGGGTATGTTGAATGAACCTAGGCACAGGCAAGAGACAATTTTTCTTTATAAGATGACATACTGGCTTGTCTATCACAGACATAATCTTTTCCTGGAGCACATAGGAAAATGCATATCCTGCTGCAGTTTCAAGTGGCTTGAATCCTCGCTGAAGAGCAAGCTTTCAATTTTTGTGTGTTAAGACTCCGTGCCTTTTTCTCTTGTGTGGCTTGTTAAGAAATACATGCAGAAAATAAATACACAAGAAAACTCCATTGACCTAAATAACTATTGGCTTTGTCTCTTCCAGATGTAGCTCAAAGGAGCTGAAAAAGAAAGTAGGGGTTCCATAGAGGTTTCAGGGTAATTACAAAGGAAACTCTCCAGAAAGCTGTAGTGGCAAACAGATGTAAGGTAATTCCCGGTGACTAGACTCTGGCCACCACCTCCATTTCATTATTGCTTCTATGAGTTGCTTTCCAGCTGTTCTCTACCGGCGTCTCAAATCAATCTGTAGATATTGTTGGGAAGGCTTGTCCAGTGTGATGACATCTGATGCGGATCTGTAACCATTTTCTGTGTAGTGCTCGTTCCATTCTGCACTAAGTCCCTTTCTTCATTAAGAGACTTTGAATCTCATAGTGGCCTTTAAGCACAGAATAGGACACCTGACAGCTAATGCTTCCATTTAAATCAAATTTCTCCAGGAAGTTAGGAGCCAAGGTCCTGTCAGCAGCATTCAGTGAGGGAGAGGTGGACAGCCCATAGCAGGAGCATAGCTTTCCATTTCCAGAGAGTGTCAGTGAGCTTTCTAAATCTCTCTTCCTTGCTGGCTGACCCATTGTTTACTTGCCAAGAGAGTGATGAGAAAATTGTGTTCCTCCATCCATGTGACCACCCCATTATCTTTCTTCAATGTGGATGGATAATCTCATCAACGTTGTCTGGTAGTCAGCTGCAAGTGACCTGTCTTTGGGACAGCTTCCCCCAAACGACCCTTTCCAGAGACCTCACAGTTTTCATGGTGGTGGACTGTTCCCCTGTAATCAGCTTCCCATTTAGTTTCCAGGGAAAGGCCACTCAGCAATTTTCTGGCACCCCAGCTCCAACAGTCTTCCTGACTGAGCATGACACTGGTTCCTGTCCTGTTTCCACAGCTTCTCACAGCCACACAGGGTCCTGAAGCACTTGGGAGAACTCCAGAAAACAGACTTCCCATGAATCTCCCCAGAACAGCATCACCATGAACTTTGCATACCAGTGCACACAACAGTGCTCTCCCAAGTTAGTACAGCCTTTTCATTTCATGCTTAGTGGTGATGTCTGCTCCATGACGCTGCTGCTTCAGTGTGTGTCAGCATCCTGTGGGCTTATGTTAGATAGTGTGAGCCTCATTGTGAACACCTGCTAACAACACTGTTGTCTTGTTTTACGTGGGAAAGTGGGATCACATTAAGAGGCAGGCTGGCCTCTTAAATTAAAGCAATCCTGACTCAACCTCCCGGATTCTATGATTACAGATGAAAGTCAACACTTGTGTTGTGGGATTTCTGTCTGGGTCCCGTTGCCGCTTTAGCCCCCAAATAACTACAAGACACTACATTAATTATAAATCTGTTGGCTGTTTGCTATAGTTTCTAATAGACTAGCTCTTACTTATTATCCCATTATTACTAATCTGTGTTTTTATAAGGACTTATCTTTCCAAGGATGCAGCCTCATGCATCCTCTTCCCATGATCACATGGCAACAACTCGCAGAATCCTCCTAGATTCTTAGTCCCACCTATCTTGTTTCCCTATTGGCCAACAGTGCTTTATTTACATATACACAGAGGGACTTCCCCATCACACTTGGATGGTTCTTTATATTTAACTTTTTTTATTCAATTTTTCTTTTGTGGTCATTGGGTTTGGGTCTCCCATGTGCAGCATAATTGTTCTAGCAATGAGCCATTTAACCCTTGATTTATTTTCTGTCATATGCTAGACCATAAATAATAATCACTCAGACAAGAGGAGAGATAAGTTCTCAAGGCTCCACATGTAGAAGCATTGCTTTGCCTTTGATAACTTCTGCCCACTCACTCGTTTTCTAAACACAATTGCATGCTAACAGCACATGATCACCATTAGCTTGCTCCCCCTGGACACCGGCTCCATAAAGACACCTATCTCCATCGTGCCAAGACTGTCCCTAAATCCCTCATCCCCATATTTGACACCTCTTCAGGAAAGGGGCAAATAGTAAGAGTCTCTTGGATTTCTATACAAAATAATCTAAGGTACACCTAGACTTTAACCTTTATTTTAAAAGAAAAATCTCAATTTGCTATTTCATAATAGTGACTAGCCAGGACTCTGAGGCAATCACAGTTCTAAATTGCCACGTTAGTGAAAGTCCCTGAAATCATGCTGAGAAACAGGATATATGTGTTTTCAGTGTGAAGGTCAGTCAGGAATTTCTCAATTGCACTGGACAGTATTGGAGCCAGGGCAGTCTGGTTTTGACAGTAAAAAGCCCCTGGTTGGCACACAGATAACCAGTGTTCATAATGTAATCTTCTATCCATAACCACAGGAGTGACAAACTGACTTCTGTGGTGATTATAAATAAAAGAAAGGCTTGAGGAGACTCACTTCCCAGTGTTTTGGATAAAAGCCCACAGTAAAGTTGGAATTTTTTAATGTACAGTATGGCCCCCTCTTTGATCTGATTCTTCTGCTGCTTTTTATCTTCTCAGTCCCAGGCAGAAATATATTTTGCTCCAGTAATCCCTCCAGACTTCTACTCTGAGCTTGAAAAATACAAGACTCCCTAAAGAATTAATATCTGAATGCAAGATACAATATAAATAATGGACTTTTATTCAATGGCAGAAACACATGGCAAGGTTCTGGTTCCCAAGCAAGCTCTAAAAGGCACAGAGCTATTGGTTTTCTGTTTGAAACAACTCACTGTGATGTTGTCATCAACACCCTGTCTCGAGTCTACACAAACAGTGTACTGAGGACCAGTCTAGGTCTTGCTTAGAAATACACACTTCATTATTGCATCCCCTATATTCTTGGGTTTTTACTTCTTTGTTTTTGAGACAGACTCTTATGGAGTATCTCTGATGGCCTAGAACTCACAGTGTAGGTAATCCAGGCTGATCTCAATCTTACTCTAAGATCCTGTCTCTGACTTGGCAAGGATTAAACGCATGCATGCACCACCACACCTGTTTTTCACTGGATTTTTGTTGACTCCTTCCATTAGCTATGGAAGCTAAAGACTTGAGGAATATTGCATTCAAATCACTATGAAACACATTGGAAACAGAAGAATGAAAAAAAGATGAAGCTGAAGCCAGACCAGGAGATGATACAGAGCTTTGTGTGGATCAGAGTAATAGAAATAAAGATGGCCTTAAACTGTAGCCTTTTGCATAGATCAAAATACACAGAGAGACCCTCAGATTAACCATGGTACATACTAGGCAGACAGTTCTGTTGTTGTTTCATTGTTTTGAGACAGTTTCTCCCTATGTAGCTCTAGTTGGCCTAGAACTTTCTGTATAGACCAGGTTGGCCTCAAATTCAGAAAGATCTGCCTGCTTCTGCTTTCAAGGAATGGAATTAAAAGCATGTGCTGAATCTTGCCCCCCCCAAACCCTCCTCTTGAGGTGAGTTTGGAGCCTGCTCAGGCCCAACTCCCTCCATCCTCTCCTTGGATCTTCCTGGGTCAGCTCCACATGTTGTGAACCTGCCCCCAGCATGCTGAACTATAAAGAATTTGCCCTCATTGCAGTCTTGCCCCCCCCATGCTCTCTGCTTGAGAACTCCATGAGACCTTGGACCATCCAGAGTTGCTGACATTGAAGTCTTGACCCACTTACAACCACTGGGAGATGAGAGGAGAGAGAGAGAGAGAGATACCACCTGAACCCACTGGAAGAAGGCATGGGAAGAAGACAATATAAGAATGCATTCAACAGTAGAAAGACTGATATGACACCATCAGAAACTAGGGACTCTACATTAGCAAGACCTGAATATGCCAATGCAGATGAAGCAAAAGAGAAGGACCTTAAAATCAACTTTATGATGATGATAGATGCCCTCAAAGAGGAAATGAGAAAGTTCCTTAAAGAAATGGAAGAAAACAAACAAACAAAAATGCAGGAAATGGAGGAAAAGACAAACCAAAAAAATTCAATAAATAAACAAATCTCTTAAAGAAAGCAAGAAAAAAAATCCAAACTAATGAAGGAAACAACTCAAACAAAATAAAGAAAAAATATTAAGAGCAACAAAAGAAAAAGACCAAGTAACAAGTAAAGTAAGAACTATTAGAATTACAGATGAATTCTCAAAGGAAACTCTGAAAGCCAAAAGGTCATGGATACATGTTCCACATACACTAAGAGACCATGGATGCCAACTCAGACTACTATACCCAGCAAAGCTTTCAATCACTTAGATGGATAAAATAAGATATTCCATGAAAAAAAAAAGATTTAAACAATACATAGCCACTAATCCAACCCTACAGAAAGTTCTGGAAGGAAAAGTCCAACCCAACGAAGTTAACTACACTCAGAAAGACATAGGCAATAGGTAATCCCACCATACCAAAAGCCAAAAGAAAAAAGGGGAGGGAAATCCACACACAATACTGTAAAGAGAAGCTTTTTCCTTGTTAGCTGCTTTGGTTTATCACCTGCCAGTTGCCTGGGCTCTCCCCAAATAAACACACAGGAGGCTATATTAATTACAAAGCTGTTGGCCTTCCTTGTTTCTTACTGGCTAGCTCTGACTTAAGTAATTACCCCATAATTGTTAATCTAAGTATTTCTCTTACCGGTGAATAGTTCCGGGCTTCCTACCCCATAGCATTACATCTTGACTCTCTGTGTTTCTCCTTCCCAGAGTTCTCCTGGACTCCTAGTCCCACCTATCTTGGTTCCCTATTGGCCCAACAGTGCTTTATTGACAAATGCACAGGACTTCCACCATCATTGCTTTTCTGTCTAAACAAAAAGGTCTTAACTTTAACATAGTCAAATTATATATAAAAGAACAGTTATCAAGTAAGAACATAGTTACAATATTTTGTCTATCAACATTTAGCAAGATTTAAAGAAAATATCATCCATCCCATCCTTGTGAGTCTAAAGTTCTATATGTAGCTTATCTTTTATCATAACTAAGGAAAACTATAACTATCTGTCTTCAACTCCATCAAAGACCACAGAAGGATAATATATAAACACTAGGATTAACAGAGACATCTTGCTACCTGGACAGTCTCCCAAAGTTCCTCTGTAACGTTGGGGCATCCATCTTCAGCCCATAGGCCACAATGTTTCCAGAAGATTTCTCAGCAAAGCAGGAAATTTTAAAACTGTCCATCTGCATTGGCAGTCTGTCAGTCATTTCTCTGTGTCCTGCAGAAAGTCTCATAGACTCTTCCATGAAGCAGGAACCCTGTAAGACTGAGTTCAGCAGTCACTTTCCTGTGGGTCCTACATGTCCAGATTATACAACAACAGTCAAGCAGTACAGGCAAGAGCAGTTTCTTGCCCAAATGGCTAATCTTGCCATGTTGAAAGCAAACTCCATTACAAGTTTCTTCGATGCCCATCTTCCTCTCAGACGTAATTGGTGCTGCCAGGAGCAGACATTTCTCATTGTCAAGAAAAACCCTAACCCATTTTAAATGCCATTTTCTGAAGGTCTTTGAGAGGTTTGAAGACTATCTATCTGTCTCAAATATATCTCAATATATCTAGAAAACCTAACTTACCTAACTATAAGTTCTGACTTTTATAAGTAACTATCTATAATCTGTATTTAATTACACATTACATTTTAAAATAACAGTATAAGCACAATACTTAATCAAGAGAAGAAATATACATATCACAAAATTGACCTTGAATATGTATCAATAAATGAAAAACAATACCCATACCATAATTCCCCTTTTTACCATTAATAGGAGATTGGTTGTGATCATTAACCAATTATAAACAATCCCATTTAAATGAAAACAAAGATTTATAAACAAGATGGGAATTAGGACGTCGCTCATTCCAAACTGCTTCGTGCTGGAAGGGGGTGTTGTTCATACCTTGGGGATAATGACAAAACTCAGAAACCTGTATAAGTCCTTATTTTCGTGGTCTGTAAAGCTCCATCATCTTAGCTGTCTCAATTGTTGAAACACCTGGCCCACTGCTTCCAGGGTCTTGGTTCATCAAACCACAGAAGCCTGGAAGGAATCCTCAGCTTTTAATTTTCTGTAGAAACATAAATAAAAACTCCTTTCCCAAGTAACATATTCTTATACTTAAATTTTGAAGTAAAGGCATTTTCAAAAGATATAAGTTGAATTAATTTAGCAGCATTTATAATCAAGTGTACTTTAGCAGTTGTTCCTTTCTGAGCAATCAAAAAACTGAAAAACACAATAGCATACAGTATCCAGACTTTCTGTGTATTTTCCATCTTTACGTGGCTTATTTATTTATCTATTATTACTCTATTTCTTTTACTTTTATTTATTTTTCTCTGAGACAGGGTTTCTCTTTGGAAATCTGCCTGCCTCTGCCTCTGCAGCAAATCCTATCGGCATGCGCCACCACAGGCGGCTTCTCCATTTTTATTTGCCACTCTGTCATTTTTTTTCTCTCAATCTTACATATATTTTTAAACACACTGTAAACCTTTAGAAGTTTTGTTCATCCAAGTCTGACTTAAGTGAATAGCATGGGTCTCTGCTTGTCGTTAGCAAAACAGAGCCCAAGTGAGGAAATGCTGTTACCAAAAATCTGTGCTTCTTTCTGTTCTTTTGTTTCTAAAATTCCTTTAAAGCTTTTGTCATTCTATGTGGAAATTCATCATCCCACTCCTGATCACCATTATGTAAAGGGAAGCTTTTCCTTGCTTGCTGCTTTGGTTTATCACCCGCCAGTCACCTGGGCTCTGCCGCGTTGTAGTCCCCAAATGAACACACAGGAGGCTATATTAATTATGAAGCTCTTGGCCTTGCTTGTTTCTTACTGGCTAGCTCTGACTTAAGTAATTACCCCATAATTGTTAATCTAAGTATTTCTCTTACTGGAGAATAGTTCTGGGCTTCCTACCCCATGGTGTTACATCTTTACTCTCTGTGTTTCTCCTTCCCATAGTTCTCCTGGACTCCTAGTCCCACCTATCTTGGTTCCCTATTGGCCCAACAGTGCTTTATTGACATATACATATGACTTCCCCCATCACAATACTACTACCACCACCAAACCCAAAACAAACAAAAATTATCAATCAATGGTTGATAACATCCCTCAATATCAGTGGTCTTGACTTGCCTATAAAAAGTCACAGGCAGCTGGCCAATGGAGGCACATGCCTTTAATCCCAGCATAGGCAGGCAGATCTCTCTGAGTTAGAGATCAGCCTGGTCTACCAAGCGAGTTCCAGGACAGGCTCCAAACCAAAACAATACAGAGAAATCCTGTCTCTGAAAAAAAAAAGACACAGGCAAACAGAATGAATATGAAGACAGAATCCATCCTTCTGCTGCATACAAGAAACATACCTCAATTTCAAAGACAGATGTTACCTCAGAGTTAAAGGTTGGGAAAAGATTTTCCAATCAAATGGACCCAAGAAACAAGCTGGTGTAGCAATCCTAATATCTAAGAAATTAGATTTCAAACTAAAATCAATCCAAAGAGATGAAGAAGGTCATTTCATATTCATCACAGGAAAAGTCTATCGAGATATAGTCTCAATTCTGAAAATCTGTGCCACAAATACAAAGGCACCCACATTCATAAAAGGAACACTACTAAAGCTCAAATCACACATAAAACCTCACACACCTATAGTAGGAGACTTTAACACCCTACTGTCACCACTAGAAAGGACTACCAGACAGAAACTTAACAAAGAAACTAACAGAAGTTTTCACCCAATTGGGTTTAACAGACATCTATAGAACATTCCATCCAAACACAAATGAATGTACCTTCTTCTCAGCACCCCATGAAACCTTCTCTAAAATTGACCACATACTAGGCAACATAGCAAACCTTAACAGACACACAAAAAAAGGAATAATCCCCTGTATCTTATTGGATCACCATGCTTTAAAGCTAGAGTACAACAAAAACACAAATTGCAAAAACCCTACAAACTCATGGAAATTGAATTGAAAGGGAATGTTCTTCTGTGTATATGTTTATCTTATTTGTTGACGAATAAAACACTGTTGGCCAATAGGACAGCAAGATAAGTGGGACTAGAATGTGAGGAGGATTCTGGGATGTACAGGCAGAGAGGAGTCCGCATGTGATCCTAGGAAGTGAAATAGCTCAGTAGAAATTGCCACTAGGTAACCATAGAGGTCTGGAGGTCTGTACAGATAGGCAGGATGTAACTTAGCTGGGCAGAATCAGAATATAAGCAGGGACAAACAGTTAATCACTCTCTTCTCTGTGGAGACACTGAGCCAGCCATCATTATGTAGCAGGCAAAGGAGTTATGGGTCTGGTAAGTCAAGACCGTGTGGGAGCACATGGAATGGTGGTTATGGGTCAATAATAGAGCTAGCCAATAAGAAACCATAACTAATGGCAAACATTTCATAATTAATAAAAGTCTTGTGTTCGTTTGGGGACTCTGAGGTGTCTGTGGCACTGGGTAGGAAGCACCATTACATTGAACAATGCACAATTGCACCATTCTTGTGTCAAGGAAGAAATAAAAATGTAAAGACTCCCTAGAATTCAACAAGAATGAAGATACAACAAACCCAAACTTATGGGACACTTTGAAAGCAGTGCTAAGAGGAAAGTTTATAACCCTAAGTGCCCACATAATGAAACTGGAGAATAGTCACAATAGAGAATCAACAGCACGACTGAAAGCTGTAGAACAAATAGAAGCAAACTCACCCCGGAAGAGTAGATGCCAGCAAATAATCAAATTGAGGACTGAAATCAATAAAGTAGAAACAAAGTAAAGAATACAAAGAATCGATGAAACAAAGAGTTTGTTCTTTGAGAAATCAAAACAGTAGACAAACCTTTATCCAGACTAACAGAAAGACAGAGAGAAAGCATGCAAATTAACAAAATCAGAAACGAAAAGGGGGACATAACAATGGACACTAAGGAAATCCAGAGAATCATCAGGTCATACTTTGAAAACCTGTACTTGTCCGGGCTTTGGTAGCACACGCTTTTAATCCCAGCACTTGGGAGGCAGAGGCAGATGGATCTCTGTGAGTTGGAGGACAGCCTGGTCTACAGAGTGAGTTCCAGGACAGCCTCCAAAACAATACAGAGAAACCCTGTAGATATCACTTACCAAAATTAAATTAAGAACAGATAAGCAATTTAAATAGACCTATAACGCCTAATGAAATAGAAGCATCAAAAGCCTCCCAATCAAAAAAAGTCTAGGGCCAGATGGTTTCCGTGCAAAATCCAACCAGAAATTCAAAGAAGTGCTAATACCAATACTCCTCAAAGTGTTCCTCACATTAGAAGCAGAATGGTCTTTGCCAAACTCTTTTTACAAGGCTACAATTTCCTTTGTATCCAAGTCACACAAAGACACAACAGCACCCCTTCATGATAAAGGTCTTAGAGAGATTGGGGATGACAGGAACATACCTAAACATAATAAAAGCAATATGCAGCAAGTCAACAGCCAACATCAAACTAAATGGAGAGAAACTCAACGCGATTCCTCTAAAATCTAAAACAAGACAAGGTTGTCCACTCTCTCTCTATCTCTTCATTATTGTATTTGAAGTTATAGCTAGAGCAATAAGATAGCAAAAAGATATAAATGTGATACAAATTGGAAAGGGCAAAGTCAAATTTTCATTTATTTGTAGAGGATATGATAGTTTACATAAGTTACTTGAATAATTCTAGCAGGGAACTCCTACAGGTGAAAAACACCTTCAAACAAGTGGCAGGATACAAAATTAACTCAAAAAAATCAGTAGTCCTATTCTATACAGATGATAAATGGGCTGAGAAAGATATCAGAGAAACATCACCCTTTAAAATAGTCACAAACAATATAAAACATATTAGGCAACACTAACCAAACAAGAGAAAGGTCTGTGCAACAAGAACTTTGAGTCTTTAAAGAAAGAAATTAAAGAAGTTACCAGAAAATGGAAAGATTTCCCATGTTCTTGCATAGGTACAATCAACACAGTAAAAAGGGTAAACTTGCCAAAAGCAATCTACAGATTCAATGCATTCAATGCAATCAAAGGACAATATTCAACTTTATATAAAAAAAAAGGACCCAGGATAGCCAAAACAACACTGTACAGTAAAGGAACTCCCAGAGTCAACACTACCCTGACTTCAAGCTCTATTATAGAGCTATAGTCCTGAAAACAGCTTGGTATTGGCACAAAAATAAACAGGCAGACCGTTGGGATCAAATTGAAGATCCACATATAAATCCACATACCCACAAACACCTGATCTTTGACAAAGAAGCTAAAATTATACAATGGAAAAAAGAAAGCATCATCAACAAATGGTGCTGGCATAACTGGATGCTGACAAATAGAAGATTACAGATAGGTCCTTATATATCACCATGCCCAAAATTTACCTCTTAGAAGAGAAAGTGGGAGGTACCCTTGAACGAATTGGTACAGGAGATCACTTCATGAACATAACTCCAGTAGCATAGACACTGAGATCCACAGTTAGTAAACGGGACCTCCTGAAACTAAGTTTCTGTAAGGCAAAGGACACAGTCAACAAGACAAAATGGTGGCCCACAGAAAGAGAAAAGATCTTTACCAACTCCACATCTGACAGAGGGCTGATTTCCAAAATTTACAAAGAAGTTAATCACCAAAACACCAAACAATCAATTAAAAAGCGGGTATAGAACTAAATAGAAAATTCTCAATAGAGGAATCTAAAATGGTTGAAAGACACTAAAGAAAGTGCTCAACACACTGCACAATAGAAAAATCTTCTAAACTAAACCAGCTGGTGTACTTCAAGGATGTATTGACCTTTCTATGGAAACCAGGATATGTGTTACACCTCTGTTTCTACAGAAGAAGAAAAACTTTGAATACCATCAAAGTTGATCAAGATCTGGTTTGAACAGGAGAAACCTCCTGATAAGGAAAAATGATAGGTCATTTACCAAGGTATATCCCACGAGTTGTATGGAGACCTCTCATAGGTATAGGGAGTGTTTTTGTTCTTGTCTTTACAGGAAAACCGATCTCCAAAAAGCAAAAAGATACTGAATGTGTAGATGCCTAAAGAAGAAAGGATAGCTATCCAGAAAGAACCATCATACAAAGATGAATCTGACATATGGTAAAATATTTATACGAAGCTTTTGTCTTTTGTTTCCCTGCTTCCCAGCACTGTTGTAGTCCCTACTCGCAGAAAAATAAAACCTGACTTTGGAGTTGGACTTAGTCCTCCTTCTCCAAATTCAACCATGTTGTTTAATAAAATTCAGAGTTTCTGTCTCATATCAAACAGCCATTGGTGTAAGACAGAAGAAAATAAAATCTAGGACTACTATTTTCTTGACTCTGTATTCTCTAAAATCCTAATTTTTTTCAATCTTAATTTCATTCTTATTGTTACATTTTCCTGTATGTTTACCTATGAAGTTAAACTTTTTGTGCTGATGCTAATGTTCAAGTCCTGCACAGAAAACAAAATTTTTCCTAACAGCAATCTTTGAACTCTCTGGAAAGAAGATGGGGCCCCACTTCACCAATTCAGCTGATTCAGCTTGATGCCTCTGAATTAACAAACACCACCCTAAAACTGGTTTGGGACTATAAAGCTCGAGACAATTCCAGACTATCTACCTGACATGGTGCACCTTCTTATTACACTCTGTCTAGAGCTTCATATAAGAACTTCAGTCAAGCATCTCCTAGCTTGTAGAGACTAGCTACAAATGTTACAACTAGTCTTCTCAAGACTTTTGTTGCTCTAATTTCTTTTTCTACAGGACTCCGTGGAACTCATCGTCCCATTTCAGCAGGAAATAATCCTAAGAAAATAATGCCCCCTTCCCCTACCGTTGACTTTAAGGGATAGTATTTACCTGCATAGAGTAGGTTTTAGTTGTTTAGGATTGGGTATGGAGGGAGATGCTCAGACTCAGGTATCTCTTTTAGATAAGTTTAAGGGTATAGATGGGAAAGGTATGGTTAAGATAGGATATAGGCAGATTAACATATTTTCTAGTGAACTAACTTTAGCAACGGTTAGCTATAGATAACTTAAGTTGTTAGATTATTGTATGTTGACTCTTTAGGGTATTCTTTCTGTTTATGATGTTTTGTTTATGATGTTTTGTTTATGATGTTTCTGTTTATGATGTTTTGCACACAAATATAAATCTATCTTGATGTATAGATATTTTGTATATTAATACAACTTAGGATATTTTACCATATTGCATTTTACAGTTCTACCTCTAGTCAAGACATTTCAGTTCTATCTGTTATCTAGAATTATATATATATGCACATAGTTACATTTTTTGAAGTCAGTGTCCTGTTAAATTATTTTGGGAAACTTCAGCCATTGTACACCTATGTTTCTGAGAATTACAGACTTTTACCACCCATGTTTCTTATCTATGAGAATAGTCAGACATAGATATTTGATCCTCAAACAGTTCATAGACATATAGAACATGGCATTTAAATGTTTTAATATTAGTACTCTGTTGAAATGAGACAGAATTGCTCCTGACAGCATCAAGCTTTCCCGAAAAAATGTTGGGCACTGATGACACTCAATCTGGAGTCCGTTCTCTCCTCAACTAATGGCCTCTTGGGCAAAGAACTGCCCCCACATCTACCTCTGACTTTGGACCTGCTGTCCTACTGTGCTTGCAGGAGATAAACATAGAAGTCTGCTGAACCTTGCCAAGTAAGACTGCCTTTCAACCTCCCTGGTTCTGTGTTGGTCAGTCAGATACTCTAAGCCTTAGGCAAAGCTGGTTGCCCCAACATTGCTGTGAGACTTCAAGGACTGTCCAGGTAGCCTGCTCTTTTTGTCCTCACTACAACTTCTGGAAGTTGCTTGCCTTCACTTCCTGTCTACCCTAGTATTGTTATCCTCCTTCTCAGGTCTTTAATGAGGTTGAAGATTAGACTGTCAAAATTATTGTTTTCTCTTCCTAGACATAAAAATTATATACAGGGCTTAAACTTTCCAGTTTAGGATAACTCTATGGTAATCTCTGTTATGCCTTTTTCCTAGGACTGGATATGTAACTCTTGCCATTTGCTCTTGTTGCATCACTGGCAATAGGTCTCAAGTGTGTTGTTCTTACTTTTTCTTTCTTCTAGAGCATACTTGATATTTGCTGTCTTTGTATATAGGATCATATCAAGCCTAAATCTTTTTCTTTAGACTGAAAGAGAGCTCTGGTGTGTAGCACTGACCACACCAGAGCTCTGTCTTGCTTCTGGTCAGATCACAGGGAACAGTCTGGGTGGATCCTTGGAGCTGGAACCTACAGTGGTCACCCACCTCTTGTGCAGGTGCATTCTCTCTGAATAAACTTCACTTAACCTGTACTGAGTCTACTGAATCTTGATTCTCATGCAATAAACATCATTAGTCATCAGGGAAAAGCAAATCAAAACAACTCTGAGATACCATCTCACACTGGCTAGAATGTCTAAAATAAAAAATACCAATGACAGTTTATGCTGGAGAGGATGTGGAGAAAGAGGAACACTCCTTCACTGCTGATGGGAGTGTAAACTTGTGCAGCCATTTTGGAAATCGGTATAATGGTTTCTCAGGAAAATGGGAATCAGTCTACCTCAAAATCCAGAAATTCCACTCTTGGGCATAGATCCAAAGGATGCACATTCATACAGCAAGGACATATGTTCAACTATGTTCATGCCAGTGTCGTTTGTAATAGCCAGGACCTAGTTGCCCCTCAACCAAACAATGAATAGAGAAAATTGGTACATTTCACAATGGAGCATTACTCACAAGGGAAAAAAAAACAATGAAATCTTGAAATTCGCAGGCAAATGGATGGAAAAGGAAGAAACTGTCTGGAGTGAGGCAGCCTAGTCACAGAAAGACAATCGTAGTATGTTCTTACTCATATATGGATATTAGCAAAGTATTACCAGCCTACAATCTATACCAGCAGAGAAACTAGGAAACAAGGAGGACCCTAAGGGAGAAATACATGGTCCCCCGAAGAAGGGGATAAAGACAAAATCTCCTGAGAAAATTGGGAGCATGGGGGGAGAGAAGAGGGAGGTAGGAAAAAAGAAGTGGAGAAGAGGAGGGAGGAAGAAAATAAGAGGGATCAGCAAGACTGAGTCAGTGGAGGAATAGAGGAGAGCAAGAAAAGAGATACATTAATTGAGGGAGCCAGTATAGGTTTAAAGATAAATCTGGTACTAGAGAAGTGTTCAGAGATTGACAAAGATGACCCCAACTAAGAATCTAGGCAGTAGGGGAGAGGCTGCCTTTGATGCCCTCTCCCTATAATGACATTTATGACTACCTTAATTGCCATCTTAGAGCCTTCATCCAGTAGCTGATGGAAGCAGAAGCAGAGATCCACAGCTAAGCACTGAGCCATACTCCTGGAAGCCTGTTGTAGAGGGGGAGGGGAAATGAGCAAACCAATCAAGACCATACTGGAAAAACCTGCAGAAACAGCTGAACTGACCTAGTAAGAGCACATAGACCCCAGTCACAAAGCTGGGGAACCAGTCTTAGACTGAACCAAGCCCTCTGAAAGTGGGTACCAGTTAGGAGGCCTGGGCAGTCTGTGGGACCTCTAACAGTGGAACCAGTATTTATCCTTAGTATACAAATGGACTTTGGGAGCCCATTCCCTATGGAGGGATACCATTTCAGCCTAGATACATGGAGGAGGGCCTAGTCCCTCTCCCAAATGATGTGACATACTTAATGATACCCCACAGAAAGCCTCACTATCCTTGGGGAGTAGGTGGGGGTAGGTGGGTGGGGTCAGTGGGGGAAATGGGAGGATGGAAGGGAGAGAGAAGGGGGGATTGGTATATTAAATAAGATTGTTTCTAAATAATAAATAAATAAATAAATGCATGTTCCATCATGCCCAGTTGGCAGACAGTGTTTGAAGAATGGTTAGTGTACGCCATGTTGGTTGTGCTCATCTACATCCCACAAACAATGTGTAGGATTTCCTTTTTTATCTATCCTCATCAGCATTTGTGATGGGGGAGGCAGGGAGTTGATGAAGGCGATTCTGATGTGACATGATAACTCAAGGGTCTTTCTACTTGTATTTCCATGATACCGAACATTGATAGATTATTGAGATTATTTCTTTTAAACTGCTTAGATCATTTGCTGATTTAATTAGATTGCTTATTTTTACTGTTCTTTTTTCCAGTTCCTTTTGTTTTATTGTAGAGAGCAAGTTTGTCAAATTAATGCTTGATAAAAATTTCCTCACATTCTGGAAGTCATCTCTTTATTCCACTGATAGTCTTGCTGCTTTCCAGAGCCATTTCAGTTAATATCATCCCATTTGCTCATTTCTACTTTGTTTCCTATGGCTTTAGAGTCCTTGACAGTGCCAATGTCTCAAAGTACCCCTGTGTCCTCTTCTATAGTTTTAGAGTTTCTCATCTTACAAGCTTCTGTGGTCTATTGAGTTGATTCTTAGGCACGATGAGAGATAATGGCCATGTTTTAGTCTTCTGCCTGTAAACATACAGTTTTTCCATCACTGTTCATTGAAGACACTATTTTTTTCTTGAGTGTATATTACTTTGCTGGAGATCAGTTGACTATGGATACTGGACTCATTTCTTTGGATCTCCGTCCTGTTCTGTTGATTGATTCCATCCTCTGTGTTGTTGTTGCTGTTGCTGTTGTTATTTGCTGTTGTTTTACTAAAGCCACACTGCTGCTCTGGAGTGTGCCTCGAAGCCAGCTTTGCTCTTGCCTTTCTTTCTCCGTTTGTTCTTGTCTACTCTGGCTACAGGACTCCTGTGTTTCCTCTAACATTTTAAATTTTATTTATATGCATGTATGTTTTTCTATGTGGCAGTTTGTACCATATGTATGTGTGTGCCTATGGAGACCAGAAGAAAGTGTCAGATCTCTTGAAATTAGACTTGTTGCAAGGCATCAGACATGGTTTTGGGGATTTAATGGTTCCTCTGCAAGAGTGTGACATGCTCTGAATGCCTGAGCCATCTCTCCAGTCTCTCTTGTGCTTCCATATGAATTGGGGGCTTGTTTTTCTATCTATGTGAAGAATGCCATTAACATTTTGTCGTGGGTTGCTTTGAAACTACAGATTGCTTTGAGTATATGGATATTTTAAGCTTATTAGTTATTCCAATTCATAAACTCGGTAGTCTCTCCTCCTAGTGTTTCCAGTTTTATTTTTCAGTGCTGTGATGGTCAGTTTTGAGTGTTGACTTGAGAATTAGAACCACTAAGGAAACAAATCTCTAGAAATGTTTGTGAGGGATTATCCAGAGCAGTGGTTCTCAACCTTCTTAATGCCATAACCCTTTAATACACTTCCTCAATTATGGTGAGCCCCAACCATAAAATTATTATCCTTGATACTTCAGAACTGTATTTTGCTACTGTTACAAATTATAACATAAATGTTTTTGGAGAAAGAAGTTTGTCAAAGGCATGTGAGCCATGGGTTGAGAACCACTGGTCTTGGTTAATTAAAATAAGAAGACTCATCCTAAAAGTGGGCAGTATTGGAGATGGAATGATGTCTCAGTAGTTAAGAGGATGGGTTATTCTTCCAGAGAACCTGCAACTAAATATCCATATGGCAACTTACAACATCCAAAATTCCAGTTCCAGAGGATCTGGTACCTCCCCCAAGAGTCCAGGCTGAGACAGCATCCCTCTTTGTGTTATGGACACACAAAATCTGTTTGTATGCCAGGGATAAACACTGATCCACTGCCCAGGGCCTCCTCACTGACTCTCACATTCAGGGGGTCTGGATCAGTCCCATGCTGGCCTCCCAGTTGTCGGTCTGGGGTCCAAGAGCTCTTCCTTGTTCAGGTCAGCTGTCTATGCTGGTTTTGCCAGCCCATTCTTTGCCAATTTGCTCATCGCTCCTCTCTGTCACTGAGTTCCTTGGGTTCAGTTCAGTGTTTAACTATGGGTGTTTGCCTCTGCTTCCATCAGTCACTGGATGAAGGCTCCAGGATGGTTATAGACATCAAGTTCATTATCAGGAATGGGCATTCGAGGTGGTCTCTACACTATTGCTTAGCTTGCCAGTTGTTGTCATCCTTTTAGATCACTAGAGGTCGCACTGGTGCCAGATCTGTCTTCTAACCCATGAGTCCCTCTTCCCCCTATTCTACCTCCCATTCAACCTTCCTTTTCCTCCTGGCCTACTCTCTCTTCCTCTTCTCCCCCCTCTCTTCTTCACAGCTCCCACTCCCCCCCCCCACCCCTCACCATGTTCCCAATCTTTTCAGAAGATCTTGCCTCATTCCTCTTCTCTGGGGTACCATGCATATCACTCTTAGGTTCTTTCCTGTTTCCCAGACTCTCTGTCAGTGGAAGTGCAGACTGGCACTATCCTGATGCTGATATTTTAATCCTGCTTCTCTAAGATTGATAATTAGCTCTAAGAATCTTCTGGCTAGGGTCTTTAAACTACAGACCCATGTCATAGACAGCCAAAGATAAGTAGATTTATTCCTGCTTATTTGTATCCCTTTTACTTCTTCCTCTTACCTGATTACATAGGCTATTGTTTCTTTTTTCTTTTTAATCTATAATATGATTTACTTGACTCTGCTCATTCTTGGTGAATCTAGCAAAGTTTACTAATTTTGTTTATGACCTCAAAAGAATCAACTCATTGTTTGAATGCCCTTCAGTAATTTTTACACTGTTTCATGTATTTCTGCTCTAATCTTTATAGTTTCTTTCCTTCTACTAAATTGGGTTTGATTTGCCTTCTAAATCCTTGACATAAATTGTTATAGTTTGTTTGAAATTTAGTATTTTGGCAGTGCTTTGTTTCATTTTGTTTTGTTTTTCAAGACAGGGTTTCTCTCTATTGTTTTGGAGCCTGTCCTGTAATTCGCTCTGTAGACCTTGAACTCACAGAAATCTTGCATTTTTATGTAGTATTTATTGCTATAAACATCATTTTTAGTACCTCAACATGTATTGTCTCAGAAATCTGTGAATGTTCTGTTTCTATTTTCATCTGTTTTTGAGAAATGTAATACTTTACCCATTAATTGTATTGGTTACTTTATCATGGGAAGCATTTCATTGGGGCTGGCTTACAGGTTCAGAGGTTTAGTCTACCGTTGTCATGGTAGGAAAGAAGCATGGAGGTACACAGGCAGACACGGTACTGAAGAAGGAGCCTAAAGTTCTACATCTGGATCAGAAGACAGCAGGAAGAGAGAGTGACACTGAGTCTGACTTGAGCATTTGAAGCCTCAAAGCCCACCTCCAGTGACGCTCTTCCTCCATCAAGGCCACGCCTACTTTAACAAAGCCACACTTCCCAATAGTGCCACTCCCTATGATTCTATATGGGGGGGCATTTTTTTTATTCAAAGTACCACACTCTCCTTGCTTTCTCTTTCCTCAGGATTGCCTTCTGTCTCCTGACCCAACATAAATATGCCCCCTATTAGGCTTGTGTTTTTAATTCAATCAGTTTCTATTTTCTCTATGTGTATTATGCATGCTTTATATGTATACATGTATGCTTATGTGTGCAGATGTACCCTTATATGTGTACATGTGTGTGAAGACCCCAACTTGAAGTCAGGTGTCTTTCTCTGGTGCTCTCGATCTTGGTTTTGGAGATAAAATCTCTCACTGAACTTGGAGCTCATCTCTTCAGCTGGCTGGCTAACCATTGCACTCCCAAAATCTTCCTGTCTTTGCCTCCCTGAATCGCCACTCTCTGCTGGAGATACAGATTCACCATTGTGCTTGATCTTATGTGGGTACTGGGATCTGAACTCAGGTTCTCACACCTGCATGGTAAACATGTTACCAACTCAGATGTTTCCTTGGCCCCAGTTTGTATCTTTTAATTGGAAGGTATTGTTTTATATTCAAGATTCTTATTGATCATAAGGACTTCTTTTCTAGTTATTTTTTAATATTTCTTGCCTTTTGTTTGTGTTGGTGTATTGGACTCTTTCTCTTGTGTACATCTGCTCCTCTGTTAGACTGGCATTCTACAATGTTCACATCTTAGTGGTTGTCTGCCTCACTCTTGGATGTGGGTCTCCCTTAATAAGCATATTTTGTAAGATAGGTCTGTATCATCAATTCTCTCCTTGTTTTGCTTGCCTTTGAGGTTTATATTCTTGATTCATTTCTGAATAATGCCTTTGAGTATAGTATTCTTGGTTGGCTTTTTTTTTCAGAAACTAGAACACATAATTACCTTACCTACTAACTAGGAAGTTTTCTTATGACAAATCTGTTGGGAGTGATCAAGGGATATCCTCACATGTGACTTGTTGCCCTCCTTTTGTAGATTTAGTCTTACACAGGTGGTTATGACCACTTGGGGTCATATATGTCCATGACCAGAGATGTTTATGTCATTTCCAACATTAGAGTCATTTACTCTTATTTCATTGACTATTTTCCCTGGTCTGTCATTATTCTTTTCTCTGATGGGCTTTTCATAAACCTGAACATTTATTCAATAGTTTCAAAAATTAAAAACACTCTCTTTAAAAGAGGAAAAAAAAGACTTCTCAAGTTCAGATACTCTTCTCCTCACTTGGTCCATCTGCCATAACTTTCAACAGAATTGATCTGCCATATTCTTCATTTCCAAGATTTGTAATTGTGGGATTTATTTTTTAGATCTCTATGTCTTTGTTGAATATTTTATTTCTATTCTACATTGTCTTCCAAATTTTATTTAAATGGAATATTTATTTTATTTGCAATCTGTAGGTTCTCACTGAGATTTCTTTTAAAACAATTTGTGTGTGAGAGAGGGCACATATGCTATTGTACACATATGGAGGACAGAGGACAAATTTAAGAGTCTGTTCTCTCCTGCCTCTTTGGGGGGTTTGAGGATTGAACTCAGTCAGACTTGTCTACAAGCAACTCTACCTGCTCACCCATCAACAGCACCACCACTTCCTTTCTACATGCTTTCTCAGGCATTTTGTTCACATTGTTGCTGTATTCTTTGGAGACATCCTGTTACCTGTGTTTTGACATTTTCTTGTAGCATATTTAAATTTGCACATCTATTAAATCAGTTAGCATTATCCCTTTCCATGGGATAACATTAGTAGGCATCTTTTTCTGACAGGTGGGAAATACTGGCTTCATTTCTTGCTTGACATGATATTATCTCCCTACAAGCTGCTTGGATATCATCAATGGATTTAGGCACACTGAATACTGTGGCAGAATCAGAGAAACCTCTCTCTTTGTGGGCCAGGTAAAAGGGAAACACTCTATCAGTTCAGGCAGGTATAGAGCAAGCAATGGGTGAGGAGTGCTCACTCTGTATTTATGTACTAACGTAAAATTGGGAGTAGGAGCCCCATGAGATAAGGGAGACTTCCTTAGATATTATTGATGCTTGCTAGCCCTGCTACTTCTTAGGGTCTCTGGCACTGACATCTCCAGCAGCAATGAAGGGCCTGAAACACGTGTTTTCAACTTGCAAGCAGTACAGGCTCACACACTGCAGTTACAGAAGTGAGGGTGGCAGTAGGAACCCCAGTTTTCCTCTCTACTGTTCTGATGCTGGTTCAAGTCTGGGGCTATAGCAGCTGCTGAAGCCAGGATTTTTCTTCCAACTCATTTAGCTGTAACACACATTCCAGAGCCAGGCAGAGAGTGTCTCTCAGCAAGAGTTTTCTTCTATTCTTCTCTCTTGCAGTAATGTCTAAATGTTTTAGCTTGTATTACCTGATAACTGGGGGATGCTGAATGCTTTTAGATACTTATGGTTGTTTCCACTCTTTAGAGAGGCGTCTATTAATGGGGCTTAGGATATGATGTGGCACATTGGCACTTAAAATAACAGTAGAATCAAGAAGTTGCTGACCTCTCCCACTCCTGTCCACTACAGCAAAGCGTAAAAAAATTCCCCAACTTGCCTACACATCATGCTATAAGACAACATTGATGAGATTCCCTCCCTACATGTAGAGGAAAGTAATGTCAGCATTTCTAAGGGCCAAGGAAGAGTTGCAGAAAAGGCCTGATCTAATGGGATTTTCTTGATTACATTCTCTGATTACCACTAGACCAAATTCCTTTGTCTAATCACTACTCCAAAAGTAGCCCTTCATCAAAGCAGCATAACAGACATGTACCATTGAGAGTTCCATTTCTTTTTATTAAGATAAACTCTTTTGTGTATTTATGGGTTCAGTATGATAATTTTACATGTGTATATAGTGTGGAATGATCAAGCAGAATAAAAATCACTTCTAGTTCATCATTAATTATTGTGTTGGGTGCTTTCACACAGGGTAGTTATTTTACAGAAGGTCATAGGTTGTCGTTGATACTATTTACTCCACTTTCTCCTATCTCCTCAGTTTAACTTGTATAACTTCTTCTCATTTTATTAATAGGGTATTGTTGTCTCTAAAGACCACATTTCCATTCCTTCTATGAGATAGACTTCTTAGTTCACAAAAATGAGAACATGTGACATTTCTTTCTGTGTCTGGTTTAGTACACTTAACATGGTGACCTCCACTTTGTTCTGTGCTGTTATTAAGACAATTCATTCTTCTTTCAGGTTGAATAATACTCTGCTGTAAATCTATACACTCATCCATCACTGGAAATTCTTGTTGATTCTCTAGAATGGTTATTACATATAGATTTCTATAGTAAATATGGATATGCAAGGTATCACTTTTCTATTACCTCAATTATCAGTTTAATGGCTCATATAGCCCTTCCAACTTTTTCTTTTTACTTTGTATTTCTTACTGTTTTCCACAGGAAAACAATGTCTCATTGTTTTATTTGATTTTCCCTGATGATGCTCTTATTAATGATTTCGAACCTTTCCCCCATTATAGTTACTTTTCTCATCACTGTGACAAAATACCCAACAACGTAAGGAAATGAAGGATTTATCTTGACTAAAATTTGAGGGTACAGTCTGTCACCGCAACCAGGGTTTAAGGTGGCTACCCACACAGTATCTAGTCAAGAAGCAGATGGGAATGAATGCTTTTGCTCAGTTCACTTTCTCCCTATTCAGTTCAAGATGCTAGCCTATGGAATGGTGCCACCCACAGGGGTGGTGGACCATCGCAGCTATGTTGATTACCTAATCAACACAATCTCCTCAGACATGCCCATAGGCTCATCTCCTAGGTGAGTCTAGATCCTGTCAGGTTGACAATAAAAAGCATCAAATACCCTATGATTCTTGGTCATTTGTGTGCCTTATTTTGAGAGCTCTATTTTGATCTCTAGACTGTCTATAATTATGAAAATATTTTCTCCTATTCTTTAGGCTATGTCTCAGCTCTGCTGATTATTTGTTTTGCCATATATTCACTTATTTTTCGATATATTCATTTATATTTCATAGAATACCATTTATCTGCTTTTGTATCCAATGTTTCAGGGATCTTATTAACAACAACAATAATATATCTTGCTTAAAGCAATGCCTGGCAGTATTTCTCCTGTGTTTTCCAGTGTCATCTTAGTTTATGGTCTTACCTGCAGTTCTCTGGTCTGTTTTGTCCCTTCACATATGTGTATCTAGATTCCCAGCACCATTTGAAGATACTACCATTTCTGCCATGGATCTTCTCAGCACTTTGGCCAAAAATCAATTAGCTATCAGCATGTGGGTTAATTCTTGGATTTCTTACTCTCTCCTGGTACTGTCATTTTTTTTCCAGTTTGATGTTTTCGGTTGCTATAGATTTGAAGTTTGTCTTGAATTAAGAAGGATTTTGATGCCTCCAGACCCCCCACAATGCCCCTGCCGGTGTTTCTTAATTTTCTGAGTCAATTGTAATTCCGTATTTATTTCAATATGCTATTTCCATAAAGAATTTTACTTGTATTCAGTGGACATTACATTGAATCAACAAACCATGTTGGATAGTATGGTCTTTTAACATTACTGTTCTTTCTACTCTATGAACACAGACTCACCTTATCATCATCATAAGCATTATTTTTCCCTCCTCTTTCCTCTTCCCTCCTTTCCTTCTTCCTGCTTCCACTTCTCCTGTGTCCCTCACAAGGCTTTTTCACCAGCATTTTGTAATTTTCTTTTCCAAACTGACTTTTAATTTTTAGAAGGTATTGAAAATGGAATTATTTTTTATTTCTTTTGGGGTAGTCTTGCTATTGGTATGTAAATCTGCATCTACTTTTTCGTATGTTGACTATGTGTAGTGAAACTTTCCTGATTTCTTGGTTTTAACAGTTCTTTGATGAAGTTAAATTTTATATATAAAATTGTGCCATCTGCAAACACATAATTTATCTTTTCCAATTTGGATGTATTTTCTTTGTCTTTCTAAAACTATTTAACAAAAGTGGTGAAAGTGGACAACCTTCTCTTGTTCAGTACGGTGAGGAATTACCAGCGTGCTGTTGGCTCTGGGCTGTGGGCTCGTCATATACAGACTTTACTATTTGGAGTTATGCTCCATCTAGATATAATTTATTCAATTTTTATCAACTGGGATATTGAGTGTTATCAAATGCCTTTTTGTGCCTTCTTGGATGATTATGTGACTTTAGGCTTTCATTATGTTGATGTTAGCTATTACATTTATTGATTTCTAAATGTTTAATCATCCTTAAGTCTCTGGGGGGAAATCTCACTTGTTGATTTTTTTTTTAAAGATGGAATCTTGAATTTGGTTTGCATGCATTCTAGGGAATACTTTTACATCAATTATCAGGGATATTGGTCTTTAGTTTTATGTATTTGGTTTGGTTTGGGGATAATGCCAGCTCTTAAAATGAGTTTAACAGTGGTCCTTCATCTTTCAGTTTTTGGAATAGTTTGAGAATAACTAGAATGACTTTTAAAAACTATTCTATAAAATCTGCTGTACAGCTCTGTTAAAGTTTTCTTTGATATGAGATATTGAACCAGTCACTATTTATCAGTTTATATTTTGTATGCCTTTCTGATTTACCCTTAGTAGGCTGCATATGGCCAGGAATTTGTTCATGTGTTGAAGGATTTTCAACTTGCTATTATAGGGTTATTCATACCAGCTTATGATCCATTGTTTTTCTGTAGTCTCTGTTTTTCATTTTTGATATTTGGGGCTTTCTCTCTTTTTCTCCTATTTGGTGAATCTAGCTAAAGTTTCTTAAATTTTATATTTATCCTAGTCACTTTTTATTCATTTTGGATTGGGTTTTCTAACTGTAAAACACATCCCAAGTTATTTATAATCTTTCTCTTTTATATATGCATTCATTGCTATATTTTTCCCTCCTAATACAACTTATGATATATCTGTACATGATACAGTTTGTATTATATGCAGCTTCCATTCAACTCAGGACTCATTGGTTATTTAGAAGCATGATGCTCAATTTCCACTTATATAAACGGAAATTATATAAACATTTCCTACTGCTTTTGTTATTGATTTCTAGTCCAAACTCATTAT